>NC_136935.1:16831930-17139430 GCF_949987615.1 Pollachius pollachius
GTACACCCTCAATTATTTTGGTTTGACAGTGCTAAGACGTTAACTGCTGAAGCTCTATGTGTCGTCATATTCATCTCTAGGTTGTGATGCTAACTAGCATCACACCATAGTAGTTGGCATGCATCTCTGCAATCTACTGTACCTTGCTCAGTGACAAATGATGTGTAATCAAGAGGGTGATGTGTGTTCTATTCAGGAAAGCCTGGCCAGGCTACAGAGGGCCTTTGCCAGAAAATGGGAGTTTATTTTTATGCAAGCAGAAGCACAAGCAAAGTAAGCATTCTCCGGCAGCACAACGTGTGGTGTGAGAGAGGGTCGCTACCTCATATAATTGTTTCACACTCATTATCTCTGCGAGGGTTTTGCATTTTTTTTCTGTTTCCAATTAAACAGTGTCAAGAACAGGATGGGAGAGTTTTGCATTTGAATGTTTAGCAAGAAAAATAGATGGATTCAAACGATAAAACGGAAAGATGGACCAATATGCGTGTGCGTGTGTGTGTGTGTGTGTGTGTGTGTGTGTGTGTGTGTGTGTGTGTGTTTGTGTATTCATGATCATACAGAGTGGACAAGAAAAGAGATAAAATTGAGAGAAAAATACTCGACAGTCAGGAGAGAGCATTCTGGGATGTGCACAGACCCGTGGTGAGTGCCCTCCTCCTCATCATCCTCATCATCATCATCCTCATCGTCACCATCGTCATGCATGAGCATATTTCAAGATTCAGTAGACGGATAGCATTCAAAACATAAATTTGATTTGATGTACTCCGCCCCTCCCAAAAACACAGATCATGTCTGCGGTGGTAATTGGAAAATATGTCAAACGTATGCGCACACGTAGCCGCACAATCAACATTAATTCTGATTTCACAGCGGAGTCGTCAAGCCACTTAGCAAGCTTCTAAAGAGAAGGAGAGAGAGGGAGGGAGAGAGCGAGTGTCCGCCTGTGTAATCAGTCACCGCTCGCCCCCGCTTCAAATCCCCTGGAGTGCCACCCTGCGGCAGGGCCTTTTTATAAAATCCATTTTTGGGGGGAAAGGGGGGCGGGGGTAGATTTGATGCGGCCGCTGGTTTGATTGAACAGCGCTACACCCCGTGTCCAGAGATTCAGCTCAGAGTCAGGCCACTTCACGGCTGCTTAACATATTTTAATGGCGCCTCAGGGCAGATTTGGTTCGGCAGCCGGGCCGGATGCTTTGTTGCCCTCCGTGGCATCATCCCCGAGGAGGTGATGATAAAACACTTTGCCGACTCCGACGACAAAGACTCGAAGGAACCTTACTCTTGTGTTTTAATTCCTCTCCTCCCTCCTTCCTCTCTGTCCCTCAGCCCGGATGTGTAAACACGACAGAAGTTGACATTAAGAAGTCGTCCAGAATGAAAAACCCCCACAAGACTAGAAAGGTACATTTTTCCCTTCCTTGCGTAAGGAAACATGGCGGCTACCGTCTAGTGAGCAAAAACCCAGTAACACCTCGTACACGCAACCGATGACTCAATCGTGGCGGGCCTCGAATGGCAGGAATTGGAGAAACCATGCTTGTCACAAAGAGACGTTTTCTAACCAACTGACAACTGCCAACTGTTAAACTATTACACCTACCCTTTATTTTGTGCGACGTAGAAAAGCAGTTTTTCCGACTTTGATCTTTTGCTTCTTGCACGTTTCAAAGGGAAACATTGTCTTGTTTTATCTCTTTTTATCGATGTCCCTGGGCAGTTCAATGACAGGTTTGATTATGACGGTGACTCAACAGTGTATCCTGTGGGAATGTGTGTGAATAAAAACACCTCGACTCATTCCATTCATTTTTTCCTCTCAGTCTGTTTACGGACTCCAGAATGACGTGCGGAGCCACAGCCCGACCCACACGCCGGCCCCGGAGGCCAAGCAGCCCACAGAGGCGGAGCTGCAGGAACAGGTTCTGGACCACAGCTCCCTGCACAACGTGGGGCCCCAGAGTAGAGGCCCCTGAGTAGGGGCAGGACTAGTCTCGGACCCTTCCGTTCGCTTGCACTGCGTCGCCATGGGACTCGTCCTACAGAGAGGGAGTTAATGGCGGGCAGAGTCTCGAATAAACCCCCGACTCGATTCTCATTGGCTGTTATCATCGCCACTCCTAATTGAGTTTATTCTTATTTTGGGTTTACATCCGTGGGGGCTGCATTTTGTCGGCTTTTGTTGTTAATCAGATTTTAAATAACGTTTGCTTGGCTGGCTCTGAGAGACCAGCTAGAGTAGAGGATAGAGAATGATAAATGGAACAGAATACACACAATTGCGTAAAACAATAATGACTATATGTAATTATAGGAGCACCACTGCTCGGCCATTAATTTATATTATTTTCATTGTCATAATGTTACAATCCGCTATGCTGTGTGGCTGATTACAATGCCTTTCACAGTACAACGATTAAACCAATTAATTTCGAAATTGCATTCAAAAAATTATATATATTCCAAAACAATGTTGGCTAACCCGAAACACAAAAGAATACATGAATAGCGAAAAAGAATGACAGCGTGCCTCTCTGGTCCTCAGCCAGACGGACTGGCCTCCAGTCAGTCAGACAGCCTCACACTGTATGCTAACACCTGTCTGCTCTGCTTTCAGATCACCTTTTGGCAAGTGCAATTAGACCGGCATCGACTGAAGATGTCCAAAGTGGCAGAGAGGTGAGCAATGTTCCCTCCGTGCATCTTGATTCAGTTTGGCCATCGATCTGTTTATCGAATCCCTTAAACGGCCCGGCGGTGTTGCCGTGGGAATGAGAGCGTTCCCGCCGTCGCGACCTTGAGCTGCGATTGGATCCCAGCGGGTGTCCCCAGCGGGTGTCGGCGGCGGCGGCCCTTGGAGGCGCTGGGAGTGGGGGCCGCACACACACACTCACGCACAATGATTTCACATCTGTCATTGTTCTGCTCTGAAAGCAAGTGTGTGTGTGGGGAAGGGGGGGGGGGGGGCTGTAAAACTTGGTAAACTAATTCTCATGGCTTTCCATTCAAGAAGCAGGGTCACACCTTTCCTGGCTTTTGTCCATCCATCTGGGCAAAGGTTAAGGAGCAGGGGGGGGTCGGGGGGTTGTAGAGCGATGTATTCGCCCCATGAATACACACCTGTGTATTACACACACTTGTTCACACCGGCTGTGTACACCATGCATCAGACATGAAACATGCAATATAGAATTCAAAAATTAGTTGAATTGAAATGATGAATGATTAGAGTGAAGTCCGGCCCCCCCGCCTGCTGAGACATTCCAGGGCATGTTGTTGAACATGTGTTGTTTGGGTCCCGGTGTCAGCTTGCTGGCATACACGGAGCAGTACATTGAATACGACCCGTTCCTGACGCCGTCAGACCCCTCCAACCCCTGGATATCAGATGACAACGCCATCTGGGAGCTAGAAGCCAGGTGTGTGTTTGAGTGTGTGAGTTTGTGTGTGTCCTTGTACAACATAATGGTTCATTGATTAATTGATTGGTAAGATTAGCGTTCATCATATATTTTGTTCACAAACATATTTGAACTATACTATTATCATTATTATTATTATTATTATTAATGCTACTATGAGTATTTCTGTGCTATGTACTTATATAACTATAAATACCACTAAATACTAATAAAGTCTCCCTTCTACAGTAAGGAGCCGGGCCAGCAGAGAGTCAAGAGGTGGGCTTTCGGGATAGATGAAGTCCTCAAAGACCCCATTGGCAGAGAACAATTCCTCAAGTTCCTGGAGTCAGAGTTCAGCTCAGAGAACCTAAGGTGAGGCAGTGGTGGAGCACACACACACACACACACACACACACACACACACACACACACACACACACACACACACACACACGGACATCATGACACACACACACACACAGCTTTGACCTGTATAGCAACAGGAGTCGGATGCCTCCTCACCGCCCTCTAGTGGTTACAGTCAGCATTGCTTCTGTTCAATGCAAATTCAAGGTCAATGTCGAATTTCACTAAAACTTACTTCCATCCCAAAAAACACTTGTTCAATGATGATCTATTGTTACCTGTTAACATTGTTGTTAGCCATAGTTGTTAACTTCCATTTTTAATAACAATATTCAGCTCAAAGCTTGAAGTGAGACTAGCTTCCAGACGTTGGATCCCTATGACAACCAGAATCCTCCTCTGCAAATATAATAAATGTGTGCACCAAAATCCTCTATCCTGCAGCCCCGGGCAGATCACCAAGCTCACAGTCAGAACACATTGTGCAGCACATCCACCGCAGTGGTTTGGCAAATACATCCCTGTGTCTATATTAGGCTCCACCTATTTACATGTCTACCTCTCAAGCCATTCAGCGGGATCCATCCTGTAGCGGCTCTGCATTGACATCCAGCCCGACGCCCCCGTGCTGTTACTGTGAATTAACTCACCTGGCTGGCAGTTGTCCTCATCTCAAGATGGAGAAACCCGGGGGAAAAGGTGGTCAGAATGTGCGGATATTGGCGTGGGGGAGGAGCTTAAGGGGGAGCGATGTCGGGTTCAGCTCAATGGTCTTAGCGGCGGAAGAAGGAAGATAGCAAGGAGCTGACATTGGTTTAGATTGCATGGGATAATCGGCGATAGGCCAGAGAGAGGGATGGTAGAGGAGACCGGCGCTACCTGGATGTGGCCGATAACACCAACCCAGCCTCCCAATCCTAGCCTCTGACATCATGAGGCATGTGACATCATTCTGCAGATTCTGGTTGGCCGTCCAGGAGCTGAAGAAGCGTCCAATCAGAGAGGTCCCCAGCCGGGTGCAGGAGATATGGCAGGAGTTCCTGGCCTCCGGGGCGCCCAGTGCCATCAATGTGGACTCCAAGAGCTACGCAAAGACCACCCAGAATGTCAAAGACCCCGGCCGCTACGCCTTTGAGGACGCGCAGGTCAGCTGGTTACGAGATTGGATTAAGAAATGCAGGGGAGGGTTTTATCCTGCTATCAGCAATTGTTACTATTTTAGACGTACTCCCAATAGAATTGGATGGAATTATTCATGCAATTATAAAATCTTGTTAAAGGCTACTTTTGTCTTAACCTTACAATTATTTCAATGTATTGCTCAATTATATAAAATGTATTTTCTGTTGTATTTTATCGTTTAGTTCTAAAATAATATGTTAATTTTGGCCAAAATGGCTTTCGTTATAATCAGTTAAGTATTTATATTTCAGAAATGCCCTCCTAGTCCCCAGAGTATCATCATAGCCAATTAGTATAACAGTAAACTTGAGTCACCGAATACGTTTGGGTGCTGATATCCCTTTCTAATGACAGGAGCACATCTACAAGCTGATGAAGAGCGATTCCTACAGTCGCTTCATCCGTTCCAGTGCCTACCAGGAGCTATTACAAGCCAAGAAGAAGGTGAACCGCCACTCTCTCACACATCATGGCTCGTATTGAATGACACCTCCTAGTATTGAATGACACCTCCTAGTATTGTATGACACCTCCTAGTTGTGAATGACACCTCCTAGTTGGAATGACACCTCCTAGTTTTGAATGACACCTCCTAGTTGGAATGACAGCTCCTAGTTTTGAATGACACCTCCTCGTTTTGAATGACACCTCCTCGTTTGCAATGACCAACAGGCCTCGGTTGTGACACTGTTTGGTACAACCAAAACTTTTTTTTGTAGTTCTCATATATAGTTGTTCTACTTTTGTTTTGTTGAGTTGTTGGGCAACTCCCAGCTGTAATGGGTTTGAACCCCGATGACCGCATTCAACCTGTAGGCTTCCTGTTTGCTTGTAATGCTGCCATAATGTATATCAATTAGGACACTCATTGCCCTCCTAACCATCCATTGAAGGAGGGATCCCTCACTATGCATTCCTTCTAGAGGCTTCTTCATTGATAATTCATTAATTATCCTTGCTCTGTATGGAGGCGTGATAAACATACAGTGGGGCAAAAAAGTATTTAGTCAGCCTCCAATTGTGCAAGTTCTCCCACTTAAAAAGATGAGAGAGGCCTGTAATTTTCATCATAGGTATACCTCAGCTATGAGAGACAAAATGAAAAAAAAAAATCTAGAAAATCACACTGTCTGATTTTTAAAGAATTTATTTGCAAATTATGGTGGAAAATAAGTATTTGGTCAATAACAAAAGGTCATCTCAATACTTTGTTACATGCCCTTTGTTGGCAATGACAGAGGTCAAACATTTTCTGTAAGTCTTTACAAGGTTTTCACACACTGCTGCTGGTATTTTGGCCCATTCCTCCATGCAGATCTCCTCTAGAGCAGTGATGTTTTTGGGCCTTTGCTGGGCAACACAGACTTTCAACTCCCTCCAAAGATTTTCTATGGAGTTGAGATCTGGAGACTGGCTAGGCCACTCCAGGACCTTGAAATGCTTCTTACGAAGCCACTCCTTCGTTGCCCGGGCGGTGTGTTTGGGGTCATTGTCATGCTGAAAGACCCAGCCACATTTCATCTTCAGTGCCCTTGCTGATGGAAGGAGGTTTTCACTCAAAATCTCACGATACATGGCCCCATTCATTCTTTCCGTCACACGGATCAGACGTCCTGGTCCCTTGGCAGAAAAACAGCCCCAAAGCATGATGTTTCCACCCCCATGCTTCACTGTAGGTATGGTGTTCTTTGGATGCAACTCAGCATTCTTTCTCCTCCAAACACGACGAGTTGAGTTTTTACCAAAAAGTTCTATTTTGGTTTCACCTGACCATATGACATTCTCCCAATCCTGTTCTGGATCATCCAAATGCTCTCTAGCAAACTTCAAACGGGCCCGGACATGCACTGGCTTTAGCAGGGGGACACGTCTGGCACTGCAGGATTTGAGTCCCTGGCGGCGTAGTGTGTAAGTGATGGTAGCCTTTGTTACTTTGGTCCCAGCTCTCTGGAGGTCATTCACTAGGTCCCCCCGTGTGGTTCTGGGATTTTTGTTCTCCGTTCTTGTGATCATTTTGACCCCACAGGGTGAGATCTTGCGTGGAGCCCCAGATCGAGGGAGATTATCAGTGGTCTTGTATGTATTCCATTTCCTAAGAATTGCTCCCACAGTTGATTTCTTCACACCAAGCTGCTTACCTATTGCAGATTCAGACTTCCCAGCCTGGTGCAGGTCTACAATTGTGTTTCTGGTGTCCTTTGACAGCTCTTTGGTCTTGGCCATAGTGGAGTTTGGAGTGTGACTGTTTGAGGTTGTGGACAGGAGTCTTTTATACTGATAAGGAGTTCAGACAGGAGCCTTTAATACAGGTAACGAGTGGAGGACAGAGGAGCCTCTTAAAGAAGAAGTTACAGGTCTGTGACAGCCAGAAATCTTGCTGGTTTGTAGGTGACCAAATACTTATTTTCCACCATAATTTGCAAATAAATTCTTAAAAAATCAGACAATGTGATTTTCTGGATTTTTTTTTTCATTTTGTCTCTCATAGCTGAGGTTTACCTATGATGAAAATTACAGGCCTCTCTCGTCTTTTTAAGTGGGAGAACTTGCACAATTGGTGGCTGACTAAATACTTTTTTGCCCCACTGTATGTCCTGTAAAGCCCTCTGAGACCGTAAGTGTGATTAAGGTCTATACAAATTAAATAAACGTGACTTGAGGTGGATGCCTAACCCACTTTATGTTCCTAAATGGCATGCATGCTTTTGAGTAAAGCGTCTTTCTAATAGTAAACATGCCCCTATCATTTAAAACACCACCCATGTATTAGCTCAAGTTATGGCTCTACAGCTACATCAGCTATCAGATATCATATCATTTCTGATTTACTTTCTTGTCTTTGTCATTTTTCCGTGTTCTTCCTCCCATAAGTCGGGAGTGCTTCAGCAGCGTAGAGCGTCATGTGACAAGTTCACTCGAGCCATGGTAACCGCACATGCTGTGGGCGTGGTGTGATAGAAAACAAAGCATGCCTGTGGACTGCTGCTCCTTCTGACCTGTGTTGTGCCTCTTAATGACCCATTTCCCTTAAGGTCCTACTGCTCCTCGCTTACCTGTTACAGCTTAGAGGGGGACTCACTATGACCACGCCCTTTCATCATGCTTTCATATGTCCTTCATTTTCACACAAACATACTTTAGAAACAGTGTTGTGGCTGTGGCTCAAAATGTTGTTTTGATTGTGTTTTATTGCATGAGATAGTGGTCCAGGCAGAACTATGTATTTACTGAGGTAAATACAAACCTATGAGGTAAAAAAAACAACACTTGGGAATCGATTGGTACAGCTTGTGAAAGTTTATAATTGTTTCAGATGTGTTTGTTCTTGACATTTATTTTGTAAGGCAGGGCTTCTTAAAAGCGAAGTGGTTTCGGATATTGGTTTGGTCCCACACTCTCTCTTTATGTCTTAAAGTGTAACTTTAAAAACAAATGTCTAATACTGTTATCTCTCCCTGCCTCCACAGAAAAGTAAGAACTTGTTCTGAAGGATTTTGCTTCCAGGTAAAGTAGAACATTTTACGTTTATGTTAGCATTAATAGTAGTGTGCAACTGAATTTTCCCAGTAAAAAAATTACAAAATCCCTCTCACACATTTATAGTGACACGTGAAAACTTACCGTTTGAACTGCAAATCATTTTAGGATCAAGAAGAAATTCGGAAATGAATGCTAGTCATATGGTTCTCCTTTTCTTCGCTATCCTCTCCGTTCATTCCCTCCTCGTTCAGGGGAACCTCCCACCACCGAAGAGACAGAAGATTCTTGTGCCATCATGCTACAACCAACGCAATCTCTCTCTCTCTCTCTCTCCCTCTCTTTCTCGCCCTCTCTTTCTCTCCCTCTTTCTCTCCCTCTTTCTCTCTCTTTGTTGCTCTCTCTCTCTTTCTCTCCCTCTCTCTCTCTCTCTCTCTTTGTTGCTCTCTCTCTCTCTCTCTCTCTCTCTCTCTCTCTCTCTCTCTATTGCTCTCTCTCTGTGTCTCTCTGTGTCTCTCTCCCCTCCTCACTGTGGGGCTGAGTGAGACCATTGGCCGGACTCATCCATCAGATGTTTGCATGTCCGTGGAGACCGGGATCCAGCGGAGATCCTCCTCCTTTCTGCCTCTCTGTCTCTCCTCTAAGCACCCGATGAATTTAAAGTCTATTGTTTTCTTTCTTTGAAAGGACGAACATTGCCAAATCTGGTGAAAATAATACAAAAAATGTGTAAAAAATAAACTAACTGGTGAACTTCGAGAAACGGCAAGCAGATTTAAGTTCCAGACATCGATACAGGAATCGGACGCAAACAGTTTGCTGCTTTTTTTTTCGACTCGAGCCGGAAATTACGATGTTGGACAGAAAAGATGAAAAAAAAACTAGCTGTTGAAAAAAATAAGAAAATGCCAACTTAAAGTAAAAAAAAGGAATCTTACCAATATGTCATCATTGTTCACTGTCTGAGATCGCAAAATACGCAATGGGAGGTGTTGTATGGTATGCATATACAATATATATACATAGAAATATATATGATTATTTATTGGCCATTTATTTTGCATTGCGTTACTTTTACTGCACTTCAATACTTAGCACATACGGTATTAATTGCACTTGTAAAGTCCATTCAATGAAAAATGTCTATTGTCTTATGTAGAACGTAATTATTTGTTATTCTCTTCTGCATTTATTTTTATAACATATTTAAAGACACTTTTACTTAAAATGTATTATTAAAGTTGGCCCCTTGATCTGTTTTCTTGTTCTGGCTTGTATTTTGACGTTCTTAGCTTCCTTTTTCAATATGTAACATGTTAACTAATTACATCTAAAAGCATCTGTGGTTAATTTACTCTACTTCTATTTTTACTGTATAACACAGTGTGCACTTAAGCCTAATACCACTAGGTGGCGACATATCATTTCCCTGAAGCAGGGATCAGTTGAAGCCAGGGCAATGTGACGCATTGTGACAGACTTCTTTATAGTAGCGCATTTAAGTGAAGTTTGATCGTTTTCTGGTCTACTGAAACTTATTTTTTCCGTCCATCTATTGTATTAATGTATTCCGCTTTAGCTCATCTGCGGGTTACCTCGTCCTGCCGAGGCCATCACTCTTTTAGTGTGTGCGTGCTAAAATGAACCGCACCAGACAACCAGCGTCAATGTTGCGTCTAGAAACGTGAATAATGCCAGCACTTTCTAAGCGTCCCGTCAGCGTCACTGGGCGCAACCATGCAGTGATTCATGCGTTGGGGCCGCGTGTCTATTTAAACCCTTCTAATGTCAAAGTGTGGTCACTCAATTGATCCCATAGGCAGACGATAGACAGTTAGACCTTTGTTTTTTTGGTTGTTCGTGACAAAGTGCATTGTTTGTGAAAAGATATGTCAGTGCTATCAAAGGTCATGTATAGAAGAAAAAGAAAAAAAGAATAATGAACGGTTGTCTAGCGGCCTCAAGTTTGCCTAAATCAGGCAGAATGTAATTATACCTTGATCTGTTTTATTTGTTGAGAAAGGAGAACCCCCCCCCCCCACAAAGAAACAGGGCTGATACAAACATACACGGGGAAGACGTGCGAGAGGGGATGCCCGGAGAGAATGAAACATGAGGGAGGGGGGGGGGGGGGGGGGGCTCGAAACCTTCATGTAGTAATAATAAGTGTGACTCGGGGTTGAGTCGCACTGTGATTCGGGCCAATAGGAGAAGCCCTCCTCCCCGTCTTGAGGAGGGAGTGGAGGAAGGTGGTGGTTGGGGAGGGGGGGTCAAGTAAGACAAGTACTACAGTGAGACGCGCGAGCACTCTCATAGACTCAGACCACAGCTCCAGTCTCCATGGGACTCTGATATTATAGGGCTCCTACCTACTGACAGCAACTTCCAACAAAACATCCCCTCGGTATATAAAATAAAACCTGCGAGAGACCAGAGGGTCCGATTTGCGAGGAGACGCGTCTGGAAAATGGAGAGTTTTATACAAGTCTGACATTTTCAGCGTTCAGGAGGAGGAGAAGAGAGCGAGCGAGGACCAACGCTGACAGGGATACTACGGATCACACGTTGCCATGGAAACCGCAGGCTGGGAGCGGTCGCGAGGACCATCCAGGGTGGCCTTCTCTCCTTGACTCGAGACCTTATCATCCTAGTACGTAGCCAGCTGAGAGAAAGAGGTAGGTCTCCAACTAGTATCACTGACGTCCTGATACTTCAGACGCACACATGCAAATTATAATGGTTTTACTTCCACTAAAAATGTTGAATTATGTTAAGTTGGAACTAACTGTTAGTTTCTCGATTTCATTTTCCAACATAAAATCTAAATACAATTGTGTAAATAAAAATAAATATACAAATAAAATCACCCAGAACAGTATTTGCTGGGTTTATTCTAATATGACTGTTCGTTCCAGTTCATAAATGTGTTGTAATTAAATCCTTATGCAGACTATTTAAAAAAAAAAAAACTAGAGGCATAGCGCTACAAAATGACAATTGGCCAATAATTTAACATAATTTATCAAAACATTAATAGCGTAACACGTTTCTGTGTAATAATATAATATATGCTAATGCATATACATAAAAACACATCATTGTATAGTTATTATGTTGAATCAATACATTATAATAATATATAACAATATCATTCATTCTATTGAAATAACTGTTTAGATGTGGAGATGCAGGTACTTGTAGGGTGAGGATCATGTGGTGAATGGGAGCCTCAGTTTGTTAGTGAATGGATGGATGCCTAAGGGAGTGTTGTGTGTAATTTGATAGCCACTAGTTGTACAACATCTTGCTAACACTGTCTGTGCCACGGCTAAGATTCTCCCTGGCGACACCTAAAGTAAAGAAAAAACAACACAACAAAATAAATACATAAACAACCCAAGCCTTTAAGGCAGTGCATGGCATTTGGAATAAAATCGCCATCTAATTGACTATAATTAGCAGCAAAGGGGAGGTTTGGGTGAATTAGCATTGCGAGCAGGAGAATTAGTCAATGTCGAGTGTAAGCTGTATGACAGTTAAATGTGAAGTTTTTGACAAATATATCTCAAGGGCATTATAAATCAGTATTTTTGTGTGTGTTTCTTGCAGAGGAAGAAGTTATATCTTATAGTTAACTAATTTAAATTTTTACTATGCATGTGTACCTTTTAACAGAATACCATTTGTGTGTATACGTGCGTTTGAGTGCATGAACCCTTTGTATATGTGTGAGTTTGTGCCAGGAGTGTGTCTGTGTGTATAAATGTGTGTGTGAAGGTGTGTTTGTGTGTGTGTGAATGTATGTTTTTGTGAACGTTTGTATCGGTGTGTGTTTGTGTCTGTGTGTGTTTGTTTGTGTGAACGCGTTTATCAGTGTTTCTTTGTATGTATGTATGTATGTGTGTGTGTGTACGTGTGTATCAGTGTGTTTGTGTGTGTGTGAATGTGTTCACCGGTGTTTGTGTGTGTGTATGCGTATGTGTACATGTGCGTCTGTGTGTGTGTGTGTGTATTTGTGTGGTGGATGGCGGGAAGCTGCCCTTCTAATCGTATGTTAGTGCTCTGTTGACCGCACCACCGTGTCCTGTCCCCTCTGATGTCCCAGAGGACACAACACAACACACACACACACACAAACACAGACACACACACACACACACACACACACACACACACACACAGCATGGTAGAATAAAAAGCGCGTTGACAACATAACAACATAACTTGTAGTTTATTAATTCATGAAGTCATACATGATTTAAAAGCACAAAAAGTGATCAAAAACTCAATGCTGATAGAAGACATTATTGTAATACACTGAATCTGGTGCCAAAAAAGTCTCCACTCTTCTCAGGACCTCTCTCACCTATCAACACCATCATCCCCATAGCTTCAATTAGCAATCCAACCATTACCTCGAGCACCCAACACCACCCCCATCACTGGTCTGCCTCAGCCCCGCCCCTACGCCTCCTACAGGGCGCAGCGCATCAGAGCAGCCCCCACTTTAACCCCAAACCCCACCACCCCCATCTGGGTAAGTATCGTGTTGGAGCGAAGAGTCATTATTAAGATGGATCGTGGTGACAAACGGCCTGAATCAGCCCAGGGCCCGCGGCGCTGCCATGATGCACATTTGCACCCGGATTCTCGTTTTCCACAACTGTTAATGAGCCGGCAGCAGGGCCCCGTTTAGGAGAGTCGGAGTCCGCCAAGGCAGATAATGACATGGTTGCTCTCTCGGCGTAATGGGCTCCAAGTGAAAACACTGGCGGTCCCTCGCACAGTGTGAACGAAACCAAAGACCATAGGGCCCCTAGCCACACTGCACTGTTACTCTCTCTCTCGGTCTCTGTCTCTCTCTCTCCCCCTCCACCTTTTGTCCCTGCTGTCTCTCTCTCCTATGTCTCTATTTATACTATGTATAAATAGTAATATGATTATAAATACACACACCTATATAGGCCTATGTGAAATACATGTACTGTGTATATATATGCTGTTAGTTTGCATCTGTGTGGTCACGTATATATGTGTAGGCACATTTTCCCCTGTGTATGTTTGTGTGTCTGTATGTGTGAATGTTGGGAATGCATCCGTGTGTGCATGTTTGGACATTTGTATGTTGGCATGCATGTGTGTGTGCTTGTGTGTGCATGTGTGACTGAGTGAGTGATTGAGTGTGTGTGGGTGTCCACGTCTGTGTTCGTCTGTACGTGTGTGTGTGTGCATCCGTGTGTGCATGTTTATATGTATGGTCATTTGTATGTTGGCATGCATGTGTGTGTGCTTGTGTGTGCATGTGTGACTGAGTGAGTGATTGAGTGTGTGTGGGTGTCCATGTCTGTGTTCGTCTGTGTGTGCGTGTGTGTGTGTGTGTGTGTGTATTTAAGCTGCATGGTGAATTAAATGCTGTTCAACTGTAATTAACTGCACTTAGCAGTCTGAGTATGAGACACAGTGACGCACCTATAATTGAGGCATCAGGTTTTGTTTGTTTTAACCTGCCTTTGAAGACACGCTGGGAAAATCTTTCAGCAGGCTTAGCGGTAGCGCTGGAGTGCACATTATCGTCTACATGTGAAAGTCCAGAAATTATAGAATATTTTCACTGAACGATTTCGGAAATACAAAACGAGCACGAGAGCAGAGGTGGTCATTAAGCAAGTTTTTGTTTTTCGCTCGGAGCCCCCGAAGCTGTAATCGGGGGGCTGACTTGGTGTACTACAATGTGTTTCCAACCGACGGATGGAAACAGACACACATTCCGCTGGATAATAACAGCTATTTTCAGCGAGCAAATGGTGTCTAGCTCAGCAGTCTCCAAGCGGTCCCCTTATTTATTTCTGGTATTTATAATTTCATTAGAGTATTGAAATTTGGAACTTTTGGTCTGCCACAGTTCAGTAAAAAGAAACGCTCCTCAGAGTACTTGTGGCGGTGGTCAGAGTGTAGGATTGTGTTTATGGACGTGTTTTGTTTTCAGAATGAAAGATATGGTGCGAGTCTGTCTGAGCTTCGACACGAGAAACCACAGTCTCCTTCTGTCTCCACCCATTCCTGATTACTAGCGTATGTCAGAGACAGAAAGAAAGAGTGAGGGAGGGGGAGAGAGAAAGTGACAAATATCTCACAAAGAGATAACCATAGAGAAAGATAGAAAATCAATGAAATAAAGAACGGAAGATGGATTCTGAGATGAGCTGTGAGAGAGAGAGAGAGAGAGATCAATAGAAGTATAGAGGAATACAGCTTAAACCAGTAAGTTCATTACCCCCCACGAACCCTCTCTCTGTCTCTCCCTCAATCTCCCTGACCCTTAAAACCAGCACCCCCCCACCATCTGAGACCAGGCGACCCAGTCTCTCCCCAGTCTCTCCCCATCCCTCCCATACGTCAACGCATGCAGAAAGCCGGTCTTGTCCGGCCGCTGAGATTGATGATGATCGCGCTGCAGGCTCCGTCCTGTCATACTCGGGTCCCTTAGAGTTTGGAGGAGAAGGAGATGGATGTGGGGGAGATGGGGGGGGGGGGATCATCCGTCATGCCCCCCGCCTTTCCACAGTGGGGTCAGCTGATCATCCCCCCCTGGTATCGAACCCTCCCCTGGGCTCCATAACTCAACCACAGCACTATGGATATGATTATGGTTCAACAACAGTTAAGAGGCACTGGGGGTGGGGGGATTCTGGTGGTCAGCACAAGGGTGTCTGCCCAAGGTAGGATGGTTTCTTGATGCACAGTAAGCGGTCATGGGACACTGCTGGCTGTGACAAATAGCCGTGTTGTAGAGGGAGGGGCGGCGCGGGGGTGGCACTCTTTCAGTGGGTGGCTGGGAGGAGTGAAGGGGCAGAGGGTCTCCGCTGTCATAACTCTTCCTGCATTGTTTGAGCCTGTGTCTGTGTGTGTCTGTATATGTGTTTGTGTGTGTGTGTGGGTGTGTGTGGTTGTGTATGTGTGTGCGCGTGTGTGTGTATGTGTGTGTGTGTGTGTGCACGTCTGTGTGCATGTGTGTGTGTGTCTGTGTGTGTGTCTGTGTTTCTATGTGCGTGTGTGTGATTGCGTGTAGTTATCTTTGGCCTGAAAGCCATACCCACTCCTACGGTGCTCTGGTTGCAGAAGGTGATTTCTCTAAACGCATTAGCCACGAGCCTGGTGCCTTGGACGTCCTGCGCTGCCTCGAGCCAGGAGCTCCGGTCGCCCCCGTGCCTTTGGTCACAGGGTCCCTAAATCTGATAGTTTGGCCGACTCTGAACAAGAGCCCTGCTGTCAATCTGAGTTCCAAGTCTCTGCTGAACACATCGGACTCCGTGGCAGCACCTCTAAAAGGTCGGTATGGTTCCGTCGTTCTGTACGGGATCGAGACTGGGCTGCAGAATGAGTGAAGAAGCACATTCTCTTGAGAACCTAACATGGAAAACCGAACCTTGGCAAACCGCCACCCTCTTTTTTTTAATTTCCTACTCAGGGTTTTTTCGACGAGGGTTAAAAAGTAAAAGCCAGCGCAGAATTCATCTTGCGGCACATTTCTGTCCGACATACAAAACACCGTAAAGGTGAACAGCTGCTGTCTGCATTACCGGGACCGTGATGTAAAGACGTCAGATGTCCTCCGGCATGGCTCCGGATCATTCCGGCGTGACCCTGAGGGGTCAAGGCCGGGAAGAGAGAGAAAAAAAAAAGAAAGGCGAGGTAAAGAACAAAGTTGATCGCGATAAAGTCATTTGTTCCATGTCAAAGCGAGACCAGGTCCAGGAAAAAAAAAGGGGGGGGGGGAAGGAATAGAAGAGAGAAAAAGAGGGACAGATATTTTGAAAAATGTGCAGAGCACAGTAGAAGTAAGAGAGATGTCGTTGAATGCGAGCGGTCGCTGGCATCTCGGCGGTTTTGGTTCGCCGTCTGAATATCGGAGTCTGTGTCATGCAACGCTCGGCGAGAGCCACATCTGCTGGAAAGATGCTTGAGTGATGGTCAAAAATGTGCTGGCGCTAGAGAACCCTGACAGCGCTGCGCACTGACACGTGCACGGCCCTGAACGGCCCTAAACAACAAAGTTGCTCCTTGGCCTGTGTGCCTGCACTCCAATAAAACACAAATACATCTCGTACCTTTCTACTTTCTTCCTGTAACAGAGACAAATGCGATCTGTGCGTGTGTGCTCATGTTTATTGTGCTGTAGTAGGAGACAAGATGGGCTATTTGTGTGTGTGTGTGTGTGTTTCTGTGTGTGTACGCCTGGGGCGCGTGCACACACAGATCGGTGTGTGTTCACGCTTGAACGCATACGTCGGCCCCATGGGTCGACCCTCGGATATTATAGGTCAGCGCCAGTTCATGTTGCTCCGTGCAGTACACAACCGCCGCAGAGTCTCTGGTTGGACTCCTGAAGGGCACGCCGTCTCCAGCCCCGTCCCTAATAACATGCAGATGGCGCTCTCTTAATGCCTGTTTACATATCTGCGGCATAGTTCACGACTAGCGTAAGCAAAGCCCTAATTATTTTAGCCGGCGACGAGACCAATAAAATCAACTTCCCTTTCTCGTTATGGGTGTTTAAGTGTGCGCTTTGATGCCGGCGCTCTGTTTATTTATGGAAGAGTTGTGTAGCCGAGAAGAAAGCAAATAGAAGTAATGACACAGAGACGCTGACAAATGGGGGCCCCCAGTGATGAATTCATTTCCTCCACGAGGCCTGGGAGGCTAGAGCGTCCAGGGAGAGAGAGAGAGAGCGTGGAGAGAGCGGGGGCAGTTCCACCATGCATACACATTAGGAGTGCACTTGGAAACAATGATTGGCAACATCGGCCGCGATGATTGACTCTCCCTCGCTGAAGGACATTATAAAAGCTTCCAGGTTAGCGTGTCCCCGACGGCGCGATTCTGTTTACACACGTACACCAAGTGTGTACAACTCATCATATCATGTTATACCAGATGCATGAAGGCCAACATGGGCCTATGTACAATACTCACATCACAATGTACACACTTTTTCTCTCCCTTTACCCCCTTCAGAATGTTTTGGAGAATCGCCTTCCCCGTCCTGTTGGCGGGCGTGCTCTGCATCACCGCGGAGATCCGGAAGCTCCGCCCCCAGGGCTCTTTCCCGTCCCCGTACAAGACCAAGGGGAACCTGTCGTCCGAGCGGCACCACGCGCGCCTGCCCCCGCGGAAGCCCGACGTGCTGTCCTCCAGCCGCGAGGCCCTGGTGGTGACGGAGCGCCGCTACCTGCGAAGCGACTGGTGCAAGACGCAGCCCCTCCGGCAGACGGTCAGCGAAGAGGGCTGCCGCAGCCGCACCGTGGTCAACCGCTTCTGCTACGGCCAGTGCAACTCCTTCTACATCCCCCGCCACATGGGCCCCACTATCACGGGCCAGGGCAAAACTCGAGGCCCAGGCTCCGGCTCCGGGAGGAGAGGAGGCCACAACAAGGCCCAGCAGGAGCCCTTCCAGTCCTGCTCCTTCTGCAGGCCGCACCGCGTCACGCAGCTCACCGTGCAGCTGGACTGTCCCGGCTCGGACCCGCCCTTTAGACACCGCAAGGTGCAGAGGGTCAAACAGTGCCGGTGCATGTCCGTGGACGTGAGCAGCCCAGGGAAATTATGAAAATCAGCGGTGCCCCCCGAATGAAAACTAACGACACTTTCAAGGGGTTCGAGTGATCGTCTCACTTGACATAATCCTGGTCGTTGGGACGATCCTGTTTGTGCAGGACATTACTAGCTGGACTCAATAGTAAGCAAAGTTTAAAGGAAAACTGAAGTCGCTATATCAATTCAGTTCAGTTCAATAAAGAACAATAAGACTTCAACTTTGACAGTTCCCTGCAGATCTATGCGAACTGTTGCTGTTCTGATGGAGTTCAAAGACTGATGAAGCAGACAGTCCTGGACATTTACGGTGTTGCATCCTTACTCCTATTGCTATTGAGTTCCGTTCACCTGAATGTGTTTCATCTCATGTGAACAGATACAGATTCAAGTTGGCACACAACTTGTAGTTTAAGTGAACTTATTTATAAAGCCCTTCACCAAAGTTACCCTCCGAAAGAGTTTTCGATTTTCAAATGAAAATTGTACGACATCCCCTAACCGTATCTCCTGCAACATGGAAAATATCCTAATTTCTGGGTGCTCTTGGAGAAGTTTAACTGCCTAGAACAGAATGGTCTGGTCAATAGTGCAGCAATGACACAATGCCAATAGGACACTTACTACTAATCCCGTGTTCAGATCTCTGTGTGATAACCTTAGCCAAGCTACAAGCTATTCCGTTTTAAATGGAAGAAATTCGAAATTGAATTGCAGTGCCCCCAAAGGGGTGCTATTAACTTTATAGGAAAGGCCTTAACCAAAAGTAAAGAAAAACACAGCCAGAGCCAATCACATTTTTCTGTATACTTTTTGCTACAAATATTATAGCCAGTAAAATAGATAGTGTATTATGTAAGCTGGGATGAAATGTAATATGTGTATACATATATATATATATATATGTCAAAAGTTTATTAAATATATTTCAATTAAGATTTTTTGAGTGGATATACTTTTTGATCAAAGGTTTGTTGTATAACACTAATAAAAACAATACATATCATAACTGCTTTTGTATTTTTTATTTTATTTAACCCATATTACTAGATTAAACAATACAGTTTTACGGTCAAAGGCATTTTAATAAAAATTCATGTGGGATCACAAGGAATGATTCTGTTGCTCCAAAAGGACAGGGCTGGACATGGAAAGGACAACACGTATGACATGTAACTATATCGCAAGACATATAGAAACATCAGTGGATTCACACCAGGAGGTAAAAGACGATTTAAGTAATAAAGTATGCAGAATCCCGAGGATAAAGGTTATGGCATTGTATACGCTCATAAACACCTACTATGCGTCGAAGAGTCTGTAAATAAAAAGATAGAATAAAGCTCCAGTGGTATTGTCACAATACAGCTAATGTTCAATAAAATGATTTATTTCCAGTGTTTATTTCATGTTTTGAATAATAGGTTTTGAAAGTCAGCCTCTTTCAAGTTATGAAATCAACCACTTCACTGTGCTATATATATATATATATATATATATATATATATATATATATATATATATATATATATATATATATATATATATATATATATATATATATATATATATATTAATAAATATATTTATATAATTTCTTCACACTGCTTCGACTCATTTTATGAGCCATATAAAATAGTGGCAACCTTAGAAAGTTGACACCTTTTTATTCCACTCCATTACTCTTCTACTTTGAATGTGCCAACGACAACCTGCAGATCTGGAAGCATTACAAACCAGCCCACAGGAACACACACAGCTATAGAAGTGTCAAGACGGGTCACGTCAGGCTGGGACAACAAGGAGTTCTCAACCTCATGCACAGCGATGGAAAAGATGCTTCCAAGTCCAGGCCTCAAATCTTCTGACTCAGTTTGGCTTTCTGTGGGACAAAGAGCACGTCCACATTATTAGTTAGCAGCAGTAGCAGGCAGTGATGCTGGCCTATTAGCGCAGGCACAGGGCCGAGGCGTTTTGAGAGGCGTCAGTGTTGTACGCTGCCGCCAGTCAAATGAGAGAATGATATCGGACATATGAAAAAGGTAACACAAAGCTAAGGAGTGGATTTGCTTAGTTTAGTACGTTAATGGTAATAACTGGATGATAACGATGTAAAACATACTATTCCGGATGCGTGTTTAGGTTTGACGCTGTATGCGGCCTTCTCCTTGGCCTGTTTGAAACATTCCTCCGCCATTTTTACCCTACACAAGAAAAGGAAAAAAATGTTTTATAAACACAGTTAGAACGCGAGCGTTGGAGTGACACAAGTCGTCATTGACCAAGAGCCACGAGAAAACATGAACACACACACACACACACGCACACCTGAAAATGTGCAAAAACAAGAAAACAAAACAGAAAAGTACCTAACTACTAGTATACACAACTTTTACAATTTTTATAATTATTCCTAAGTGCTTCATGGGCCCTAAATTAAATAGGCAAAAAAAATCTTGGATAAATATTTACCGTAAGAATCTCCTTTACACTGCCAGTATTATATTCATGTTTTGTTGGTTACCTTTGCATGTTTGAGTAGCATTGCAACTTGTGAACGAGATACTTTCAAGATAAAAATATAATGGACTGATGAAGACGGGAGTATTAAAAGGGGATGCTGGTCTCAGACAAGGTTAGCTTGTTAAAGCCTCATCAATTTGTTTCACGCCCCTCCTACCGAACAAGCAACCTCAGACTGATCAAGCTGCCTTCAGAAACAACACATCGCATTTTGCAATCTTCATTTGACATAATGGTCCAATTTGTCTGTCGTTTACATAGGGACCAGTATCTGTGCAGCCATCAAACCACTGGAAGCTATCTGGATGCTGCATGTGTTCTTTTCATTACCGGGGTGAGGAGAAAGATTTGGGTCATTACAACTCTGTTCCCTCCATGAATTTGAATGACTCTGATAGGATCTTCGGTGAGCACGGGATGTACTGTATGTTATTAATGGTTTGGGAACGCACGCTCGGCTGGACATACAAATGCAGGAACATTGGCGCAAACTTTTTGCGGGGCTATTTTCTTAAGGGGACCGAGAGAAAACGGTCTACCATACCTGATGAAAGAGAGACACATGACGCAGATCCTGCAGATAGCGTAGCTAGCCTGAGCGCGGAGAGGGGCGGGGGGGCTAAGGTTGAACATGGCTGCAGGCACGTATGTGTGCGTCGTTAGGGGAGGAAATGGCAGTCAGGGAGCCTATAGTGGTGGTGGTGGTGTTCGGGTGGAGCGGGGGGATACGGGTTGTTAAAGGGTGGTCTGCTCACCGCTCCTTCAGAATGGTCTTATTCTCCTTCTTCCAGTGCTCCTTGAAGTCGGAGGTGAACTCGTGCCACACGGAGAACAGCGTGTTGGGGGACACATCCTTCTCACCCGACTTGGGCTTCACCGAGAAGAACACCACAAGCTCCACGAAGCTGGGGTGAGAGAGGTGAGCGGAGACCTTAGGACACTGAATGATCACAGGGCCTGAGATTAGGCAGAACTGCACCAGGTCACTTCCAAATGGAGAAGGCTTAAGGGGAATGGGGACTGGTTCTGTAATGGAACTCTTTTTAAGAGATTTGATATGGCGCCTTTAACCAAAAAACAATGCTGCATATAAAACACAAACAAATACACACATACAAATATACCTTTTTAATTCACACAGCTAAAATCCAGCATTAAGAAATGGCCCCACACACACAGTATGCAGCAGAGACAATCCAACATGGTCTATTTAAATACATCTCTGCTCAGGTTTACTGCTGCATGTCTTCATGTAGGAGTAATGTCTACATGCAACATGCCTGTGTCTGTATGTCACCTCACATGCGTTGGTTAGGTGCGTTGGGGGGGGACATGTACACAAGGTCCAAGGTTAGAAGGAGGGAGGGAGGGAGGGAGGGAAGCAGACACACAGCAGAGACCTGAGAGAGAGAGAGAGAGAGAGAGAGAGAGAGAGAGAGAGAGAGAGAGAGAGAGAGAGAGGGGGGGGGGGAAGAGAGATAGACAGAGAGAGAGAGAGAGAGAGAGAGAGAGAGAGAGAGAGAGAGAGAGAGATGGATCAAGAGTGAGAGCAAGAGAGAGAGACAGAGAGCGAGACAGAGACAGAGACCGACGGTCCGACACACCGAGAGAGCCAGAGAGAGACAAAGAGACAGAGAGAGAGACAGACAGAGACAGAGAGACTGAGACAGAGACACAGACACAAGAGACAAAAGAGAAACAGGAGGAGGCCACGGAGGCGAGAAAGTGACAACAGGTCACCGCCATTTGCGGCGGTTGATCAATACGGTGGACGGGTTGGGGTTTCCTTTGTTTGGAGTGCGCTATAGGAACGCATTCCTAGCCAGTGTTAACAGAAGCCTGGAGCCAGGGCCTGTCTCATAGCGCTGGGCTTAGATAAACAGCACAGACACACGGCGGCGCGCGGGGGGGGGGGGGGGCTCTCCTCCACCTACAGCGCTGCGCCGCGACCTGCACCCAACACGTAGGTGGAGTAACCTGGAGAACCAAATATTGACAAAGGAGCCGGGTGATAACTCTTAGAGTGGAATGGAGAGGGGGGGGGTGGAGGTGAAGAGGATTATGGCACAGGCTTGTTCCTGCTGTGGGGAAAAAAAACGATTTATAAATAAATTCGCATTTTAAAGGTGAAGATGGGGAGGGACTGAGTGGTCAAAGAATCAAGAGCCTCTTACATCTCTTCAGTGGCCGCGAGCTGTTTCTCCTGCGCCTCCAGCTCTGTCTTGGCTGCAGGAGGAGTGAGAGAGTGGGAGAGGACAGCAGGGTTACAGAGGAGACGCCAGACAGCGGATGCAGGATCACACAATTAGTCATGAAGACGGTTTCGCGTCTGCCACCTTCTCTAAATACTAGGTATACAGTACATGGGGGGGCCCGCATGCCAGCCCGTGTCCAGCCGAATGTCGTTCACAAGGTCAGCGGCGAGCCAAAGTGTTATTAAGTGTTGGATTGTCCACCGTTACACCGTTGACAAATGAGCCCAGCAGATTGCTGAACAAGAGGCCCTTTGTCGAGGCACTTTGAATAGAGACAGATTACTCTTTCTCTGTATGTGGAAGGAAGGGGGGGGGGGGATGGAGAGAGAGAGAGAGAGAGAGAGAGAGACAAAGAAAAAGTGAGAGACATGACTTTTGAAGCAAGTCACAACACTCGGATGGATTCAGCTTATGTTTAAATAACTTATGGTACCAAAGCACTGCTGTGAACTGCGATGGTTCCCGCGACGTCTCAGCTACACTATAACTGAATATGTCAGGTTAATTAATCTCACGTTGTCCGGCTTTTCATTCTGCATTAAGCGAGAAACAACATTGAGTCGAGAAATAATCGGACAAAGACCGGGAATGTCTGCAGAGATCACAGGATCACGGAGCAGCGTTAGAAGGTCCAGGAGGCAAGGACTTTAAACCATTTCCCAGGGAGCCCCTTTCCGGGGTATTTGAATGTAATGATTTGTATGTTGCCTTCAACTGTCAAATGATCAGAAATGACCCCTGACCTCCCCCCCTGGCTCCCCTGGACATGTATGCATGACAGTAGACCGGGACTGGAAGCCTTTGCTGGCATGGGTCTCCGGACTGCGCGCTTATCCCGGGAATATCTGATTGCTGCTCGTAATAGAAGCCATCTGAAGGGGGTTCTGACATCTCTCCGACGGGACCGTCTCATTCCTTCGCTCCACTGTTGGAGTGTACTTAATCATCCGCGGCCGGCCCTCTTCTTCTTCTCTCCCTCTAACTATAGATCATCGGGCAAACGATGACACGCCGCTAACCGGTGCAGATGTTTTTGTTTGCGGAGAGCGCCTTTGCAAACGGGGGCCGCGCTTTGATCGCTCTCACCCCGAGGGTGAAAGTGATCGCTCGCAGGAGATCAATAAAAATGATCCTCGTCTACTGCACGCCCACGTCGGGGCGCTGTTGGGCGTCGCTGGCACTCGTACCCGCGGCCCAGGCTGACCCGGCGGGCCGGTCGCTGGGTGGGTGACGGAGGAGGAAGCGGGGGCTTCGTCTCGATGACAGGGAGGGAGAGCATGGCACCGAACGGGCTAATCTCCACGTCGATCAGAAACAGATTATCACATGGGGCCGAGGCTTCTTTTCGCTTTCTCTACCGCCCCCACCCCCCCCCCCCCCCACCACCGCTTACAGAGGCTCCCATCAAAGCCTTGCATGCATGAGAATTTGTGAAGCGAGCGGGGAAAATCGAGCTAGACCAAACAGCGCAGCTCCAACATGTCCGCTCTCACTGTTTTTCTGTGGTCGGTTTCATGGTCAGAAAATAAACAAGAGCGGCTGAAATGGTGGAGCCAGAAACTGTTTAACCTCAGGGCTTTTCAAGAAATTACAGAAATAACAAAAATAAGACATTTGGCTGTTGCTGTTTTCTTTTGGTTTTTTTTGTGTGGAGGCACCCCAAGAATTCAGTCTGGAGCCGTTCCTCGCATAGCGCCGTTGCAAAACGTACGCTGGGCGCTCTCGCAAGACCAAACCTCTAGTCGTTTACATCAAAGAGAGGAAAAATGCCCATATTTCTCCGGGAGAAGAGACAGGGGGAGTGGGACGCGTGCTTTCATCTGTAGACTTCCTTTAAACGACCAAACTCAAGGACAATGAAGGATACAGCAACAGAGCATGTGCTATATATTACCCCCTCATTTGAATACAAAAGCAGTCGGGGAAGAGGCCCATGAGCTGGCCGCCTCGCACAGATTGGTCACAGTCAAGTGCGTTTAGTCAGACTCAAAGGCCACGCAACACAATAAATGACATGTCAAAATAAAACACGCTAAACAAACCGACGGAGACACCTTTGATGTACGTCTCCGGCCCCGCGATGCCGTGGCCTGTCCGATAATGGTTCAGATTCACCATGATTTATGGCTCTTCTTTTGTTTCCCCCCATTCAAACCAAGAACTATTCCCGTATCAAACAAGGCAAGAGCAAGAGTCTCGCCATACCGAGATTCATATCAAATGATAGCAGTAGCAGCGATTGTGGTCAGAGTGTACTTTGTAATTCTCAACCAGGGAGAGAAACTATTTCATTCCCCCCACTGTGGGCTGCTGAAGTAATCAGGCAGAGTGGGACAGGATTACTGTTAACAGGCACGCCTGGTAGGTGTAATGATAACAAACAAGGCTGCAGCCTCAGGGAGCTCTGCTGACATTGATTCATGTTAGCTCCCCCCCATTAGATCCATCATCTACCTTTGCTTCCATCACCAAAACATTAGATCTGTGTTTAGCAAGGTTTTTCCGTTTGTTTGATTTCCTTTGAGAGACACGGGCTATGACAGACACCCCCGGGGAAGTGGGATAGGCTGACAAAGGTGGCCGCGTTTTTTCCAGTTTGAATAAAGACTGGATATGATTTAATATATTATTTTCTTATCGCTTAGTTTGTCCTCACAGCGGCTAATTGAACAAGTTGCATGGCAGATTTGCATAATGGAGGTTGCTTCATGAGGCTGACGTCAAGATAAGCAGACCTGGCTAACCCCTGCAGATGTATTTCATCACAACAGAAGGGATAAAACCTTAAAGTCGAAGTCCAGTTAATTGGAGTTAAATTCTGTAAAGTCTTGGATGGCTCTGATCAAAGGCCCACACCAGATGCTTTGTGCTAAGCTAAGATTGCCAGACAGCTTACACATGGTATTTGTATTGGAAATCTGCAGCCTATATCAATGTCTGCATTAGCAGATCAATGAGTGGGAATTACGGAACAATGCAAGGCCTCTTGGCTTTAAACTGTTGTTCCTAATCTCTCGGTTTTCAGTTATCCACGGATGACTGCAAAGCAAGACCATGGCAGTGAGAATTTCTTGTCCATCTATGACCAGTGCTAAAAGTCTGTGATTATGAGATTCAACTGACCTTGTATCAAAAACTGCTCCATCTCGTCCTTAAAGGGCTGGAGACTCTCCTCCGAAGACGACTTACAGACCTTCTCCGTCTGCGCTGTGCAAACTGAAGGCAAAAAACACACAAATAAACCACAATCAGAGCGGTAAAACAATCTGCTTACAGTGCTCACAGAGTCACGGCCGGAATTAGTACCACAGCTTTACTGTACTCCTCACAATCAGCGACGGGGAGAGCGCTCACATCGCTGACCTCCTTCAGTCTCTCACCCTCTCGCTCCCCTCCTCTCTCTCTGGTCCGTTTGATGAATGGCTCCTGATTAGGCGTAAGTAAAGCCATAATGACCCATAATGACCCATAATGAGCCATGGGATGCCAGAGGAGCCCAGCGGGCGTCACGCTCTATCTGGACCCGGGATGGACCCATGGGCTTCACGCTGATGGACCCCGGAGTAGGGCGGAGAGGGGAGTGGGGGGGGGGGGGGGCGCAAACAGTAATGGTTGCACCATATGGTACCTCCTATGAAGACAGGGCGCAAAGTGCACGGGGGAGGAGACCGGCGGCAGCTTGCCGCCGGTCGGGCTCGACCCAAGCAGCGCATTTCCGCAAGACGCCCACTTATTGGAAAGCCTTCCTCGGGGAACCGTCATCGAAGCCCGGGGTCTGGTGGATTGCTCAGCTGACCTCAGCCAGGTCCACAGAGAGCCGCTCTGCAGGCCGTGAGCGTTCTCGCTGAGCCAGCGTCACCGTGGGGCAAGGGGGGGGGGGCGGGACACGGGTCTGCCGTTTGACCCCCGCGATCCGCCCGTCTTCATGAGTGGCAAATAAACAGCGGCGAAAAGATGAAGCAGAAGATTGATAGTCGCGCGGCAGGAACAATATTTGGCGAGGCAGTGGGGATTGGGGTCTTGATTGGTTTACCAGTAGGCACACATAAAACGTGATTGAATGCAGGAGGCCAGTGTGCTGTCAATAGGGATGGGAGCGCGGCACATGTGCACGCATACTTACGCTCTAGTCTAGCGCACACCTCTGCACATGAAAATCTAATTGCACATGCTCATATGTGTGGACACACACATAAAGGCACGCATGCACACCTACGCCCACACACACACACACACAGCGAAACACGCATATGCACAGTGCTCGTTCAGAGCTCACGATAGCTTTCCACCACCTGGGATGGCGCTGAAGGCCGGGAAAGCGGTCTTCACGGAGCTGAGTGAGTGCGTGGTTACAGAGAAGTGAAAGTGAATATTCCCCAGCGCGTCATTCATTACGCTGCGAGGATTCCTCATCTTCCTCTTTTCGAGTTGACTAATCAGATTGGCTTTCGCCGAGCGTAAGCGGATTTCCACACTCTCTCCAGCCGGGTCCCTCAGCCTCATCGCCACGGTCCCCGACGTGAAACCAGAACGGCTCGTTTGCCCAGTGTGTGAACGCCGCCAAATCCCAAATGAAAACACCATTTCCATAAGATGATTGCAGGGTTATTACGGTCGGCCGTCACAAAGGGGAGGGTAATTGACCAGTTGTAAACAGTTTACAAGTCAAATCAAGAACTCATCGGGTTACTTGCTGAGCGAATCAAGCCCACAGTAGAGCTCCACACGAGACCCCCTTTCTGGTCCGAGTGATCCCTCAGAGGCACCTCAGGAGGATCTGCTACCCCCGTCAAAGCCCCCGGCCTTAACCACCTTTTCGGGGGGCTTTGCGGTTCCAAAGGGGTCAGTGGGGGGAGGAGGCCCGGGGAGGGGGGAGGGGAAGAGGGAACACTTTCCCCGCAACCTTGCCTCCTTGATATTTTGATCCGTGCTTCGTGAGGACAGTAAAGACGCGCGGTGCCCAACAGGAGTCTGCTGCTGAGGACTCCCATCTGCTGCTGGTTAGCCCGTCTGTATGACAAACAGATGCTATCTCTCTCCTGACCCGCTTCCCAGATCCAAACATGACCATAGCCGGCTACGGCCTGCGCGTGCTTTTCCATTGTGGCAGAAGATATGTGGATGGATTAATGCAATAATTTATGCTTATATAAATCTTCATGTAAGGATCTCGTAAACATAAGGGGACACCTGCCATAACCAGCGGCGTTTCAACTTTACTACCCGCTGAGCGCGGATGTAAATACAGAGGTTAAACCGGTTTTGGATGTGTGTGACGGAAAACATTCAGAGGAAGTCTGTTAGCCGGCCTCACCGTTTAGGTCTTTCCTCAGCTTACGGAGGTCTCTCTGAAAGTCCTCAAACTTCATCTGCGAGGCCTGGAACAGGTCCTGGGGCTCCGGGAGAGGGTAGACACATGACTCCCGGCCCGCGTCCTGATGGAACACACATGAACACACACACACATACACATACACAGGCATGCACACGCACACAGACATGCAACCGCACACACAAACACCCCAGCACGCAATCGCACACACGCGCAACCGTACACACAGACACACAAACAACCGCAAGCACGCACACACACACACACACAGGCACCCACACACGCGCACACACACACAACCGCACACGAACACATGCGCACACACACAGAAACATTGTCAGAGTCAATAATCTTCACATATAAGTAGAGCTTTTCAGCAGGCCATAGGGAGTGGTTTTATCTTGCCAGGGGTAGCTATTAGATATTTAAACATCCAACAATGAGATAGGCCTGAATCCATACTAAGAGCAACCAGCTAGCGCAGAAGTGACAATAATCTAACTGAACATTCATCCTGTCAATTGGTGTTACCGAAAGTAATTACAAGCGCCAGAGCCATGTTCTGCAGGTTGACTTTGGCAGGCCCCCTTCTACTGAGTTCATCTCATCTGGCAAGCCTAATTATTTACACTACCGCTTCTTTGGATGCTGTGCCAATGAGCAGACTGCAGGTTTGAATAAACCCAGAGCCAGAGCCAGGAGTGAGGGAGGAAAGGAAGCGTGAGGGAGCGAGATAGAGGGAGGAAGAGAGAGCGAGATAAAACGAGAGAAAAAGAGATAGAACTGATGAGAGGGAGTAAGAAATAGAGACAGGAGAGGGAGAAAGAGAGATATTTGTCTCCACCTAAATGAGGGAAGGGAAAATAAATAATTTGATAAAGGATAAGCCATGGTATCCTCTGGCAAGACAGGAGATGAAAAGAGAGGGCCTGGAAGGATTTCTGAGTAAATCAGAGTAAAACAAAAAAAGAGAGAAGAGCGAAATAAACAGGAACTAAAACATACCTCATCAAAGTGCCGTAGATAGTAAGCAACAATGTAGGACAAAAGACTCTGGGAGTTGTCCTGAAAGATAAACGAAAAGAAAATAGCCCTGTAAATAAACAGAAAACCCTTTATTTATTAATCCAATCATTTCGCAGCAGGCCGTTTTAATTTGTGTAAGCTAAACAAGAATGGAAGACGGTCTTACGAGGTCTTAGAAACGTTTGTGGATGAATCACTGCGTTTGAGGAGCGATGCATCAAACGCAGCCACAGCTCACGGCTGGCTGTCATAACTCACGGGATGGTGGAAAGTTTAATGTTATTTATTGGTACCTGAGTAATTTCATCACTACCACCTTAGCAATGGAAACCTTATATGGCTGTGTGGAGGGCAAACGGAGCCTATTTATGACACCGAATGAGAAGTGCAGGATAACATTGTTAGCAACACACTCAAGCGATGACCTATGAAGTTCTTCATGAACGCTGACACGATTATCGGCCCAAATTAGTATGTTTATCCTGAAACCCACACAATAGTTATGCCATTTGGCAAGTTTGATGATTGAAAGATTCAGTCCCTGCTTCAGATTGGCTGGATGACATATGGATGATTGAGAATGTTGAATATCATGGCATGAACACCATGTACTGTAACATTCAGCATTTACTGTGCTCAATAAAACCCAAACTCGGCAGAAGTTGACCACAATGGAACTGTTGGTGTAAAAGTAATTACTTTTCTGGAGTTTCAAATGTAATGAAGTTTCTTCCCATGAACAAGGGTAGTGTTCAGTCCCTCAGACTCATGGTTGCTAAACCAATCCGCTGGTGAAATAGAAATGGTAGACCTGGATGGATGACCTTTTGGTCTGCAGGGATCTAGCAGTGACTTATTTGAATGCGTCAATAATGGAAAAAACTGCCGCATGTGGCTGATTCATGAGGAACTTTAGTAAGAACAGTTAAATCCTGCTGACCTTTTCTTTCAACATCCAGTAACTTTAACTTGAATTCTACAGGTCCATCTGTAGGTTTGGACTCAAGTTATCAAATCATTTGACGTTATTTCCAAACTGAGTGATTATATTCTGCAGTAATAGATTGATTCCAAAGTAAAGAATGTCTGTTAACGACAGACGTTTGAGCAGAGATGCCTCACTCTGCACTCAGGGACCCTGGGATAAGGCACTCACGCTGCTTTTAACGTCCTTGAGTTTCGGCAGGATGTCCAGGGTGAACCCGTCAGCCTGGCCTCGCGAGCGGTTCCCCCCGTTCATGAAGTTCCCAAACGCCAGCACCAGACCCAGGATCTGCATCACACACTTCCCGCTCTGCAGCGTCTGGGACACACACACACACACACACACACACACACACACACACACACACACACACACACACACACACACACACACACACACACACACACACACACACACACACACACACACACACCAAGGGAACCGGGTTCAGGGATGAGGACGCAAGGTGAGACTTCCAGAACAATTGTAATGTCAGCTTCACAACCATGCGTTTGAAAACGACATGATTTGCTGATTTGATCTCCAGGATCTCAAGAGCTGGTTTTGAGATCTTAGAGCTGAGATTTGTGAATGAAAACCAGCCCGGGACTATAAAGTGGGGGATGAGATGGTATGGAAGTCGTCACAGAAAACAATAGAGAATTAGAGAGCGTGCTCCGTGGAGCTCAGACCTCTGTCCACAAAGTGTCGTCATGTTTATGTCTTTCCAGTCCTCAGGCTTCAAGGTTTTGACAGTAAGTCATATATTGTGAAGAAACATAACACTTTGTTCTGGATAACACCCTTTATCCCAATACGAACACATGGTCTAACATGACATTGGTTTGGTTTGTGTGCGAGGATGGAAGCAAGCACATTTGCGTGAAAATCAGGCAAGACACAACCTCGACATTTCAAAGCAGTTTCCATCGGCTCGTCTCCCAACAAGGCCCCCTGTGGAGGTTTTTAAGAACACAGGAAGTGGGCGGGGCTTGGGAAAATGACTCATCAATCATCCTGAACCCTTCGACAAACCTTCCAGGGTCATTTCTTGGTGGTGTTACACCAAAGGAAATCCCTTCTTACTTGGCCAATCAACAACCCATCCACCTAATGTGGTGCAAATCCCTGCTCCGCTTTTGGTGATATCCCGCCAATGAGACCCGGATGGAGAGACAAACGTACAGGAAGACAGTGTCAAAGCTTTCTCATTGGCCGCAGGTAATAAAAGTGAGGAAGGACGTTCACCTTGCATACGGTCTGCAGGATCTCGACTTTCCGCAGCACGGAGGACATGCACTCTCGGAAGGCCGACTGGAACAGGAAGCAGAAGACCCGTTCAGAGAAGTTGGGGATTTGGGACAACTGGAAGAGAAATCTGTTGGGATAAACACATGCTTTCTTTACGTCCTTAAATCCATGAAATAAATAAATAAAAGAAATGCCTGGAATGTGAGTCACGATTCACCCTTACTGTTCAGGCTTGTCCAATGGTTTCCCTTCTTCCTTCTCTGCTGTTGCCTTATTGTGCTTTTGGATCTTCTCCATCTCATCGTCTTGGGCTCTCTGTCATTTAAAAGAAAGTGTAAAAATCAGACAGCAGGCGGCAAAAACAACCAAGCAAAAGCGCCGTCATTTTTCCTTGAAATATATATTCATGTTAGAACATACGTCTTGAATCCCAGCCAACACTTCTCAACCTGCTCCAACTTTTCTCATGACACGGGCTCACTAAAATGTAAACAACAGCCAAGCTTGTGACATTGAGAGCAGAAAGGCCCAGCGGGGGCGCTCTTCTATTGAACACGGCTCAGTGACGATGCTAACTATAACAACCGTGAACATCTTCAAAGAAACACTTCCTCCTCCCTCCCACCTCTTCCCAACATCCACAAGGTTCGGCCCGAGACTTGAAAACAAGCGAGGTCTTCTCACCTCACTCCACTTTCTTGTCAGCAAAACGTAACATGTTTAAGTAGTGCAAACAGAGTGCCGGAGAACACAAGGAGCCCCTCAGCACCGCCACCGCATCTCCCGGTTTACTCTGCTGTCAGACTGCGGCCCTGCAGATTCCTACAAGGTGGTTTGAGCGGAGAGGAGGAGGAGGGCGCCGGGAATACCCCGTCGGTTTCTCTGCAGCCCGGACAATGGAGGCTGACGGCTCTGACGCAGACTGACAAAACCATGAACAACAGAGGGAATGTACACTCGCTCCTTGGGGCTTTGAGGGACCCTAAATCACTGAAAAGTCGAGGAGAGAGGTCTCGCCCCTCTCGGCTCTATCCCCCCCTCCACCAACGCCCCATCACCGGGGGGTTCAGCGGCTGCCCGTGACTTTGGAGAACATCAAACGCTGGCATCAGATCCACAGAGCGGCCCATTAGTATTCCGCACACTACTGCCTTCTACCGACGAGGGCCTGCCTCCTCCAGAGATGTTTTCAAGTGTAAATACATTTAATACAAAGCAGATCTGGGCTTTTTGAACCCCCCATAAGAGAGAGGCAGCATTGGAGTCCCGCGTTGTGTTGTTGTAATTCAGGGACGAGTATAGCATTAGCGTGTGATCTCTGAATTGCCGGGGCATGTTGCATGGATTGTTAGCATGGGAATCAAAGTTTGTTGTTGGAATATCAAACGCAATGTAAAGTGGATCTTTTCGTTGTTGTTTTTTCAGGATTGCAGTATTGAGTACTGGTAGAGCAAGTGGTAGTGATTAGCCTGGACTCCAGTACCGGGGCTAAACAGAGCCAGCTATGGTGCTTATTTATGGCACGCAATTTTCCCTGAAACAATATTTCTGTTTGTTTTTTCGGGATTTTGGGGGATTGTTTGCCAACCGTTTCATTTCTAAAATATAAACTGTACTTGCACGGTTGCAAGTAGGTGCGCGCAAGCACACACACACACACACACACATACACAGGAACACACACAGACCTCACATGGCATCTTCATTAAAAGAGAATAGAACATGAGGCAGCCCTTCATAGGCTGGCAGCGGGCCGTCCGGGGCCACCTGATTTGGACCCACCTCCGTGACATTTGGCCAGCCCTGCCAGTCCGCTACAGGGAGCCTCTGAACACTCAGTACTGAGTGGGAGCGTGCTGGACCCTTGTTGTGGCTCGTGATATTAAAGCGTAGGCTAGAAAGGGGGGGGGGGGGGGGGGGGGGGGGGGGTTTAGGGGATGTCCCTCTATTGCCCTGACCCCCTCCAACTGGCTGAGGCTTAGCCTTCAAAGAGCAGGGGTGGTAGTAATCCTGCCCTGCTCAGACTCACTGGCTCTCCCTCTCGCACTGTGTGGCACCACACAGGCTTGCTACTCTATGTGCGCAGTATTGTGTGGGCCCCGAGGGGCTTTTACTGTTGAAAGAAATACAAAAATGCAACACATAAAAAAAAAGTGGTAAGAGGCCGAAAAACAGAGAAAGTGTCAAAGTCGACAAGGAGACTGCAAGAGAGGAAAAGAAAGGGGGGGGGGAGTAAGAGAGAGTAAGAGAAAGAGAAAGAGAAAGAGAGAATGCTGCAGTGGCCGGTTGCAGCGAGTGGGATTATTACCATGAGAAGTCCCTCTCATTCCTCCAGAAACAGGCTGGCTGCGTTGCCAGCTGTGGTTTAGAGGGCTGGAGACCCACAGACAGGATGGAGTCTTGCAATACAAAAGAGAATCAATTCAGCTCCTTGACTCAATACCATAGCCTTAGGCCGTGGAGGAGAGCAAGAGAGAGAGGGGAGAGGAGTGGGAGAGAAAGTGAGGGAGGGATGCAGGGGGAGAAGGGGAGAGGAGAGAGAGAGACATCACTTACAATCTGGGGTTGATTGGAGAGGTGGGGGCCCTTTCTTCGATCCCTGGTTTTGACACATCGGCTCATAACTAAAGCACGTCCCGTACCTAGGCCTTATTCCCATGATCAACATTATTAATGTGCCTGGAGCGGCCAGAGGTCGCGGCCGGCGCTGTGAAGCCACGCCAAGAAGCTGCTCGCAGGAATTTCACAGTGTCTTAAAACTGCATCGCAAATGCAATGGAGAAAGCATGCCCCGTTTTTATGTCCCGTTCATTTTCTACATATCTCCGTCTGGCTCCTGCAGTATTTCCACAAAAAGGCCGGGGGGGATCAAGATGGTTGAGTGAAAAGTGTGCAGTATTGTACACAGTGAGCCCATTGCCGCCAGAATGGAGTGATATCGCAAGGCCTCGATGAAGGCGACGGGATTCATGTCCTTCTGGTGTTCATACGGAGCACTGCCGGTCAGGGCACCAGGCAACGCGAATCTACAGATATTCTTCTATTTATGTATATGTATACATTTGTAGTGTAGCAATGACTACTGCCACACACACGCACACACACACAGACACACTCACACACACACACACACACACACACACACACACACACACACACACACACACACACACACACACACAAGGGCTTTTCTCAACTCCTGTTCCCTGCAAGGCTGGTACCGTATCGCCAAAACGACGTCCATCACTCACTGTGAATAATACATGTTTACCATGTACAGGGGGGAGAAAGAAACCCAAAACCCTGGCTCCCTTCGCAGGGCAGCAGACGAACACGCAGAAAGAAAGAAAAAAAAGGAAAACTGTGTCGCCGTCCAGCACACATACCAGTAGGCTTTGCGGTTTGCCTGTTTGTTTTGGGTATCTAATGCACACTTCCTTCAACTCTCCCTTTCAAGAGTGGAACACGGAATATCAACTCCAGATAGCGAGGCATGTTCCCGTGTGTGTAAGGCCCCCTGTCGCTGACACAGCTCAGCCCCTTTCTTGGTTTTTCAAGAAAGATTGAAAAAAAAACCTGGTCTAGCAATGTATATTAGAAACAGCTTAATTCTCCATCGCCCCCCTACCCCCCCCCCCCTTAATTAAGAGTCGGGTTCTGTTGGATTCTGTTTGGACTCGTTGCAGCAGATTTAATCTTTCAGCAATCTCAGAGAGGTATTTTCGAACGCACGGCGCTGGCGTACGAGGCAAAGGGCTGGGGTTGCCGTTGAAGGATTTGTATTTGTTATCTCAATATCAGAGGAGCTCGTCTCGTGCTTCCACGTGCAACGCTGTTATTACAAATAATTAGTGTATGACACAAATTATCGTAGTTGTAACAAAACATAATAGCCATTACGCTTAACTGGTGGCATGTGTGCTTTGCCAATTCTGTACACACAAATGTTTTCATAGAAATTTCTCCTGACACTCCGTACTCACGTTCTCATAGAGGGCCTGCAGAGTCTCCAGGTCCACCACACTGTTGTCCATGTTTAGAATGGCTGGGTGAAACGGAAGAAAGAAGGTGGGGGAGATATTAAAACAAATTCATTACATATATGTAATGTGTATGCATGAAAATGTGTGTGTATACATGAAATCGTGTATACACACACACACATTGTGTGTGTGTGTGTGTGTGCGTCTGTGTGTGTGTACGACACCGTGCAACAATATGTGCAAGGTGTGTTTTTGCATGAACATGTGAAAGGTTTGTGTGGGTGCAGACACAGCGTGTGTGTGTCCACAAGTGATTGTGCGCAGCGTGCATGTGTGTGACTGTGTTTGTGCACGGTGTTAATGGGCATTTGCGTGTTTGCACAGTGTGTTTGTGTGAAAGGGGCGTGTGTGTGTGTTCACATTCCCGCCCCTATTGCTATCAATCAAAACACTGAAGTAGGCATGAAATGTCCACATTGACATTCACTACCAAACAAGCCAAACCACCACATTAAAACACCATCCAATGTGTCTGCCTGGTAAAACAGACAAAAGAGGGCAAAGTGGCCCCATTATTCACGGGCATGGCGTTCAGAGCCGAGAGAGTCCAACGTTCGCGGCCACATGTGTCATGCGCTGCGTTGGTGCTCGGCGTCTCCGCAGACAGCGCCTGCTATCGCTTTCTCCGATAGCAGCCACAGAGGCCGAGAGTGGAAATATAAATACGGAGGTCTTAGAGATCTGTCAAAGGTGCAAAGATCTCTTGTTTGAACTGCGGCGGTTGAAATTCCTGGTGTCGCCTGTGTGTCTCGGGGCGTAGGAACGCGCCGGCGCTTGGGAGCATTAATCCTTTGAGAGTAAATGTTTAAAGACAAACAGAGCCCGCGGGTCTGTGGCGCGCCGGCTGAGGTGTTGCTGTACGCACAATCACCCGGCCCAACACTCAGCACCTGTGTGTGTGTGTGTGTGTGCGTTGACGTTTCTGTGGGTGCACACGTGTGTGTGTATGTGGGCACGCGTGTGTGCGTGCATGTGTGTGTGTGTGTGTGTGTGTGTGTGTGTGTGTGTGTGTGTGTGTGTGTGTGTGTGTGTGTGTATTCCTCTAGCGCTGGCTCTCAAAATGACTCACTCTGTTTTGATGTGCCGTTGAGGGACAGTTTGGGAAGGGGGGGTTGTGGGGGGGGATGGTGGCCGTGTTCATCTCACAGGGGATAAAAGAACAGAGTAATGGAACGCAGGCACTCTAATGCCTCCTTGGAGATCCGTGCTGCAGCGCTGGATTTGCTTTTGCATTGGAGTTTTTCTTTCTCGTCGCTCCTCATGAGTGCCTTCACTCAATTCCCATTTTTTCGGGAACTTTAGGAAGCATTTAAAAAAACGGCACCCAAAATAAAACCTTACAAGGCAATTTCACTAACCACAGAGCTGTTTCAAAGGAATGTGGCACAGGATGTAGCGAGATCTGTTGAATTGTTTTACCGTCAGGGAAATATTTGTCTTCATTAAAAAGAGGAAATACTTAAGCTAATGTATGGCTTTCTTCCCCCTCACTCGAAAAAAGAGTTAATGGTTATTCAAAAAAAACTTTGGTTTTTACTTCCTTCATTTTCTTTTTGGAAGCGCAATTTATTTTTTTGCTTCAGAATGTGCATTATCTTGCTTTAAATGGACGTTGGCTCCATCTCCAACTGCGCCTCAGGAACCCCCTTAATGTGGCACGCGATACTCAGCCCCTGGTCCCTGATTCACCCTTTCACCCTTTCACACTCAAACAACCCCTTGCTTGCCCCTTTCACCATCTCCTCAGGTCTTCTTTCCTTTCTCCCTCTCTCTTCTCTCTCTGCATATCCCTTCACCTCGGCATCCCAGTCCATCGCTCTCCCTCCCTGCGTCTCCCCCACCCCGCTCACCCACGCTCTCGTGAGATCATTTGGTTCTCGTTACCATCTGACCCGAGGCAGACTGGGGCAGGTCCAGTTAAGGATGAAGCAGACAGGATGGAGAGAGCGGTATCACCATCCTCATCGCCATCATCATCACCAGGATCATCATCACAGACCTCTCATGACAAAAAAAAAGGACTGGAACGTCTGCCAGCCCCCCCTCCCCCCCACCAGATGCGGGGGTGAGGGGGGTGTTGCCTGAGAGCAGACTCAGGCACAGCAAGGGGTTTATGAAACACCCAGAGTGCTGGCTGGAGTCTGGGGACAAACAACAGCAACAGGAGGGAGAGGAGCAGTCCAGGGCCAAGGGCCAGGATGACAGCGTCAGGCACTTGGATAAGAAAGATTGGCCATAAAACCGTTTTTCCTGTCTGTCTTGCGGGTGTTGCGTGTTCGGGGAGATGCACACATGGTGGACGATGTCATTGTCTCTGCACAGAAACCTTGGGGAGTAATGATGACCTCGACTGAATCCGGGCAATAGCTCAAGTAACGAATGGATGCCAGCCCTTTTCTAAACAAGTTGAACTCTAATCAGTGCGTCCATCTCAACCGCCAAGAGGTCTGAGAGAACCATTGTGAAAAAGTAAGGGAAAAATTCAATTTCCTTGTTGAAAATTGTGGCATTAAAATATGTAATTCGCAGACTGTATGGTTCTCTTCAATACTTGCCAAAGAAAACAACCAAAAAGGAATGATACATAACTCCAGTGTGTTCCATGTTATTGTTCTCATGTATGATCACATACCCTCAGTGGAGGCTCCAAACATCATGCCCTTATGGCGTACACACTGAGAACCATCTCCGCTCGGACCGTATCGTCAGTGACACGCGGTGGTCCTGCAATCAGTTATAATTAAGCACTGTGCAATAACTTTCCAAACATGGAGGATTAATGAGTCCGCTGATGAGAGTGGCCCATGGCTGGCCTCTCTCTCTCTCTTGATCAGACCCTCTCTGGCTAGGGTTGAATACACCAGAGAGATTACCGATCGAAGGCCCTTTGAAGATCTCACATCTTCTAGACAAAACGCTGCCGCCGGTCGGTGTCATGTTTTCGAATAGCGCTCCAATGTGTTTTGAATGACGACAGCCGTGATCTGGAATACGATGTGGCCTGGTTACGGATGCGCTGTGAGCAGTTGATTAAGGTTTGGAGATGGGATGGGATGGGATGGGTGGGAGGAGGGGGTCCGAGGAGGAGGAGGAGGGGGTGGGGTGTGTGCTCGGACATGTGAGGGAGTGAGATATCAGAGAGCAATCAGAGGCCAGCCCTAACAGGGAGACACTCTGTACCCATTAGCGCTGCCTGACTGACTCCACTTAACACACACCGTTTAGATGATCTGGGGGCGGGATGTATGAGGGACAAAGACATCCCAACAGAGACACTGGGAACGTGTGTACAAGGGGATTGATGAACCGGGATGTCGGACAGGGAATTAATCTGCTCTTGTCTTTCAAAGGTTTTTTTTTAAATGTTGACACACAAAAACGAGTGGCATATAAACATTGCATGTTTCACTGCCGACATTGCTTTCATTTATACGACTAAAAAGGTCAGCTGTTGATTTCTGGATGCATGATGAAGACCTCCCAACTCACCGTTATGGATGTCCTTCATGTCCAGGTGAATGCTGGACATTAGGATCCCCACCGCCTGAGACCGCTTGTTACTAAGCAGCTTCGCCACCTGAGACAGACAGAATTCCAATAGGCTATTATTACTTCATGTATTGTGCATACTTCATCATGCACAATACAGAACCTCTTAAGCTTATCAGACAGAACCCCTTTACCTTAACAGGCGCACAATACACATCAGAACCCCTTTATCTGATCAGGCAGAACCCCTTAACCTTATCAGACAGAACCTCTTTACCTGATCAGACAGAACCCCTTTACCTGATCAGACAGAACCCCTTTACCTGATCAGAGAGAACCCCTTTACCTGATCAGACAGAACCCCTTTACCTGATCAGACAGAACCCCTTTACCTTATCATGCACAATACACATCAGAACCCCTTAACCTTAACATACAGAGTACACATACAAGCCCTTTGACCCCTCAATCATTTATCGTTCTACAAAGGAAAGGAGAAACACAGGGCAAATTGTCCCACAAATATTATGCAGAATATTAGAGTGTCTAGTTGAGTTATGATGATCTATGATCTTCTTCAGGGTCACGCAACAATAGCACAGCATTCACACAGCTAACCTCTTTTTAACATTATTCATTCGCTGGCGATAGATAATGTATTTCGGATGTGGGGAGTGGGTTCTCACCAATACAACATGATTATAACTCCTCCACTCACAGCAATGTTACGGCTGTTTTGGTGTACAAAGCATGCACACCACCCGATACGGCACAATAGCAAATCAGGCCAATACAGAAGTCACCTTGCATCGCGGCGACACTGTGCCCCTAGCAAGGACAAATCATATCTCCAGAAATAATTTGAACAAGCGAGAGTTGAATAATGGGTCAGTGTCGTGTCTCATGCATAATACAAAATATCTGAGCCGATCCAGGGACCACAGCCTGGCTGTGAAAGCATACGTCGGCTTTGCGTAGAAAACTATCGGTGGTCGAGCGGGGGTTCGGGAGAGGGGGGAATGGTGCTGCGTGTATGGAGGATATATAGGAAACCCAAGTCTACCACCATCCAGACAGAATGCTTCCACTCAAACCAGATCACACAGACCACAGACCTCTAAAGAACACTGGGAGTTATACTTTGTCAGGGCTAGCCCAGTGGCTTTGCTCCCCCAGCGCAGCCACAACTTCAAGGGACAGGCCTGTAGCGCGTCGCGCCGCGCGGTTACTTCTTGCGACGACCCGCAGGCAGACAGGGAAAGGGGATGGGGGGGGGGGGGGGAGTCGTTTCCAATGTGAATCAGTTAGCTTTTTATCGGTTGACAGGCACATCACATACAGTATATAAAGACTCCCGTTACACGACTCGACTTTGACGATTTCACTGAACACTCTTTGACGGGAACAATTTAGGTTTGATGTTGTATAAAGTAATAACGGGATTTTAACGTTTTGACGATTGACATGAAAGTAATTAGAAATTGAATTTGAAATGAAAAACATGTTTACGACGATAATATTACAAAACAACAGAGGCATCAGAGAAGATTCTCTGTAAAAGCTTTTGAAATTGCTCCGATCAAAAGCACATGTTTCCTAAGTTTGGGGTTTTGAGGATCATTTAGGTCACAGCAATCGTCTACAAATCTTGACTGAATGACATTTTCTGATGACATTATTTGATTACCGATTCATACTTTTGTTTAAAGATTTGCCAACATGGATTTTCATAGTTCCTACACAACTCTAGATCTCGTTTGGGGAAACAAAAATCAGCAAAGATCAATTTGTTCAGCTTAAAATAATCTACCAAACAAGAGAAGGGAGTGAGATTTGACTTTGAGAATCTCTTGAGAATCCCAAAAACTGATGCTGGATCTGTGAAGATAAAAGTATGCCTTTACTTTCTGAAGCGGAGGATCATTAAACCTTTCATCTTATTTCCATAGCGCTTCTTAGTCTCCCCACCGAGGCCCGGCAAACATCCTGGCATGACGTTCAAAAGGTCTTGATTCACGGTTCAAACGGGAACCTCACTGAAACAATGCATATAGAAAAAGTCTATTAGGGGGAGGTCTTTGGCAGACCCCAGAGAACAGGGTCAGCCGTGGCAGCCCCCGGTCTCCGGCACCCGGTCTCCAGCCTCTCTGAGGGTGAGTTGCTGCTGCTGTTGACTTCTTTCTTTGGACTCATTTCTCTATTTTTGCTCCATTAGATTAGTTTATGAGGACATGCGTATGTGTGCTCAGCTGGAGCGGCTGACGTCAAAACGGACATCAGCACTGTGCTCCAGGCAGAAGGTTTTATGATCCAGACACACACACACACACACACACAAACACACACACTGACTCAAACACACACTCACACTATCACACTCCCACTGACAAACACACACACACACACACTCTCACACAATCTCAGCGTCCCACACACACTGACAGGCAGTTACACACACTCTCTCACACACTGACACACACACACACAAACTGCTGTGTCCGTCATGTGATCGATGACCTGGAGGTGGGCCACAGCGTCTCCGCTCCATACTTGTCAAACAATCGACTGTGTATGAGATCATCCATGGGAGGGGAGGGGCGGTGTTGCTCCAAGATGACCAGGGGTCATCTTCAACCCATCCTTTACCCCTCAGAGACTCCTCAGGCTGATGCCGCCATCTTGGGGCTCCAATCAAGAGCCTAACAGACCAGGAGGCTGAGGGCCAGCAGTAGATGCTGGCTGTCTCCTGATGCCTGTCAGGCCCTAAACCCTGCTCATGTCTTTATTTTGTTCTCCTACCAGCACAGAAACATCTCTAAAAGCTCCCATTAGTCAACGTAAACCAGCGTGCTTGTTGGTTGCCAGGACTCTGTTTCCCATCCATCAGTGGCTGCTACTTAGAGGTGTATTAGCCAGGCAAGACCGGCACGCAATTCACAATGGCTCCCGGACTGCGCAATTACAAAGTTTACAGTGTAAAGTACCCCGCGGTTCAGATCTGTGTTTCATTGTTATTCAGGTTAGTCTGTGTGTGATGACACGCGTTAGTTGTAACATTCCACGTCATATTCAATTCTGGCATATGAAGTGAATGTCACTTTTCAGTCTTAATTTCTGACAAATTGTCACATATTTTCTCCCCATCAAGGAGGGAGGAGATTTATCTCAGTCAAAACAAGAAAATAACATAAAATAGGAAATGACAGAAAGAGTCTGTGGCGTCTGGAAAGGATTCTGGATCCATAATTTAACCGACAGTGTGATATAAAGGACATGGGACGGTGCAACTTACAGTGTGACTACAAACCTCAGTCCTACAGAAAGCGCCAGAAGAGTAACTTCATCACAAATTACAGCTCCCAGGCCTTCCCTCCCGGCCCCATCCCCTCCCTCCCCTGTCCTCCCCCCTCCCCCCTCTGTCGACAGTCGTCGCCGCGGTGAGGTTTCCTCAACCGCACGCGAGCTGCTGGCTCCGTGCCACTGGATGGTCAGAGGGAGGGGGGAGTCTGGAGGGAGCCAGACCTTACCACACATAATAACTGTCTGGCTGCAGCAGTTCCTCCTGTCAATCAGGAGTCTGGGAGTCACAGGGACTGGGAGGGGGGCTAATGGAAGAGAGATGGGGGGGGGGGGGGGCTCTGTATGAACAACCACACACACCCACACCTACACAAGAACCCGCACACATACACGCACACACACAAACTCACCTTCCCGTGCACACACGCACACACCTACACACACACACACCTTCATGTACACACACACACACACACACACGTGAGCATACCTGTTTGGCCTTGGACTTGCTGATGGTATCCGATATGGGTTTCTTCTTCTCCTTGACGGTACTTTTGGAGAAGAGTTCCACAAAGTCGTTAAAATCCACCGTGGGCTCCTCAATCTTCTCCCACACCAGAGAGCCGCTGTGTCTGCACGCGGAGGAGAGAGCAGAACGCACACTCTTACACTGATATCCTTCAATCACACGCCACGGCGGCTAATCATGTCAAATCAGTTTAGAATACATTTGTACATGGTTACGTTTTGGCGGTTTGATTAGCTTGGGTGTGACTAACGCATGTGATTGTTTTCTTTCCAGAACACAGCACTTATAATTTTACCCACTCTGTATACACATATCACGAGAGGTGAAGAGCCCCCCGCTAATTAGGAAGTCAGCACTGATGCTGAAAGCAATTAGCATTTCCCTGTTCCATCCATCCTCACCTAACCCGATTATGTTGTTTGTCTCATTATGCTTTAATATGACAGCTAAATTGTTTGCCTTGACTTTATTGGGGGTATAAGTTATAGAGGTTATTGATATTGACGTCTGCACATTTCCCGTATGGGGCCTGGCATATGGCAAATCGTTATTCACCACAACACCTTGAATGTATTTTCCACTGTAATAATATTGCCATGGCTCTTGGAGAGTGGGGCCGAGTTTTCATTGTGAATGGTCAAGTTTCCACGGTTTCGTGAACCCCCTTGCGTACAAAGATTCATGTCTGTCTCCACTTTGCGTGTTCAGCCAAGCATTTTATTTATGTTCTATCTGTAAAGTCTATCACCGGTCATGGAACAAACCTGCGCCTCTCAGACCGTTGACACAGGCTGGCTATCAGATTATATTATGCCACAGCACCGTGTGCTACAAGTCCCTTAATGATCGAGTTAACCGATTTTGTAACTTAATGGGTAAAAATGGAAACAGTATGTTTCAAGCCTTCACTTAATTATTTTATGGTATGTTTCTATATTATATTAAAGTTCATTATAAGCCATGCCAAAACAGGCAGCTTTCAGTGTGCGGCTTCAAAATAATGGATACCAGGATCACAAAATAGATACATGAAAAGACATGTTTATATTAGGTGCCAATCTCTGCAGCGTTCAACGCTCACCTCCAACCGTCAGTATATAGTGTGGTCATGTGTAGTGATCCCTTCATGTGGGCATTTGATTGATCAAAGGTTGACATTTCATCTAGCTAGAGGTGTGTCACTTTACTTATCAAACCTGGATGCTTGATCGTGATAAGTCACCACAAAGACCACAATGCAATCAAAATACCAAAGTAATAGCTGTTTAATTATGTGTAGTTAGAATTGATTATGAAATGTTTCGATGACTGATTGTGTTTTATGGCTTCTTACTTTTTGGTGTTCAGCTGGATGCGGGTCCAGTACAGGGGCTTCATTGGTTTGGAGGGTTCCAACACGGCCTTGCCAGTGGCCGCTGCCGGGGCCATCGTGGTGGGCATCCCCCCCGGGGGCGGGGGGGGCCCGAACCCTGGTGGAGGAGGTGGCCCCATGCCTGGGGGTGGAGGTGGAGGAGGTGGCCCCATCCCAGGGGGAGGTGGTGGTGGAGGGGGCCCAAAGCCGGGTGGTGGAGGTGGAGGTGGAGGGGGACCAAACCCAGGGGGTGGAGGTGGTGCTGGAGGGGGACCAAACCCAGGGGGTGGAGGTGGTGCTGGAGGGGGACCAAACCCGGGTAGGGGTGGAGGTGGTGGAGGGGGGGGCGGATGTGCCTGCCCAGGCAAAGGTGGAGGAGGGGGAGGAGGAGGAGGAGGGGCAGCACCGCCTGGCAAAGGCGGGGGAGGCGGTGGGGGAGGGAGGGAGAGACCATACCCCGGAAGTGGTGGAGGTGGAGGTGGGGGTGGTGGTGGAGAGGTGCTGCCCACCTGCTGCCCCTTCTGGCAGGTGCAAACAAAGCCCCCCGTGGCCCTGAGAACAACGGGGCCAGACAAAGGCAGGGGGGCAGGAACGGAGGGCGACGAAGGCGACCCTCGGCTGAATGGCACCTGGAAGCGGAATCCCTCCTCCACGGGCGAGGTCTGGGCCGAGGCTTCCTGGCTCGTCCTGCCGGGCCCCCCGGCGCCGGTCGGCGGAGCCTTGCGTCGGCCGGGGCCGCCCGGAGCCTCGGGGCGACCGGGGGCCTCCTCCGCCAGCCGGCCCTGGAGCATTCGGACCTGCAGCCGCAGCTCGGCCACGGTGCGCTCCAGCTGAGGGGCCAGGCGGCCGCCGTCCTCTAGGGGGGACGGAGACTTTGACCCGATGGAGTGGCTCTGTGGAGGGAGGATGACAGATGACCACAGGAGTGTAAAAACATTGATTGTGTACAATAATTGAGGACACGTACATTTTGCTTGTGTAGTCTCAGTCTCAAAGGGCTACACACGCCGCATTGTACGAAGGTATCATTTATTATATACGTGATTATATTATGTTCCGTCATTCATGCATGTGGAGCTTTTTATGTCCGTCTATCTGAAAATAAAAAGATAGTTGGACAGATGGAGGGACCGACACAGATGTGTCCGTCTATCACATTATCTTGTTTTGCTTTAGAAAGATGATGGAGTATGGAAGCTGAAGACACAGGCTTTTTCAATTGTAGTGTGTGTGTGTGTGTGTCTGTGTGTCTGTGTGTCTGTGTGTCTGTGTGTCTGTGTGTCTGCGTTGCTTTTGAACGATTTGGTTTGAAAGCAGCAGCGGCAGCCAAGGGCTTGAGGCAAGACCTCAGGAAACAAAAACTAAATCCAAAAAAGAATAACCTCCCCAACACAATCATTTCAGTGGAGCAACCAGTGCACACTGATCGCAAACCACCAAACATCCATTGAGAGAGCAGCCCCGTAAACAGCGCTATGGTGGGCCGGAGGAAGCAGGGTCAAGGAAGTACAATCTGTCCACAATCCATCAGCCTCCTGGCTCCAGACTGCTTGGTTTAGCGATGGAGGGGAACAACGGGGAAGGGATGTGGCCCACAGGGAGTCTCCATTCCTGGATGTATAGCTGTACAAACCTCCTAGCGTTGCTAACGGAGGGCTTGTTTCTCCAAGGCTTTCCTTGGATGGTTAAAAGGTGGTCATATATTGTGAAGCAATGGCCAACAGAACGGTTGTGCGAGACAAGCCTGCCCTCTCGTGGCTGGACTGCGGCTATTGCACCGCTTGGTTTGTTAGACAGAAATAGGTTGAAAGAAATATCACGACAAAACGACACTAAACACAAAAAGAGAAAAACAACAGTTTGGATAATTTCAATTGGATTGGTAACAGCTCCAAAAATAAAAAAAACAAAAGTGCTTTCCCCGGCGTGCAAGCTGATTGCTAACAATGCCTACCTGGCAGGTTATTCCTCCTGGTGTTTTGATGCTGGATTGGGGGAACCCCTGCAGTGTCCTCCCGGGTTTCCTCCCGCCGCACAGCTCCCAGAGATGGCTTGGCACCTGCAGGCCCAGAGCCGCCCACGTGTACAGCTGGTCCTCCTGGGGGTTTGGGGAGAAACAGAGAAACCAGTGACGTTGAAAATGGTGATTTGGCTTGGATCGTTAGCAGGCTGTCCGTGGAGCCTGTCAATTAAAGTGAAAAAATACCTGCTTGGGTACAATCGGAACGCAATTTATATAAAAGGATGCAAGAGTGGGAGTAGGGAAAGACTTGGTAGATATTGCTTTGGAGACGATCGTAAATGCAATATATCATACCCCTTTAACTTGTATAAGCTTGACATCTGCTATTCTATTTATATTTAATTCTAGTGCATTTGGCTGTATCCTTTCTCTTTCTTATACTGCATTTGATTAAAGTTTGCACTCCGAAACAAATGATTGATTTTTCTCAAAAGTGGAAGGGAACATTATCAATCAAAACAAAACGGAAACCAAACCATTTTAACTTTACTTCATTTTTTTAACATTTGTAGATGGCAGTCCATATATCAAAAAAAATATCTGATGTCATTATTTCTGAGGGGAAAAAAAGGGTACATATTCACATTTAGCCTATTCTCATCAAGGTGTATCATATGCATTACTGTATTAAACATGGTGGTTTACCAATGGTTTACGGTGACGTCTTTTATACTTTGGTTAACCAGCCAAAATTAAGCTGGATTAGGCTTCTCAAACAGGGAATCATTCTATATTGTATTGGTGTCCCATTGATTATGGTATTAAGTCGATAGATCAACCCCCTGCAACGAAAGTTTGTGTCACAGCCTAACAGACTAGAGAATATTTACAAACTGTCTGAACAATGAGGAAGAAAACGGGAATATCCCGGGGAAACGGGGACGTCTGGTCACCCTATCCCACTCGTACTTGGTTAGCCATGTAATTCTTATGTTTAAGCAATTACTGAATTAACCAATGGCACATGACACTGACAGAGGGGCAGGAGGACACAGAAGCAGCTCTTGTTGCTTCAATGTTGGCAACAAGAGTCATGTTCTAAACCAGAGTTATTCCTGCTGAAGGTTTAGCCTTATATTTTCAATTGGTTTTGTTGGATCTTTTACATAATTTATCTTCTCTCAACACAAATGCGGAAGTGCCACAACTGTACAGGAAAATAATAAATAATAAAAGTAAGTTAGTAACACTTAATAATGATGTAAATTATATGTGGAGGGAATTGCATGCAGATTTACTAAATATGAAAGGACAGAAACCACGGTTGTCAATGTTGACTATAACATTTACAATTGTCGGTTTCTTTTTGTGAGCAGGGTTTAGCATCTGAGTGTCAGATGCTATTTGTTCCAGTGGAAGAGATGACCCGAGGGTGATGTTTTATTTTGTGGAGTCTCTGCCAGGACAAAACCTAACATTTAGCAGACCCCAGACAACCTAAGCTATCACCTTGACCCTCCCCCACTCAGAAAAACACAAAGTTCAGTCCAAAGTCCATGGTGGCTAGGTATAAACTGGGACAGTGGAAGGGCTCTGTGACCCTGTAGTGGTGAACTCTCAGCAGGGTAAGAGCAGACTTAGCCCTAAGCACTCTTACATAACACACTGTGCAGATGGTCTGCACAGACAGACTGGGTTAAGAGCAAGACTAAGTGAGTATTTCAGAGTTTTTTTATTATGGTAACCATGCATGGAAGTGACTGGGTATGCATACATCCACATGACTTTGTGTTTGCGCATGCAGTCACCATTTGCTCATGTGCACAGTAATGCAAGTACACATAGTGCGTGTGTGTGTGTGTGTGTGTGTGTGTGTGCGCGCACGTGCGTGCGTGCGTGCCAATCCCAGAAGAGTTATGTAACCCTTGACTAAAGTCCATCTGTTCGGCTCAAAATCAGCTTAAATGGCCCAAAAATAATGTCCAGCACAGCCTTTTAAACACATTCAACACTAAAAATAGCTCAAAGGAATGAGATGATATCGACATCCTGCATGCAGATAGATCCTTAAATCGAATGCTATTACACATATAAACAAGCTTTTTAAAATAGGTTATTCATTTCTCAATTAGGTATTAAGCAGAGCCCGACCGATGCTGTATTTTGAGGGCCGATTACGGTATTAGGGAGTAAATAATTACCAATATCAATTTATCGACCAATATTCAAAATATAGATATATCGGCCGTTATTCTAAATATATTGTGGTATCCTGGGGCTTTTTTTTCTGCTTACCCTGAAGCAATGCTTGGGCCAAAGCAACATCACGTTCAAATCATGATATAAACAAAAGGAACCAAATAACTCTATATGGAGGAGCTACTAACCTTCCCACACAATATGATTTAAAAGAGTTTGGAGTGTTTACCTAGATGTGCTCAGTTAAAGCATTTAGAGGTTCAACCACCAAAGTAGAGGGTTTATAAAGAGGTAATTTAAAATATAAATCGAAATGATAAAATTGGCCAACCGATATATGTGTCGGGCTCTAGTATTAAGCGCACATCCAATCCCTCCTAAAGACCAGTTCAGCTATACATGTAATAAAACCAGTGTACAGTACCTGGGAAATACTGTAAACACAACATGCATGCATGGGATAATATCTCAACTACTCATGTAGTTTTGCAAAACAACTGCAACAGGCATTACATGCACAGGATGGGCTGCTTTACACGGGAACCCGGGATCGCTTTAATGTTCTAGTCGATGAGCGTTTCACGGGATAAGTGTACACCATCACCTCTGTGCTAACAAAATAACGTCGATCAATCGAGTTGTTATAAACTGTACTTCCTGGTAACATGACAAAGACATGGCAGCGGTCAACACCTTCCCTAAATCACATTAAAGATCACACAGCTCTTACATTGAAGGCGGCCGCTGTCAGGGTGTCTTCAAAGCCGGCTGGCGGCTCTTGGACGGCCCCATCGCTGAAGGGCTGCAGGAGGCCCAAGCCCAGCATGTGGTGGCACAGCTCTCTGGCCTCTTCCCCCGCGGACACGCCCTCCGCGTGGGGGCGCAACCTCTCCAGGAGAGTCCGGCCTGCAGGGAGGCAGAGAGACAGAGGCTTAAGGCTTCGTTATGGTTCCATGTCGCCGCAACGCATGGGGGTTTACGGACTCATTACATACGCGCAGACCCTCCTGACGTGTGCCTCCCAAAAATTGGAACCTTGCGTCGAGACTGAGCAGCAGCAAGGGCTGGGATTGGTCCGCTAACTGAAACCCGACGTCAACCCGACGCAGAACCAAAACAGGTTCACGTCTGCGTCGAAGCGACTGCGTGGTTATTGAGTTGCGTCAACGTGGAACCGTAATTAAGCCTTTAGAGACAGGCCTCAGAGGGAGACTGACCAGAGTGAGGGACCAAAATAGAGACAGGGAGAGAGGACACAGTGTGTGGGGGGGGGGGGTAACTAGAGAGGAGACAGTGATACCATTAAATAACAGACAAACAAACACAAGGGGAGAGCAAAAGAGCAAGGGCAATACATAGGTCATTACCACAATGAGACAGACAGACCAGACAGGCAGACAGACAGACAGACAGACAAATCTCTCTTGTCTAAAGAGATCTGCTCCCTCTGTCTGAAGGGCAACAAATAGGCTGAATAGTCTTGTCAAACAAAATCAGTCTCTCCCACCAATCCACATCAACCATCTCCAGGGCAGGGCCAGCATCATCAGAATGTAGTGAGGAAGTCCTGGCCTACTTAGCACACTGATGGACGTCCTCTTGTATTTATACATTTAGATGTAATTTTACAAACAAGATTAAACATGTCAATAGTGAAACACACGCATTTGACAAGTTGTAGAGGTTGATAGTCGAACCCTGATGTTCCTCGCAGAGATGTGATAATGAAACACTTGCATGTGAAAGCGCTCTCCAGCATTTTAATGTTAAACAGGGATAAAAAACAGACATGTGGTAATTGCTTTGCCATGTGGATTGACTAGATGCGACTAAAAATACATCAAACACAACATTCTAATTGATCCACAAGACACTAGCCATTCAACAATGAGCCTCTGCATTTGAGATGCCCACAATACAGAACATAGTGAGTCACCCAGCTAGGCAATTTTTCTAAACAATGAATTGGCTACTTTTCCATTCACCATCGAGGGTGAGAACGCTGCCTCGAAGGTCTGTTCACCTCAGGGGACCTGCTGAGGCAAACAAACCATTATGGCATAGAGCTAATGGATGCCATTATTGATACTGCCTGCTAGAGCGGAGAGATATGTTATAAATGGTCACGTTTGAGATGCAGAAAACTGCAGAAATGCACACAAAAAACATGCAGGGCCTTCCACTTCCAAGAGGTAGATAAACTATTCACGCAAAACAATCATTCATGCATACATACATACACATACATACATATACATACATACATACATACATATATATATATATGAATACAGCTTGATTAAGTTGTATCATACTAAATGTATGTGTCGTACAATAACGTGAGTGCATACATTCTTGCTAGAATGGTGAATGCGAGCTATACTCTAGTAGTGGAATTGGACAGGACTGGGCTCTAAAGAAGACCGCTCCATAGAGCTATTGTGGGGCGAGACCTCGACCCATTAGCCTGAGCTGAGGAAGCTTCCCTGAAAAAGGATCAGACACTAAAAGCAGTCCATCCCCCGGCACTCTCCTTTGTAGATAGTATGACTTTGTACCACATACTGTAATGGACAAACAAGACGTCATCCCCATAAGGGCAGAGGGAAGAATTGTGAAGGATAATAACTGTTATCATCTCATTGTAATAATCATGGTTATAATCCGTGCTAGGACTTCAGGGGGGATAACCTGGGTTTTCTATTATCTCGACAGCAGAAGACAGCACAAGGGGAACCAGTACAAGTGGAGAAAACTTCAACTGGGAAACAGCAGGAGCTAGAAATGGAAAAGCTGTTGAAGCTGAGAGAAAAAGCAAAAATAGCCCCTCTAACAAGTTTCTGGTGCAAATCACTGGGAGAAAACTGAGTGTGAAAGAGTGAGGCAATGACAAAAAACTGTTGTTTCATTAGGATGTAAGATATGGTGCCAAAAACAGAAACGTGTTGAATTCACAATCGTTTATATTATAAAGACCAACTCATTGCATTGAAATTAAGATTCCACCAAACATTAATAAAAAAAATGACTTCTGCCTGCATTACTTTGCTTTTCCAAAAAAAGGTTTGGTGAAGCACTAGACTTCAAAATAAATAATAGAATGTCCCCAGCAATCGAAGAATAAGCCTAGCACACTACTGGGCTTAGCAGCAGAGCCCCACTATATTTAGAACAGAAATGTCAAATCACTTCTCGCAGTTTCCTTCGAGGGGGAAAAAGGCACATATGCAAACACGCACACGCACGCACACACACACACACACACACACACACACACACACACACACACACACACACACACACACACACACACACACACACACACACACACACACACACACACACACACACACACACACACACAATCAGTGTTTGGAAAATTGTCTTCTCCTGTGTCACACTCAGTCAGTTGAAGCTTTTTTCCACTTTCTTGTGGAACACATAGTTGTGTGTGGTGTGACCAGGGCTACACAGTGAACAGATGAGAGTCACATGAAACATTGAACCGGTTAGTGTCAGTCAGTGAGTCGCTCGGACAACAACAAGACTTCAGCGTTGCGTAGGTAATGAAGCACTAGATGACCGAGGTAGAAGATGGAGATATCAGAGATAGCATCTACCCTACAATGGCGGCTTCAGGAAACCCATTGTGAATTTTGTCATGTCATGTATTTAAACGTCACTTGTTGTGTGTAAAGGGGGGTGAGAGAGAGAGAGCCTTGGGTGAGGGAGAGAGAGAGAATGTTAGATGAGGAGAGTGCTAGAGAGAGAGAGAGAGGAAGAGATGTGTCTGCAGCGCATCACATAGCTAGCTCTGGGCGATAAGTAATGCTATCAGCTGCTTTATGAGCACACATGCAGACAGTAGAGAGCAGCTGAGCTCCTGACACTGAGGCCAACAGACACGAGGACAGACTAACATTGTGTTTTCATAAAGGCGGGTCTTTGTTTTCAGACGAAACATCACCATGAAGACCCTCAAATGCTTTGTCTGCCGTTCCTGTGTTACTGTGAGACGCACGCGCACACGCACGCACGCACACACAGTATTCTGTCAGATCAGAAATTATTTTGTATTATACAATTATTGGCAATGACACGGTTCGGTGGATAATTAAGGTTGAACCATTTACATAATGATTTAGACTTTCAATCAAAGTTATAATGTAACAATGTCCTCGCATAATAGGCTCTTTATATTCTAATGCAATAGAGACAGGGGCACATTTTAAGAACTGAAATGCCTCTCTCCACTAGACACAGTACACCCCAAGTACATTCATCAACTCTTGTGATTCGTATGATTTATTCATTAGATTAGGTTTGAGTGTTAGGCCAACATGATGGCAGAGTCAATGAAAATCTATATAGGCAGCAGCAGTACAACAGATCTGGATCTACAATGAAAGAAATGCGTGAAATTGCCTTCAAGTACGTTACAAGTGAGTGGAAGAACTACTGAACTCACCAGAGAAGACGTCCAGGAAAGAACCCGTGGAACTGGAGCTCTTGTGGCGGCCATGCGCTCTCTTGGAACCCAGTGTCCAGTATGCCCCGCTCGATTGATTTCTCTTGCCTGACACCTCGTCCCCATCCTGCCCGGATCTCAGCTCGTCCAGATCTCTGGACCAGTCCGTGGAGGCGCTGGGAGGCCCGGCCACGGAGCAGGACCTCTGTCGGCGGACCCTCAGACCCGGGTCGTGTCCTGCGGCGGCGTCATGGGCGTCGTCCTCGGTCCTCCTGGGCACCTGGGGGCTTGTGAAGGGGGAGCTGACCGGGGAGGTGAGCTGCCTCGTGGTGGTCTTGACGTACGAGGGGTGGATGGGCGGATAGAGTTTGACCCCGGAGGCCACGGAGGACTTCCGTCTCCGAACGGCTCCAGGGGGGCTTCCCGGCGACATGGATTGGTGGCTCTTGCGTCGATCTAGAGACAGGAAGTCCTGCCTTCCCGGTTCCTCCTCTCCCCTGGTCAGAGTCAGGTCGAGGCTGCTTACGCTCTTGGGCGGTCCCATAAGTGCGCCAGTCGAGGGGGCTAAAAGTATATCGGGATGGCACGTATCTACGCAGTGGGACGCTATATCACCTGGTTCGATAAACACTGGGCTGAGGTCCTGGGAGCCCTCTGTGCTCTCAAAGGAGGTGTATACAGTTGTCTCAAGCAAACTGAAAGTGCTGTTTGTTTTTTGAAAGAGGCTGCCACTGATTATCTCTGTGTCTACAGCCAAGGTAGAGGAAGGGCCACACTCGCTAGCAGACCCTAGTTCGGAGGGGTCTCTTGAAACGGATGGTCTCTTGGGGGTTGACTCGGTCTCCACTTGACCAATTTGGTCTTCAGCTTTTGTGTGACTGAGGGCAGCAGTTGGGTCTGCTTCTATACATGCGATTGGAAAAGGTGGAGACATCAACACTGTTTCAGAAGCAGCGGGCCCCTTGGTCAGCAGGTTTAGGTTGTCCCCCTTTGTTGCCCCAAAGTGCTGCTGTCTGATGGTCAGCTCGATGTCCGACAGGAGGTCCTCGTGATCCGCCACCGCTGAATGGAAACTGTAAAGGTCTGGGTCCGAGGCAGAGCTCGTCTCCCTGTCGCCCTTGTCCACCATGGACCCATTTCTGTCCCCGGGCAAACTGTCATCTGAGATCGTGCCAATGTCATCGGTTGACAGACTTCTCTCCACATCGGCACCAAGGTCTGTTTTATCAACGGCTTTGGATCTGTTTATGTCAAAGATTTCCTCCTTGGAGAGGCCCTTTGCCTTGGAGAAGCTCTTTCTGATCCTCATGCTGGAAAACACAGAACCCTTCGACTCTTTTTTCTTAGAAACAACCTCTGCCCCTGCTCCTTTGCTCGCGTTGCTCAGGGGTTTCTTCGGTTTTTTGTTCACCTCCACCTTGCCATCAGCTCCCCTGTCCCCATCGCAGGCTGGATCCCCATCGCCGGGACCTCCTGCCTTCTTCTGCTTCGCCTCCTGGTTCCCCATATTCCTGAGGAGGCGCACTCCTTTTGCGATCAGGCCATGCTGCTGGGTACGAGCCTGGGCAGAGCTGACCCCCCCTTGGGCAGCAACTAACAACGCAGATCCTCTCCTGATGAAGCTCTGCCTCCTACGTCCCACCGCGGGAGCCTGAGAGGCGGATGCTGCTGCCGCTGCCGCTGCCGCCTCTGCCTCTTCCGCTGCTGACGAGAGGTGGAGACTGGCGCCGGCAGTCACGGTCCCACTACCACTCAACGCTCCATCTCCCTCCCTCCCTGGCTTAGCCACGCTCGCTCGCTCGTCCCTGCTCTCTCGCTGCCCCTCCCGCTTCGGCCGATCAGCGGTCTTGCATAACGGGCTGCTGGTGGAGCGCGCCAGGCGAGGATGCTGCGGTGGCCCTGCCCCCCCCTGGTCGCTAGGAGGCTGGGGCCACTGCTGTCGCGACGAATCCTGCTCTAGGATGTGTGGCTGCTGTGGCACGGGGAGCAGCTGTGCGTAGTGCTGTTGTCTGTGGAGGAGGTTGGACACGCTGCTCTTTCTCCTGCCTCTGAACGTGGTGGTGAAGAAGCTCTCTTTGAGGAAGGGCACCTGTGTCTCCACCGTCTTGATGCTCTGCATGATGGCCTGTGGGCTTTCTCAGGTTCACTGGACAGGCTATAATTAGGGGCGGTAATGGGGAAGGCATTGATTAATGGTTGTTTATACTTTGACCTAATAAAGGGGAGAGCAGAGAAGAGGAGAGGTTACAGACTCATTAAAAATACATTGGTTTTCCAGGATTTGATAAGGCATTCAGTATTCTGTTTAGCTTTCCCTTTTTTTTTTTTTACTGATTAAATGACAAGCTATGCCTTTTTGTCAACTAAACATAACAAATATCGGTTCGGTACTCTATGCTTGTGTGTGCTTGTGTATGTGTACGAGGCCTCTGCCCTCGGTTGCCTCTCAATTTTTCTCTCTGTCTTTAATGACTGAGAGAAACAAGTTAAAGTTAAAAACAACCCTTAAAACAACCGTTAACCCTGCTTGTTTAATGTCTAAAAAATCTAATTTACCCTTGAGATTCTCTATTTTACTAGTTGGTGAAATGTGGATGAGACATTTACAAAGCTATCTTCTAATGACATCAAACTTAGGAGTGTCAAACCAGATGTTTGATAGATGGATAAATAGGACCATTACTACTATTAAAAGGTTTGCATGCGTAATCTCCTATAGACTGGTATGGTTCAACGGTCGGTCACCTACTCATTAGGCTTTGATGACCTTTGTGTAAATGTGTGGTCAGGTTCTCTTTAAAATAACCTACAGTAAAAAGTTGGTAAAACTATGACTTAGGCCTGAGCAATGAACAGCCACAGTTCACTACACTTCACTCCTGAAGACACCTTTTCATTAATAAACCCTTTTCATAGGAGAAACACAGGGGTTGCTCATAATGGGTCTGCCCCAGGGGTAGACTAAACAACACACTGACCAGACCCTCTGTCAGACTAAACAACACACTAACCATGGACCCTCTTCTCAGACTAAACACACTGACCAGAACCGCTTCTCAGACTTAACAACATACTGACCAGACTTTCTTCTCAGACTAAACAAAACACTGAGCATTGACCCTCTGTCAGACTAAACAACACACTGACCATGGACCCTCTTCTCAGACTAAACACACTGACCATGGAACCGTTCGTGGCAATGCGAACAGGTGTAGCCCCCGGTCGTTTACACACCTGAATGCCGAAGATATGGTCCGGTTCAGAAGTGAAGTTGATTTGTTGTGTTTTTCATTTGGTTCGGTGTGCGTTCACAGCAGACTTTGCCCAGCGAACCAAATGAAACGATAGAAACATGTCACGCTGTCGAACGAGTTGCTCGTCTAATGAAATTTAAATCCGAGGGAAACTCACAAAGTTCCCTGCTGAGGACAATAATAATAAAGCAGCAACAACGTTGTGCGCTGTTGGGTTCTTTCGTCTTGGTTTTAATGGTGTTCCTAAAAACCTTTAGGGTGAGAACGTGATCCGAGCCCAATACTGGAAGCGAACCAAGAAGGTGCGCAACATCGAGTCTTGGGCCATGAGGCAGTTAAAGTAAGGTGACCAGATTTATATTATTAATTGTAATCAAAGTAGGCTATATATTGTACTGTGGTAAATGATTGGGAAATAGCCTACATTCCCTGTGGTTTACTTTGATGAGTATTAAGCTTTAGTAAACCAGCCCAAAAATTATCCGAAGTAGCAACTCTAATACTGAATATTTATATATTGTATTGATAGTCTATTGTTTATAATCGGCCATGCCTGCTTATAGGTCTATAATCAATATATAGAACCCCGCTTAAGTCCCGTCACAAACTCTCAAAATTAATTTTCATTAGAAAACATACACCTTTGCCATTTAAAAACGTATGCATATATCTTTTTTTTTAATCCTTTTTGAAAAACGGGGACATTACCCGGGACAGGTCCAGTCGGGGAGAGGCCATCAGAAACAGGGACGTCCCCTGAAAAGGGGGACGTCTGAACCCTACTAGGTTAAAACCCTACTAGGTTAAAACCCTGACGACGTCACACAGAGGCTTGTGGCGGAAGTACACACGTGATATTTTCTAATAAATGATGTAAATGAGTGAGATGTTGAACGTCTCAGACACGTTCAACATCTAACGGTCGATGAATGCCGGATGAAAGTGAAGAAGCTACTCAATGATGAAGTAGGCCTAGCCTATATATTTCGTCCGAATCGTTTCCGTTAGTTTACCTTGCATTTTTGAGGCGTTTGTTTTCGTGTTCAGTTGACAACTTCCGGTGTGAACGCCTACCAAATGAAAAATGTAAAGTTTACCCAACTACGTAGTAGTTTCACCAGCGTTGTCAAGGCGTGTTATAAGTGTATGCTACCTCCCTGACCAGGGGTCATACCCAGAGTTAGTGCTTTGGCGGCACTTTTTTTTTTCCTGATCCCAATCATCTGATTAGCCAACGTCCAGGTCAAACAAAAAACTAAATACAGCTAGCCTATGTGGCAGACAATCAGCGAGCTCATATTACATGAATTTGCATACGCGTCTGACCATGGACCTGTCTGGCCCTGCTCAGAGCCATTATCGCTGGTCTTTCATATGGATTTCGATCGACCTGGCCCCCGTCGGACCAATCACAACCATTTATCAAAAAGGGGCGGGTTTAATAGATGACAATAAAGAGATGGGCCCAATGGGGACGCCATTGAGGCCTTTTCATAATCAACCAAGATGGCTGCTAATGATGTGTCAAACGTTTCGTGGATGTGATTGGTTGTAGGTCTATCCAATTTTCCAGTTTTGGTCCGCGCCCGTTGATAATGCCCCTCGGAAATCGAAAACCATAAATGCATTTTCGAATTGGTCCAGTGATGTCAGGCTAAAATCAAAAGGAATTGAACAAAGATAGAGATGCAGCTGTCTTTATTTATCAAAAGGTCTTCACTGTGACTTTGGCATTAGCGGAAACAAAGGGTGACCATATGCTACAAATATAATACGCTATGACAAATATTTATTTGATCTGATGTATACCCATCACAGAATAATGTTGTGCTGTTAGGTTTATATATATATATATATATATATATATATATATATATATATATATATATATATATATATATATATATGAACGCGGGGGTGTGTGTATATATATGTGTTTTTATTTTTGGCTTTAACCATACAATTCGGATGCCTAACACACCATCTCACCAACAGGAAAGTTATATCCCACAATCTTAGCAACATTTTCCTTGAAAACGTTCCTTGTTGAGTAGCTCTTCTCATTTTGTTTGTGAGTTCGCTAATACCGACTTCTAACACTCCATTTGTCTGGATTAATGCGTGAATGTAGACTAACCACATATTTATAAAATACCCCATCCCATTTTCCATTGGATTTTTCTAATTCAATAAGTGATTGTATTATACTATATGAATTACATTACAAACCTTATAAAAACATGAAACATATGAAAGTTCCTGTAAATAAACAGTTCTTTGAGAGTTTAAAGAAGTTGACAAAGTGTATAGAATTACATAGCAACACCTTTCAGAGATCAATTATTACAGCCTCTAATGAAATAATCAGAAAAGTAAAACACCATACAACTACAATCATTGTAAGACTTTACGCAAGATAATTTATCTCCCACATCTAAAATATAAAAGTAAGTTAAAGCACAGCATGACTTGCCTGCATAGCAGATTCTCTTCAGCTGGTCTTTCTCAGCGTTGACCAAAAAATGAAGACAAGACAAACAAGTGCTTGTTGTCCCCTGAGGTCTCCTCTGCTCTGCAAACGGTCACATGAAACTGGGTAGCTCCCATCACGTGGTCGGTCTGACTGGGAGGTTCTTATCAGAAGGTTCTGTAAGCTACTGTAAGTAATACAAAATCTCAAACAACCTGAAGGTCATGATTATAGCTGGAGGGTAGACATGCGATTGACTTGACATCAATTGAGTCAAATAATTCCTTGAAATTACTGTACTCCCTCATATGTCACATTCTGTGTGTGTGTGTGTGTGTGTGTGTGTGTGTGTGTGTGTGTGTGTGTGTGTGTGTGTTTGTGAGTGCTTTGTGTGGAGGCACACAACGTGATACATAGGAGATGGTAATTGATAAATACAATAGATTGTTTCACTCTAATTGGGGTTTAAAACAGTGATGACATCATGTAAGACAAGGATGGATATGTTTTTATGTTTTGTCAATAAATCACTTGTTTATTGACTCATATTAACTGCATTCTTGAAATGTAACAAAAACAAAAAAAGTTTTTTCTGTGTTCATTAATTTAGGTAGTTTACATGGCCAATGTTTAAAAGAACAAAACTTGAATATTGATGAAGAATGCATTATAACACTTACATTGCATGGAGAAACAGCTAAAATATCCATACATTTACAGACACTTATCATTATTTCTTATCATTTCAATGCACACTCCTTCTTGCTCTCAGTACCTACAAAGTCCACAATGATATATTACCATCCAACTGCAGCCCTTCCTCTGTATCCTAATTTCTACAATCCTGTATTGTTTTCTATACCACACCTGTGTACAATATGAATAGATTGAAAAATAAGAACATGCTGCTAAAGGTAAAAAGAAAAATGAAAACTAAAAAATTATAGTCAAAATCAAACTTTTACGTAAATGTTGTGTGGTAAAATAAAGTAGAGCAGTTACGTTAATTGGCAACTTTACGTTTAGCTTGTGACTGCTGTTAGCCCCATTCATAAGCAAATAAACAAAAGCCAGGCAATACAAACTCAAAGAGAAATGGGAAATCAGTTCATTGGCAATACATCTTAATTCATATATTTGAGAAGAAAAGACCCCAAGTCACATGAAGTAGCGGTTAAATAATTGTAATAAATTCTATCTATAATTAAATAATCATAGTTTCCGAAGAGAACCTGGAAATATCACACATCGCGTGATATCAGTAACATCTCAATAATTATTTATAATGCCAAGTAGATTGAATCTTGAATTTAAAAATTACATTCTGTCCACAAGGAATTTATGAGGTGTGTAATTTAATAATCTGGAAATTTGGAAGTTTCTTGTGCCTTTTTTGTTTTGCAGATTTACTAGTCTCTGCATGGTACTTTTCAAACGCCACTAGAGGCCGCTATTGCTCTACCTACTAAAGAGGGGACGGATGTATTTTTTTTATTTATACTGGAATTTTTTGAACAATCGATAAATAAATCATGTTGCCATAAAATTATGTATTTGCTTGTACAACCATTGTGTCACAATATCCTAATGTACACACACAGCATATCACCATCATCATTGTATACGTTTTACTTTAAAAACATAAAAACCCCAACCACATGAAACAAAAATGAGCTACTTGATGCACTTATTATTGTCTCCACCAAGTCAATCACGACACTCACATTAAACAGCACAGCAGGGGCTCTTTGACTGAGGTGCCACACAACATATTCACTATTCTGTCAGCAGAACACTGGCTCGAAAAAACTATATCCAAAGATTGATTACACAAAAATAACATCTCTTGTCAACTCGAAAATAAAAACACAGTTTCATAACCATTGGTATTCCATAAAGCACAAGAAAAACTATATTAAGGTAGAAAGGCAATGTACAGAACAGAGTTGAATAAAAACATCCACCAACCACATTTGAAAGTCAAATGTACAATGGATTAACTATTGACCATGAATCCTCCTTTTGCCATGAATGACATCTGATAAACGTTTAGCTCCAAACGACTCTGCCCTTCATAGAACTATTGTCATAACTACTAGAGAGGAAATGGTAAAAATGTGTCTCCCTTTTCTCAAAAAGGTGTAATTTCCCTAGGTTTCAATTGCACTTCAATATTTCTTCTGCGATGCATCTAAAAGCCCTTTTCCATCATTTTCAATTCAGTCCATTCTGTCAAGCTGCACTTGTGTAGAATTGTAAGAGCCCCCCCCCCCCCCTCCCCCCCCCCCCCCCCCCCCACACACACACACACACAAACACATACACCACACTCGACTCTCCATCTGTGGAACTCACCTTTAATAAAAAACCCACTGAGCACATCCCAGCATGAACATTCAGCTGCATACGTCAACCCCGGGCCCCACCAACGGGGCTTTTACTCTGAAAAGAGCAGTCCTGGGTGAACCACAGGGGGAGGATCCTGCGGAGAAACCGTTAGCGGTAAAGCTGCACAGAAAACAAACAATAACCACATCACGCCTTTTTTTTGTTGTCGTTTTCTTTGAGCTTCCTCTCCCATTGGTCCGTGGTCCATTATCACCTACATTCAACCAAACACCAAGGCTCCACCGGTCCCCACCCTTACGTGGAGTCCCGCGGGATCTTCCTGTGGAACACCACCGACTGTCTCTGCTGGAACTGCTGCTTCCTGCGCTTTTTCTTGTCCCAGCGGCAGAGCAGGATCATCTTGAAGGTGGTGCGGAAGGTCTTGTTGCACAGCGCGTAGCACATGGGGTTGACTGTGCTGTTGACGTAGCAAAGCCAGTAGCCCACCGCCCACAGCTTCGGCGGGATGCAGCTGTTGCAGAAGGCGTTCACCAGAACCATGATGTTGTACGGCGTCCACGTGATGATGAAGGCGAAGAGGATGGCGCTGAGCGTCTGCGCCGCCTTCTTCTCCTTCACCAGGGACATGCGCTTGCGCTTGGTGATCTGAGTCCGGGCGCGGGAGGCAAAGCGCTTGGCCAGAGCCGCCTCCTTGAAGGTGATGGGCGCCGAGGGGGACTTCATGAGGGCGGTGCCGGCGGAGGAGTCGGCGGTGCCGTCGATGGACGCCGTTGGGTGACCGGCGAAGGAACTCGCTTTGGCGGCGGTTTGGACAGAAGGCATAGACTGCGGCCTGTGCGAGGGGAAACAGGGGGTGAAGCTGTTGTTGGCTCCGGCCGGGGTGGTGGCGGCTGTGGAGTTGGCGGTGGTGTTTGCGGTGGTGGTGGTGGTAGTGGTGCTGGCGGAGCCGGGTGAGACGCCGCCGTCCCGGCCAGCCTCCCTGCCCCTCAGCGCGTCCTCCTCTGAGGCCTCGTCCAGGTCCTCGCACGAGGTCAGCTGGGAGTTGACGATGGCCTTCATCCCGGGGATGTTGAGCACGATGGAGAAGATGGCGTGGCCCTTGGGGATCATCTCCCTGCCGCTGCAGTCCTCGTCGTCCGAGGAGCCCGAGTGCTCCGCGGACACCGCCGCCTCGTTGTTGTTCCAGCTGTCGCTGCTGCTCTGATCCGGGTCGCCCTCCCCCGCGCGGGTGCTGCCGGGTCTTCCGGGTCGCAGCCCGGACGGCCAGCAGCTCAAGCAGCCGATCAGAGCGCGGCAGCAGCTCTTCTTCTGGGACGAGCGGGTCAGCTCGTAGCTGCTGCAGCTCCTGGAGCTTCCCGTCTGGTGCTGGATGAAGCGGGACCTCCTTTCCCTGCCGCTGCTCCGGGACACAGCACCCCCACCACCACCACTGGCAGCAGGACCCCCTCCACCCCCTCCACCCCCTCCTTCTCCTCCTCCTCCCGACTGTCCTCGAGTCCCGGAGCCCATGAGCCCGGCCAGCTCTCGGGAGCGGTTCTGGGTCTCCAGGTAAATCCTCCAGTACAGCACGCTCATGATGGTCACCGGCAGGTAAAAGGCAGCCACCGCCGTGCAGAAGGTGATGATGGGCTCAGAGAAGAACTGAATGTAGCACTCGTTGGACGGAACCGTCCGCTCCCCGACAAAGTACTGCCACAGCAGGATGGCGGGCGCCCAGAGCACCAGGGACACGAACCAGGCCAGGCCGATCATCAGCACGGCCCGCTTGGTGGTGCGCTTTGCCCGGTAGGTCAGCGGCCGTGTGACGGAGAAGTAGCGGTCGAAGCTGATGACCAGCAGGTTCATGACCGAGGCGTTGCTGGCCACGTAGTCGATGGCCAGCCACAGGTCGCAGGCCCAGTTCCCCATGGACCACTTGCCCATGACCAGGTACGCAGTGTACAGGTTCATGGAGATGACCCCGATGATGAGGTCGGCCACCGCCAGGCTGAGCAGGAAGTAGTTGTTGACCGTCTTCAGCTGGCGGTTGACCTTGAAGGACAGCACCACCAGGACGTTGCCGATGATGGTGATGAGTGACAGCAGGCTGGTGAGCAGCACGATGAACATCACCTGCCACACCGGGTAGGCCAGGAACGGCTCGTAGCCGGGCGAGGCCGTCCCGTTGGGGTCGTCCGAGCTGAGGTTGAAGAGATCCCCGCGGAATGAGGCGTTGTCATCCAGGGCGGTCAGGGGAAGAAGAGGCCAGGGGTCTCCGCTTTCTCCTCTTTGGTGCAAAGCATTGGATTCTGGGTAGGCACCTCCGCCAGGGTGAGATGTGATGAGAGTCAGGAAAATGCCAGGGTCTGTGCTGTTGGAGCTCATCGTTAGGTCCTGGCATATTCTGGGGAGAGAGAGAGACAGAGTTGGTGAGGGAGAGAGAGAGAGATGGTGAGGGAGAGATAATGAGAGATTATAAGAGGGGAGAGAGGGTAACGGAGAGAAAGAGCAACAAGGAAAAATTAACTGAATAAACGGGTCACAATGTAATCTTACAGTTGAACTGTTTCAACTAATCACATAACCCATTCGATTGGCGAATTGGATTTTTTGCTTTCATTCCCTTCTAATCAGATAAACACTAAACCATTATGGGATGAACTACCCGGCAGGAACAAATGAGAAAATGTAGCAGAATATCAACTATTTAAACAGCTTGACTAAAACAGAAATGATCAGGAACTTGTAACTTTAAATCATACACGCGTCTGTAATACTAAAAGTTAATGTGCTCCTGATTATTCCACCCTCAAAGGAATGATGTTTGTGGATGTTGTTGATGTAGCGCAGTTTAATCACATCCATTCAAACACCACTGACATGGATTTTAATATTTTTTGGATTTGAATATACGTGGGGATGCCATTCATTTTTTCCACCGAGTGTTTAATAGCAGCTCCCTGATTGTGCACGTGTGCGTCTGTCTATTATTTCTGTTGTTATGTTCCCGAATTCCAATCTGCTATCATCTGTTTCACTCACTGTCTCCTCCGCTTTGCTCCTCGGTTATAAATGAAAGACAATAATGATCAACAAGTTTGAATATGCAGTTTTAAGGCTAAAGATTGGCTTGAATCGGGACAGCAACAGAGGAATTAATTCCCGCTTTGAATTTAAGGACCACCATCCATAGTTTGTATGCAAAGATAGCTAACGTTAAGCATCTTAGTGCATTCTTTTTTTCACCATTTTGCTTTCTTATAAATTAAAGTAATACAATGCACGTGTCTGAATCCTGATTCCTAATGACTAGGAACATGAGTAGCTTATTAGGCCTTTTATGCTGTCAACACAGAGGGAGGAGGGGAGAGAGAGGAAGGCAGAGAGAGAGAGGTGACTAATAGAGGACTGTAGAAGAGGAGCTTGTGATCAGAGGGCATATGTAGACTGAAGATGATGGCTAGCTAATTGCAAGGACGAAACAATCTTGTTCTCTAATTCTAGCCTGTCCAAAAAGCTCTCGCTCTCGAGTGCAAATTCGCTCTTGAATAATGGCAATCGTTTCGTTTTTATTTGTTGAGTCGAAAGTTCACTAGATGAGAAACAAGTCCAAGGAGAACTATTATTTTAGTCATCTGGTATTTCAGATAAATTCATGGTCACTGTGGTGTGGTGCCATCCCTTGGAAATTTGGAGCATGAACACCAAGCGTTAAAAGTGTGTTCAACGAAATTGCATAACAATGTATTTGTCAAATATCAGGTCCCAATTGTAAACACAACATTACATAAGTTATAAGATTAAAAGCAATACATTTTCTAAAAATTCATACAAACAGATTAGGACACAAACAAATGCAGAACATAAAAGTTAATTAATTGGATCGACTAAAAAAGGGAAGGCCTGGAGATGCCTCGAATGGTACGGATGGTTGTTAGTTTGATTCCCAGGACTCGCACTCACATGAGCAGGTGGGCGCCTTGTGTTGGCTGAATCCCATACGATGCAGCCTAAACTAAATGACAATGTGCTTGACACCCCTAGCTAATTAGCAACAGTTTTGCATGGGTTTGAGGACCTCAGTGCAGCCTAACGACAGCAGGAGTCTCCGCGAGGAGCCTATCCCTTAAGGAGCGAGGGAACAGCCACCATCTGTATTCATGGTTAATTTATACCATCTGCAGTTCTAACCGATACAACCTCAATTGCAGGATAACTCATCCCTCCCAAAGTATTGCTAACATGATTGCCTGCTGCACCCTCCTCGTCTTAATGCATGATGATGATTTCACACCAAAATAATGTGTTAATGTGTGTTTTATTGTTATATAATAAAAATGTAACACCAGCACGCACACACACACACACACACAGTTTCAGACCTCCCACAGTGCAGTTAAAGTGCCCAAGTGGCCCCCAGCCACTGAGTCATCCCTGACAGAGAGAAAGAGAGTGACATAGAGAGAGGGAGAGAGGGAGAGAGTGAGAGATATATAAAGATAAAGGGAGAGGAAGAGATGTTCCTACTGTAAGGAGGTATAAGGAGGCTGTTTACTGTGCAGCATAGACCCCGGACACGCACACACACACAAACTGGTAATGCACGCAATGCTCTTTTTGCACGTACTCAAAGAGCATGAAAAGGAGGCATATGCCATCACAGGGAATTCTCACACACGACATACGTAAATGCACACACGCACATGCACACACACACACACACACACACACACACACACACACACACACACACACACACACACACACACACACACACACACACACACACACACACACACACACCTTGTTCCATTCATACACCAACTCACTAGCATAACGGACACCAAGAAAACTACAAGAAGACAAATGCAAACACAAAGTGAAAGCGGATCAGAATAATGGCTCGGCGCGAGCCAAAACCATAGAACTCAGTGATAAACAACATTCTTAACATCCCCCCCCCCTCCACTACAGTAAACACTCTCTCAGTTTCAGCACGTCGTGAGGCACATTCCACTGCAGCGGTAACGGGACACGCACGGACGGTACAGGGCTCAGCGTTGGAAGGTGTCCGTTTGAAGGAGACACACGCTGCAGCCGTCCACAAGGCACTGGGTGGGAAGTCATGAAGGGGGGGGGGGGGGGTGGTGTGGGTGTGTAATTGATCTGTTTTTGTTTGTTTGCGTGTCTATAAGTGATTGTAAGTGTGTGTGTGTTTGTGTGTGTTTACGTGTGCGTGCATGTGTTGTGTGCTGAAAGATTTTATCGGGTTTGTTTGTACCCATTTTCATTAACAATGGCTTGAGGACAGATACTGGGAGTACAACTGAGGGAAAGGCCTACGCGTGGTTATTCCTGTGAAATGAATGAATCAAAGTTGGAGCAGATAACAACAGCCTAGGGTGCAATACAAAAAATTCACTGTGTCATGGGTGGCCTGCATAATTCTTTGATGAGTGGTTACATTCACATCATCATCATCTCCCCATCTCTTTCTCTCGCTCTCGCTCTCTCTCTCCCTTCCTATCCCTTTCTCTCTCTGCCTCTCTCTCTCTAGCTCTCTCGAAGCCACTCTGGACCTTGGGGACTCCATCTAAGACCCCAGCATTTAAAGTACAACAGAAGGTTTTCGGATCAGACTTGGTTAACTGACATTTAGAGAATCCCTTTTGTCCCAGCTGGCGATGAACATTGCCTCCATCTAGATCTCCATCTAAATGAATGCATGACTAATGCTGGCCAAAACTAGTGGATCACAAGAACAAGCTGCAGAAGGGTAAACACCATAACTCTCGCTTTCAAACTAACTTGGCAATTAGTAGCTTTTTTATTTTGGATGGTTGTCGGGTGCTGCATATGTGGTCCATCTTTGATCGCCACCTCTTTTACAAACATAAATAAATTGCAGCATTGATAAGTAAAATACCTAGTGCTTTCCATACCTGTATGTAAACAGTCTCTAAGAGTGGTGCTAATGCTAGCTCTACTGTTTGTAGTGCTTGTTTAATGATGATGCTGGCTGTTCCATTCCAACACCGTGCTCTACCCACATCGCCTCTGCAGACTTCACACTAATGGCTGTTTGGGAAACCATCCACCAGATCTGCCAACTCCCTGCTGTCCCCTTAACAATGAATTCAAGTCTTTATTCTGTTTACTGCCATGCATATCTCAGAACTTGTATATACGGATGCACCACACACTTAAACCTTCAAGTCCTACAGATAGGCTACAGAATAACACTGCAACACTGTGTAGGCATTTTTATTAATTATTTATTTATTTGTTAAATGTATTGCGATAGATGATACATTTAGTGCCTATGCTGGATCGTGCCTTTATGGATTCCAAGGTGAAATGGGATCTGGTGAGGAGTTTCACAGCACAGCGGAAACCTGTGTAGTTATTGATCCCGCCCTATTGGGTTTCCTGAGCTGCTTGGAAGAAGACACCCCGAGTAGACCGGTTTCTGGCCCTCAGGTTTATCCTTTCATGCAACCACAACCACAGATGAAAGGGGCTTTTCCCGAGAGGACAAAAGATCAATTCAACGTAAGTGAAGGGAGTACAAGGCCATTTTTAGGCGGGAATTGATCTCTCTATCGCGATCGCAAAGAGACTTCTGAGAATTCTTGTTTGTAATGCATGCAGTATCGCTGATGTCATGACTCACAGAACATCATTACGGATATACGCACAGTACAACAGGGTTTTAGATGCATGTGAATCAGCGATGAGATCCAGTTCTCATTTTCAAAAAACGAGCAACTATTGATCAAACAAAAAGGAATTTTATTAAATATTGTAAGAAAACATAGAAACTAGTTGAAGATGTAAGTACACACACAGTAGAACAAAAAAAAACGAACACAGAGGGAAACTACCAACAGCCACACACACACACACACACACACACACACACACACACACACACACACACACACACACACACACTGACCTCTTCGGTGGGTGTCTGACAGGCCCAGTAACAAGCCTGCTGGGACTCAGGAGACTGTACTTAAGACTCCTAGCACATAGCGCGTGTGTGTGTGTGTGTGTGTGTGTGTGTGTGTGTGTGTGTGTGTGTGTGTGTGTGTGTGTGTGTGTTCGGGGGGGGGGGAGTGGGGTTCAAGGGGACGAGTGACGGGAAGTGGAGAGAAAAAAAATAGCGACAGAGAGAGCGAGAGAGTGAGAGAGACAGATAGATACAAGGGGATGTCAAGCCAAGAGATTTTGGGGGAAGGCACTTTTGGATGACAGCAACATTGTGTGCTCCAAACTCGCCTAAATCTCCTCCTGGAAGAGTTCCAAGGCATACCTTGTCTCGGGGCCTAAAACAAAAGCGTGAGTTACTGTTATGGAAATCACCGCTGGATTTTTTATGGTGGACGTCAGTGTGGCGCGCAGACAGGCCCACATAGACCGTACTTTAAATTCACTGCGGTGACAGCTCCGTCCTAACAACTCTCCCTACGCCGGGCCGCAGAAATACCACCAGCACCCGTTGTTGACACGTTCCCGGGGCCTTCTGCGTGTGAGGCATGCACCAGGCCTGACCCCCCATGTCTCCCCCCCACACACACACACACTGCGAGGAACCCCACCCCCAACGGGCAGGTCCTATACACAGATCCATTCAAGCAATAGCCTATTGCAATCAATCCATAAAAGGACCGGTGGCCACAAGCGCCGATTGAACACACACACACAGCAGAGAGAGAGAGAGAGAGAGAGAGAGCGAGAGAGAGAGAGAGAGAGAGAGAGAGAGAGAGAGAGAGAGAGAGAGAGAGAGACGGAGAGAGAGACACAGAGAGAGAGAGAGACAGAGAGAGAGAGAGAGAGAGAACACAAAAGTAAACAATCTCCAGCAATTGGGAAGGGATGGGATCAGTGTTAAAAGTTTGAGTCGGAGGCGTAGGGATTACGAGAATGGAAGTGTGTGTGTGTGTGTGTGTGTGTGTGTGTGTGTGTGTGTGTGGGGGGGGCGGGGGCTTGTTAAGGAAGAGGAATTCCATGTCCTCCTGCCTCTGGGTCCGGGGAATGCCAGTCATTCAAGGATGGGGATCTCTTTTGTTTATGCGAGAGGAGCGGTACAAGGCGGGTTTCTGTTACAGGCTGAGAGGACAGAGGCCCGCCCTGCTGTCAGGTGACAGAGAGCATGCCTGGCCCTATTACACAATGAGCTCCTGCAACAGGGACACACTCACAGATACACACATGATCACACACACACACACACACACACACACACACATACACAGTTACATCGAAACATTCGCGCACACAGACACACATACCGAAGTTACCCTTCGTAGATACACCTGAATTTGACAGACAAACACACGCTTGCATGCACAAACGCACACACACATACACACACACACACACGCAAACACACACACACACACACACAAAAACACACGCACACAAATCACATCATTTCAAGTCTGTCCTTGGATATTCCATTCGCTGGATATCTCATTCATTAAAATACCCCACCCACCCCCCATCTGTGCCCCGCTGACACCCCCCCCCCCCCCCCCCCCCCCCCTCTCTCCCCCCTTTCAGTGGAGTATATTCGATTTCCTCTAATGCCATCAACCCAGGTGACATGACAGCCCCCACGTAAGCCCAGACGCCCAGAATAACTCCAGACTTGATTACCGCGATTCTCTGGAGGAGCTCATTGCGTTCTGCCTCTCTGTCTCTCTCTCTCTGTCTGTGTGCACGGCTATGGCACGCTCACCCCCTCTCTCAGGTCTGCCTGCAAACGGGCCTGGAACCATAAGCATGTGTGTGGAGGCACACACCACTCTGGTGCCACCGCAGACAGCTGTGAATGGGTGTCACTCTGACGCCACCCCTCTGCTTACCTGCCTGCACCAACGCCCCCTTCCTCCTCCTCCTCCTTCACCTCCTTCTCCTCCTCCCCCATCCCTCTCTCATGGACGTGTGTATACACGTCCATGCACACGCACCCATTCATGCAAATGCAGTTGCCCACATACACACACACACACACACACACACACATACACACACACATACACACACACACACACACACACACACACACATTTACACACGCACAAAAAAGAAGAACAGAAGGGAAATACGTGGTAGGTTTCCCAGTTCAATCAAATATATCATAAGATAAAGGGTTGCTACTGTAGACAAACATAAAAAAACAGGAGACAGTTTTCCTGCTTACTTCACTGCAACTAGTGGCCGAGCTTCTTCTGAGAGTACGTTATGTTGTATATCAGTTATCATAGCACAGAGTACAATGACTTTAATTACACAGTGTATTCCCGCGGGAGAAAGTCTGCCTTGGTCCGAGCACGAGGCCACACTAATAGTCCTGGTATTGTGTTCATCTCCATTCTCTGTGATTAATGTTTAATGATGCTGGCACAGCCGGGATCCAACACTTCACTATTGACGCCCGCACGGCGACATTGATTGTTCATTTCTGTCGCAATATTCACAAAGCGCGGCGACGTCTAGACCTCAAGACCCACCGCCATCACTTTATGCATTCCTGATGTCTTGAAATAAATGGGTAAAATAATGGGAAAAGGAAATAAAACTCAGGTACAATGGAAAAAAGTTACACCCTGCTATCAGTGATATTATTTCCTTACACAATTTATGCCAAGCAATTTCCCGGAAATTGTTGTTTTTTTTTTCTTCTTAATGCCTTCGGCCATAAAAATGGAATGGAATGAAAATGTGAGGAATAGTGATGGAGATATGCGACGTCAGCGCATTAAAACAAAGACAAGGCGCACAACCGCAGTAAAAAGTTCACCTGAAAGCCGGATGAATCTCATCTACTTTCTCTCTGCTGTCATTAAATAATAAACATTTATCCGGTTGTCCCGGCCTTTATATGGCGCCATCCTCCTCCGACCAACCAATGTCCCTGTTGGCGGAGTCCATCCCTAACCTTCGCCTAACCCCGGGCCCCGTGAGTCCTTGTAGTTGGAGTGGCCGGTGCCAGCAGCCCCGTGGCGTGTGGTTTATGGTGCTATACGACTGTATATGACGCTATCTGTGCGCTCGCTAACGGCCCTTCGATTACCCCAGTGCCAGACGGGGGATGGATCTGCCACGACACAGATTGCCCTCAGCCGTGTCGTTACCGGCATCGCAGACGTCAACACCCAAACACACCACCTGGGTGGGCGGAAACCAGAAGGAACCGGATCCTCAGTGAGTACTGGGCCTAATTGGAGCGCCAACCAAAGTGACAGCAGGTAAAAAGACGGGAATAATAATAAACGTTTGGGTGTTTCTTGTTCACACCACGACGAGGCACCCTGCTGGGCGCTCCCCGGATACCAGCATAATGAGCGGGGAAACCAGTGGGTTGACATCCCAAGCGGTGTAGCGGCGTGCGTTATAAAACCACAGGCGGGACCGCGGACTGCTCTTCTTCAGCACGCGGTGACTGATGATCGACTCGGCGTAATGGCTCTCACGCGACGGAGACATTATGAGAATAGTGAGTAATGGTCTCCTCGCGGGGCCTCCGTCTCACTTAGCACGATGGGATGCTTCTTTGACTAATGCACCGAGAACACTTGGTATACAAGTGGGTGAGGCCCCCGGGAGACCAGATCCAGGGCGGGGCCGTCCAGGCACTTAGCATTTGTCACGCACGCGGATGGACTGTGTACATTTGTATTGTTTCGGGTTTCTGTCTGGACAGGACTTTAGTTCTTCACATGACGTTTTGTTTTGTCCCCCGTAGTAAATGCATTGTTTCACTTTTTTACCCGGCAGTACAAAAACAACATCATGGACAATAAGATAATTACACTTCATTGTTGCTGCCGTCAGATATAGAGCGCATTTGAGCTCCCCTCTTTGTTTTGAAGTCGCTACACACCTGCAGCACAATGCATTTCTAAAAACTCGATTTGATTGATAGGCAAATTATATTTAGCGACCCTTCACTGTTGGACTTTGAGCGCACTATTCCAAAAAAAATAAAACGCCTCTCCGGTAATCAAGGATAACAGTTTTCTGGGTAACTGCCCTAAACCGTTGCTGTTTCATTGTTTTTTCCAAAAAGCTTCAGCATTTGCTCCCCTGACAGCGTTCTTTTGTGTGTGTCTTTTTGATTGAGACGGTTCCACAGGCCTTAAACATATTTACAGTCTCCAGAGTGGTCCTATTAGTCATGGGTGGAGAATGGCGCACCAGGATAAACACCATTGGAAGTACCTCAATCATCCTCACAGACTGCGATATACACATACACGTACGTACGTACGTCCTAGCTATTTGTACCACTGAAAAAGAGCTCTGATAACGGACAGCAGACAATGAGGTATGTAATCGCGGCCCACAATGACCCACCGTTTGCTGAAGGAAAATTAGAAAGGTAAGAAACCTTTAAGTGAGAGAGGGATAAATATTCTAAGATAATATACATAATATATAGGAATAACAGGAACAAGAGAGAGCCAAAAGAGAGGGGAGACAAAACACTAAATGAATAAACAAGATGCATAAACAATGCATAAGCCTTTAAGCCTTTAAGTTACTCATTTTGTATTTTTATTGGTGAGGTGTGTGAGGTGTGAGGTGAGGGGGTCAGGGTGAAATAGAACTCGAGTCACTGTGTTATTCCCTCTCTCTCTCCCCTTCTCCCCTTCTACCCCAGGGTGACCTCCTCCTTCTCGCCCAGGGGAATTAAAGTGCTCCGCTCCGATTCCTCATCCATGACCGTAGCGTCTTGATGAGGCTGGCACCGTATGTGACACCCATTCCAATGGAGCACAGGGGTCCACCATATTTACTAGTAACCCTGTGGAGTTTGGCAACGCACACGCCCTTCAGTACGATCACACGCTTGTGCACACACACACTCACACACACACACACACACACACACACACACACACACACACAAACAGACGCACACGTATCATCATACACACACACACACGCACACATACGCACACACACAAACGCACACAAACACACATACACGCACACTCAGACAGACACCGACACACACAAACCCCCACACACTTATCATCATTCACACAGACAGGCAGGCAGGGACGCATGCACTGACATGCAAACACACACACAAACACACAGACACACACGCCTATCATCATAATCCCTGAAGACGAGAGCGATTGACACGAAGGGCCACTGCTGCAAGGTGTTGACGCTCCCATTGAGATATCAGGCAGATTAAAAACAGAACCAAAGCTGGATGTCAGCTAGAGCTGCACACAAATATTGAATGATGCCGGCGGTAAAGATCAACTTGATGACGCACGGCGAGCAAAATGGGGTCCATTGTGTGGAAACCGTTCTTTCACACAATACACACACACATACACACACCTACACACACACACCCACACAAACATATTGGAAAAATGAACAGGGGCCAAGGTGCAATCAATCAAACAATGCGTCACAAATATGGGGACTAAAACAATATGCTTACTAGACCTTACACCTCAAATCCTGTTCGGAGGAGAGCTTACTTGCACACTTATTCTCCACCTCTTTGCCTTATGTAACTTTCTGTGTTTCCTCTGGCATACCCCAAAGAGAAACAACCTAAACATCTCACTCATACAGAGAGAGCAGGACGCGTGGGTCAAGTGAGAGTTAGCTGGAGCAGCCTCAGCAGACCTCCACCTCGTGGAGACTCACCCCAGGAGGACTTTTTTTCCACACATAGAGTTTGCCCAAACTTTGACAGGCTGATAAAAGGGGCAAAAAAAGAAGAAGAAGGAAAGACTTAAAATAAACATAAGTAAGCAAAAGGGAGATTTGTTTTTGCTTTCAAGTTGGCATGCAAATGAATGTTCCGGTGCCTTTCATCAATAAAATATTTAGTGGTTAACACACAGAAGGTTTTAGCAACACCAGGGATGCGTAATGCTGTCAGCGCACTGCACGCATGTGTACCTAGGAGTTTGTGGTAAATCCCAATCCGGGTTGTGACAGTTACTAATGAACGTAGAGCTTTCCTCCTTGTTTGTCAAGTCATTTAGCTATCGTTTCTTAATTCACCCGTTTGCCAAGGGCAGAACTGTCTCCGGGCTGAGTAAACTGTTACCGCAGGGACTATAAAGGACACATTTAATACATCTAAAGCCATTCACCATGATAGAGGAGGACTCCCAAAGCAAAACCTAATTAATTACAAAACACGATTATTGCTTTGTAGTTTCTGAAATACACACTTAGAGTTGGGCGCATCGAGACTTCAAATACCTCAAACAGCCTACCTAATGTTTTCTCTTTGGAAATGCTGTTGGGCAAAACGGGCTTACTTTTGAGAAAACACATTTCTATCGCAGCCCTTTGATGTTTCAATGTAGACTTGGGTAAAGCTTTTCTTTAAATCACCAAGAGAGTTTCTAGAACATTCCTGAGCCGGTATCCCTGTTCCCTTTGTTCTCCAAAGGAAAGGGTAAGGGACAACCCTTTTCTACTTCAATTCTCAGTCGATAAAGAGGCTGAGGGCAACGTCCCATCATTTGTGGATAAATCCCATGCAATCTTCTGCAATCGGCCAAGACAAGGAGGGGAGTCAATTAACACACACACAACAAACATGAGGACTGGGTGTCCACCGAGCAATTGTTCTTCTTTACTTTTCTCATCTAATTTCCTGGTGAGTCAGAGCGGAAGGTAATTTATTGCAATTAATCTGCGCTGCTCCTGTTGACAGCACGGCAGAAAGTTTTACAGGTACAGGTGGCAGTTGTTCAAACAACAAGGTGACAGAGGAGAAACCAATCTGTTTGACATATCAGCTTCTCATTAGGTTGAGCGTGGGGTATATTGCATATTATACTACAGCGACAAGATCGTATAAATGCTGTGTTCATAAACAATAATGTTTTTATCAGATACAATGACTTGCTTTGTTTGATTCAGGCTTCCATTATGAAGGTATGTAGTGATGTGTACGTATTTGTCAAACTCATTTCCGTTGAGACATTTCATTAAGTAAGTCCCTCTATCACGAGCGGTAGGTTATCGCCGCCAAACAAGGAATCAAAAAATAGCATTTCCCATTGTCCTCAATCTGCAAACAACAACAACCCCAACGACGACCGTCCAACAAGTGATATTTCTCCCATTGTGTTTAAGGTTTAACGAGCAAACTCCCAACACCGGATGCAGAGTGATGAAGAGGAGTGTGAGGTTGCCCCGGAGAAAACATCAAAACGTAATAGATGAATGTGACCCAGAGCGTGAGATGAGCTGATGGACAGCGATGCGGCCTGCAGCTGAATCACAGGTCGGATCATAGCCGCGCGCGGAGGCCGGGCCGTCGCCTGATCAAGGAAACCAAATCGAGTCTCACACCTATTTCAGATGACCTCCCCTCCAGCCGGGGTCGGGGGGGGGGGGGTGGAAACTTTGCAGAACCTTTGCTCTTCCTCTAGAACAGGGGTTCTCAAAGTTTTGACAGCTGAGGGACAATTTCGGAACCCAATTTGACTGCGGGCCGCCAAAGGAGGAAACGCCGTCAGCATCCCAGTGGTGAAAAAAAACATTGCACCGTGAGACTCTGGGAGTGAGGTCAAGTGAGGTCTAAATCACGAAACTGAGGTTCATCCTTTCAAAGTAATGCATGTCGGATTAAAACTAACAAATGTAACAGGATTTAATTGAAAGCTAGAGAGTCGACTTTTCTCTTTATATATATTTTTTGTTTAAATTTATATAAAATAAATAAATAAATGTAAAACTTTTTTTTAATTATTTTTTTTAACTTCCATCTGTATGTCATTGCGGGCCGCCATAAATGTTTCTGCAGGCCGCCATTGGCCCACGGGCCGCACTTTGAGAACCAATGCTCTAGAATAACCCAGCCCAAAGCCAGCAATACAGAGATACTGGCATGTGGAGGATAATCTGGGGATTTCTTTGTCTCTTTTTTAATTTTTTTGATGAAAGGGAAGAGGAAGTGGGAAGGAAGGGAGGGGAATATCCTCATGGAACCAACAGCAGGCTTGCTTTACTATTTAAGACGGTCTTTACTTTTTAAAAGGCTTCCTGTCTCGTTTAATGCCTGGGTTCCTGTCTATATTTAGGGATGCAGATAAATTATTTAAAAAGCCAACTTCCTTTATCAATTCATCCTAACACCAGCCTCCGGGAGAGACGGGCATAGGAGCTAAGAAGCTAGCTACAGAGGCAGCGACGATATTGGATGTGACTCAAACACATTGGGGCACAGGACAGAACCAGCCTGATGAAATAAAAAATGTAGCAGTCAAAATGCAGCCTGGATTGCAAGCTAGAGCAGGATTATATAAAGTGGTATTACCTTTATTTAACCTAACCCTCCAGACATCGCTGGCAGCACATAGTGACTATAATAACTTTGCCACAGATTCAATTGTAGATTCATCTTTTGACGGGTATGTCTTTTATGTTTTGGCAAGTAAGACTGTCATCACGGCACTCTGGGCGTAGTTAACAGGCTGGGTGGTGCCTGCACTAAGGGTACACTGAACATGAGACGGAGGTTTTGACAGTTCCCTCCCTGGTATGTTTCTGACAAGCTGTCTTCCAGAGCAATTCTATGGGCTCTGCAGCTAAATGATGAGCAATTATTGGTATGAATAATTTGCATACCCGTACAATATGTACGGGTATGCAGGAAAGAAAGTGTGCTTGCCTGGGCTTTGGAAGCTAATTGTGGGCCACTGTTCCCTCATACACAATGGAGGCACTTGATAGAGCTGACAGTATGTGATACCAAGCCATTGACACGGTGTGATACTGGCTCTGACTGGCTCCATTGTGCACCTGAGTTCCTCCGCCCCGTTTCATTTGCATCGATTTAGGTGATGCAGAAGATTATAGCCTTTTTAAACACACAGGAAGTTTGTTTTTATGGAAGAGAGACATTAGTCAACAGGATTTGCGTTAGGAGAGAGATGAATGGGAAAAATAAGGTAACAACAAAAGGAAGCAGTGGAAGGACATCAAATCATGTTGTTTACCCTTCGGTTCGCTGTTGTTTGCCTGCTAAAATTCAGTACGCTTCTCTCTGTTGTGTTTTCCTCAACACAGAATGAAACAGCAGGAACCCAGTGACTTCTGAGTAGACGGTAAATCACCGGTACCCTCAAGACACAAACATACCATACATTTGATGGATGGCCCTGCTGTTGAGATGCAGAACCTTGGAGGAAGACACTGTGCCTCACATAAGGGGATAGGAGAGGCCAGGGGGCGTTCTGCCAACACAATACTGTCCATTATCATTAAATAATAATCATCAGGGAGGCGGGGAAGAGAAATGTGGTGCTTCCAAATCTTTGGTGCTTGGTGAGACAACAGTAATGATCACATCATCTTCCACCTCCCCATCCATCTCCCAGGCCAGCCCTCTGCTGCCAGAGGTTGTGTAGAGTGTCACAATCTGACTATGGGAATAGCCCAGCAAGATGCCCTGGTCTGGTGCTGGCCGGGACCATTCCACAGTCGATCACAGAGTAAGAAAGGTCTTATTTAAATAGAATGAATGATGTGTGTGGCTCGGGGAAATGCCAGCCTTTATCTATTCAATGAGAGAAACTATAAAGCTAAGGTAAAGTAAATAAAAGAGATAGAAAGCTAGGCAGAACATAAAAGGTGTAGGAAACAGACATAAAAGGTATGGCATAGCATAATGCCTTTGTAATATTTATATACGGTTATTATGTGATATAAAGGGCTTCGGGAGATTCAATCATCTCGAATCAATGAGAGAAAAGGAAAAGAAAGAGTAAAATGGAAAATGCCTTATAGATCGGGAGAACAAACTAACTGAGGAATAGAATATGAATTACCAAGGGAAGAAAGCATGGGATAATAGAATGGATTAGAATTGAACAAGGTGTAAAATTTACTCGTCAGACTGGTACAAAGCCGTAGCAAGGGGAGACAAAGATCAAAACAATAACCTGACATAAAAGTATAATCCATAACAAAGAGTACTGGAGGGCATGGTGTTGCAGTTCTGTGTGTGTCTGTGTGCGTGTGCATAAGTGTGTGTGTGTGTGTGTGTGTGTGTGTGTGTGTGTGTGTGTGTGTGTGTGTGTGTGTGTGTGTGTGTGTATGTGTGTGTGTGGGGTACTGTGTGTGTGTTTGTGGGTCAGTGCCATGGTGGGTAGCAGTTTCACCTGACCGGGTAGGTGAGGCGAATACAATCAGGGATTTCATTTTTTATGCTGGGCTAGTACCATCGCCGGCCTCCATCATTCCTCTCAGTGATGTAATTACAGCTGGTTCCACCTGGCCCCTGAGCTGCAAGAGGATGCTAACATATGACACACACAAGAGCTAACACACACACCCCACAAACACACAAGAGCCAACACACACCCACTCACACCCATACACGAGAGCTAACACACACACACACACACACACACACACACACACCCACACATACACACACACACACACACACACACACACACACACAAACACACGTATCCACAGCCACAGCCACTGACACACACACACACACACACACGCACAAGTAAAAGTGAGGACTAGAGGCGACACCCAAAGCATTTCTTTTCTAAAGGGTGTCCCTGTATGTGTCATTAAGAGTGAAAGGTTTTATATGTTTCAAAAGAAACAAACTTATGTCTTGCTTGATTGAATAAGGACAGGCGTTTTCAACAAAACAAGGAGAAACCAGGAGAAACATCATTTAACGAGGTAGCTTTGCTCTAAGGCTATAACGTTTGCATACATAATCGTATCTGTGTATGTGTGCGTGAGTGTGCCTGTCAAATCTTTAAAATAAAGATGTTTTTATTAAAACCAGTGGAATGTACAATAGAAAAAGGTCTGAAAGTGATGATAGGACTTTGCACAACCAATTTTATCTATGAGGAGACTTTATTTTATTATTGCATTTTTCAGACAGAGAATCGCTATCTCGGAACGGTTATCTCACAGCGGTGTTTGCGCTGCAGATACAGTTGACTGAGGGGCCTCACGCTGAAACAGGTATGGCTGCTCTTAAGAAAACTATCTCTGAACACAGACCAATGGGCCTTTTGCTGCCATGTCTTAAGAGCAGGAGCTGTCTTCACCTTCTCCTCATAATGAAAAGATCCTGATCATAAGTCTCCCTTAAATGGAGGAAGTTCCCTGGGATCAGAGTCAAAATAAGTTAATCTAACAGTGCCTGGATACCAAAATACACTTCTCAAAAGCGTCCGTGCTTTATGTTTGTCCAAGCTGATTTCCAAGACTTTAATTCCAAAGAGAAAATAAACATGAATTTAAAGCTTAATACATAAAAATGAAACGCTAATGTAAAATATTTGTTCTACCATGGGACTGTAAAGAGATGCCAAGGAACATAGCATTTCTTCTGAGAGACCTCCATGTTAACACACACACACCCACGCATGCACTCACACACACACACACACACACACACACAATACAATATTGTGTCACAGGTCTATTCTGGTACAAACCACACTCGTGTTTCCTTACACTCTTGGCCTAATAGTGCAACAGGGGAGTAAAGTCAAAAAGTGCCAAACCAAACAAACAGTTTCACGCCTTCTGTGAGCTCATTAGTTAAAGGACGCGTCGCCTTTGGCTGTGTGAAGCCTCTGCCACTTGTGCTGACCGGCAGGTCCACATCAAAAGGTAGTTGATATGAGAGCCCACTCAGTGCAATGACGCCCCAAAAAATTGCGTGTGAATAGTTTTCATGTTAATTGATATACGTGCACAGTTACGCAATGGAGAAATATATATATATATACTACATGCTCTTTTTAATCATCCTGTCTCTCGACAATTGAATGGAGGAGCGAGGAGGAGCGACGAACCGTTCAAAATGATTGAACAGCTTCCAACATTAGGAATTACATAAATATCCCAATATCATCGTTCATGTTTCAGTTCTTCCCCACAAGAAAGAGGTACAAACAACCCATTGTGAAACGTGCCAACTGCTCGTCCAACGGTACCCGCAGCGCAGCCCTCCACCAGAGGAGGCTCCTGCCAACGACAGGAAGGGCTCTGACGGGAGACGTCTATCACCTCCTTTGCCCCGCACAAACACCTCTTCACAGCGCCCTCGGCCCTCGGCCCTGTCGCGCAGAGAAACTCTGCCGGCCGTCAGAGAAGCCAACCGAATAATAGACATCGGAAAGACGAGTGGAGACACGAGAGACGCGGATGGTCGGATAAAACATAAAATACATCTGAGGTTAACGTTTTCCTGTGAGCTCAAAATCAGTTTTCACAGTTAGATATACCTGAGGAATATTATTTTCTATGCTAAAAGGAAAAACAACTCTGGCTCTTTCTCCACCTCTCTCCCACCTGTTTTTCATCCTTTATTCTCGCCGGTACGTGGACACTCTGCGGCCCACCTTGCATGCACTTTAATGTGCTGATAAGTGGCTGGGGGAACGTTACATGCGACAGATGACTTAAGGTCCCCATAGCGGTGGGAGGTGAGGTCGGCGGATCGGGAGAGCGTTTTATGGCCCACCCTAGCCTAATGATATATGGCCGAGTGGGAAGTTTATTGCCGTGAACCTTAAATTACCCAAACAGCCATGGGGAAGTCAGGTTTCCGGAACCAAGCATGCTCTGTCGGATATTTTACAGCGCCCCCCCCCCCCCCCCCCCCCCCCCACACACACACACACTCCTGCACACCCCCTATTCAGGAAGTGAATTGCGGTTGATATTATACTGCACGTTGGACTGGCATTACGGTTGCGAGCAAACAAATGTCAATGCTATTCCTGGCAAAACTTAACTGTTTGGATTGTGTTAGCCGTGCTAGAGATCGTAATCTGTGCAGCCTGCTGCACACAAGAACAATTCCCTGTGATCAGGAGTGAGTCACATTCGTTAGGGCCACCCAGATAGACCCTGCGAGCGGGTCCAACCTGCTTCATTAAGAAATGTACAGAAAACATTCCTCAGAAAACAAGATATTATGGTATAATTACTTATTCCTTTAAAAATCTAGGTATGTATTGAAAAATAGGGGATATTGTAAAACACAACTTAAATACAATGTATCTTTACAAATGATATTGAATGCAAAAATTAAGAGATACATTGCTCACATCAACATCTGCATCTGCGTATGTGTTTCCATTATGAAGAAACTACTCATTCTATCCTCAAGTTGCTGCACCACACACCGTTGTGTGTTGACAGCTCTAAACGCACAACAGATGCAGGACGCCCTGCTGAGCGGTAGATACCACAAAACGACACAGAACGCTAATTGAGTCCAAAGCAATAACAGCCCGCAGACAGCTGTGTCTCCTCCACCCCCCCCTCCAATGTCCCCTGCACTGTTTTCCCCTCCTGTTCCGTTCCTCCCAGTGTGTTTCACACGCTCCATCCTCCTCTTCCCTCCGTCTTGGCCGTCTTGACTCCAAAAAGTTCCTCCATCTATCCGCTTTGTACAATACAGTTTGTTGGTGTTTTTCACCCTGAAGGAAGATAGTGGAAGCAGCTGCGGCGGCTAACCTTTCTGGCCACCTCCCCCGTGCTATGCGCACGAGCTACAGACGAAATGTCACTCTATTAAGAGAGCCAGAGAGACGGACAGACAGACAAAGACACACACACACACATACACACAGAGCGAAAGAGCGAGAGCGCGCGAGAGAGAGACAAATAGAGAGATTTAAATGAAGGATTACATGTACTATGCTAATGTTTGTGTCACTCCCCATCTCAAGAGCCTCATTCTAATTGTATGATTGAAGGAGCTCAGTGCTCTGCACTGACGTTGCCAATCTGCTCCATCACATCGTCATCTCCTGGATGTGTTCCAGGGCAAATTAACCAGAGCGCCTCCGTCTACACGCAGCACCATTGGCCTCAGCATGATACTGTTGAGGCCTAGAGGAGCCCTCAGCCCCACGTCGCTGAAGATCTTGGCTTTGCGGAGGAGGGGAAAGGGTATTTTGTATTCTTCTCACATCGGTGTGTTTGGCTGGCTGTGTTTTGTTTTCATGGTGTGTAGCCGGTGCAGTTGTACATCGATTTGATTGTCTACATTTGGGTTGTTGTTCGATCTGGATTGTGATATTTTACCTGCTTTCCCCCCCCCCCCCCCCGTTCTAATAAGCTGTAGCGGCGGTTATATTGAAAGAAAATGGGATTGATTGCAATTGTTGGCAAGCGTGCGGTGGTTGTTTGTTATTAAAGAAAAGGAAGCAACATTGAGAGTCAGGTACGCACTCTCATTGTGAAGCCAACACTCCTCAACAATATTCAAAAGCTGATAACAAAATACTACATCCAGATAACAGATAACAATCTCTCAAAGGTAACAACAAAAATATATCTCTATTTGAGGCATTTTAGTGCTTCAAATTGTAAATCAACTTAATATCTGACAACTTTAACTCAGACACTTTCAAAGTGACTCACATCCTTCCCATCTAAGTAGAGTGCATATAGAAGATTGGCTCACACTTTGTTAATAGCCTGAGCTGTTTTAAACCTGCACATCTCCGATCCCGAGCGACGTCAGAAGTGGTTCATAACATACACACCTATACCGGTTGTAAGGCCTAAATGACGCCGGTCCAGATCTATCTCTCTCCCGTCCTGCTTGGTATCAGGGAGAGGCAGGGCTGTCACTTGGGGGCTACGGGCTAACCACAGGACAACAGTCGCTGGATGCTAGCCAACAGCCGTGGCGCTGCTGCTTTAATTCCGATGGAAGGCTTTCTGCAGCGCCTGCCAACAGCCTGCCATTTTGACTCTGTCTGAGTGTGTTAAACTGTGTGTGTGTGTGTCTGTATGTGTGTGTGTGTGTGTGTGTGTGTGTGTGTGTGTGTGTGTGTGTGTGTGTGTGTGTGTGTGTGTGTGTGTGTGTGTGTGTGTGTGTGTGTGTGTGTGTGTGTGTGTGTGTGTGTGTGTATACGTGTTTGTGTGTGTGCGTGTGCGTGTGTCTGTGTGTGTTTGTGAGAGAGAGAGTGTGTCAGCGGGTTTATTTCGTGAATGTATGTGCATTTCCTCAAAAGGGAAGGAAAAGACGAAAGGGGTGCCGGTAAATAGGAAATGTAACAGCTATAGAAATCACAAGTGTTAATGATTGTTTATATATTTAAACCACCACCATTGCACATCACAATACCAATAAATTAGCCTTCACAAATGTGTGTGTGTGTGTGTGTGTGTTTGTGTGTGTGAGGGTTTTCTGCCTTTGCTCTAAAGGAATATAATCCATCCATCCATCCATCCATAATCTATTGACATCTTCATCTGGGAATTGGCTCCTAAATCAGTAGGCGTTACATGGACCTATCGCGGCACAAGCTTTCAAGCAATAAATCCAAATGTCGACTGGGCTAGCGGTCCGGCTTCTGGCCTCATTTAACTGAATAGTCTAGCGAGTTCCTCAGTCAGTATGTGGGTGTAAAAGCCAGCCTCCCCAGGTCCCCTGAGACAGGCCGGAGCTAGTGCATTAAGGAGGAGACGGCTGGGCCATGGATGGACTCCCAGTGTGTCCAGAGAGTTGCTGATGCCAAAATACAATTCATCAATGGCATGTCATTAATTGCAGTACAGCCTTGGTATTCTTGGCTTTTTTTTTTTACAAAGGAAATTGCTGTCAGCAATATTGCATCTCACACATCATCCTGGCAGCGGGCTAAGCATTTGTTGCTAAGAAGCCGGGAAGATGCTTCATATTTAAACTGTGATTTAATTACACACACAAGCAAACACACACTCAGACACACACACACAAAAACACACACAGCACACACGCACACACACACATGCACAAAAACATACATATGAATACAAACTGCACTGAATGAGAGTCACTTAAAAAAAAGGGGCTTGGGGAGAAGTTGTTGTATTTACTTTCAGCCTCAGCCACAACACAAGTTGTTGTATTTACTGTCAGCCTCAGTAATGTAAAGCAGTCACAAATAACACAGGTAAATTAAAGAGCTGCAGTTGAACAGGGAGTTAACCCCGTCTGAACTGCCGGCAGACACAAGGCTTACGTATTTAATTAACGTAGAGAAAACATTTCAGACTTTCAATTCACCCAGAACTGGTTCCATTATGCAGCAAAAAATAAATAAAGATTGAACAGGCTTTATTGTTTATTTTTGCTTCGAGCGATGATGCAAAACACTGAAATTCTCACGGCCGCACGTCCTACAAGCGCTTGGGCCATAGATATGAAACGTGCACACGCAGGCCGGTGCCTCGCTGGCCCACACACACAGCAGCCATCCGGCTGGGGGGGGCTGGGGGCACAGAGGCTGGAGATGTTATAGTGAACTCCACCACACCACATGGTGGAGTTCAGCAGCGCTGTGGTGCTGCTCTACTCAACATGACCCATGGAGTCTTTACTCTCTGCATAACTTGATTACTCCTCCCCCCCCCCCTCCTTTGCATTGCCACCGCCCTCTTATCAACCAGGTCAACCGCGGTCAATCGCCCATATAGGGTGCAGGAAATTCATGACCGAGATAAATGAAGGTGGTCAATTGTCAATTGTAAAGGCGCAAAAATCAGGAAAGAAATCCACCCTCCAAATCTATGCTAATCCCATTTCAATAATGGAGTAGCCTTCAAATGCAGTTCAATGGCTTCCATTTTTTCATGAAGCTTCAAGTATAAGCGTTATAAACTAAACGTTACATAGTGCTGGTGGGTTGAAGTTTATTGACCTTCTGTTTTGTTACTGATCAGTTCAAATTGACCAACACTAACTGCTCTCTCTGTTGCAGATTATAAAAATGTTTAGATATTAATTATATGTATAATGCAGTTGTTCTTGGATTGTTCTTGGAATCTGGCAAAGCAGGCAAATGTTTGTACTTCAAGCGGTGGTAACGTGAATGATATTGCCAATAGTTATGAGATCTAGTAATATTAACTTCTTAATAAACTTAGTGTCTAGAAGATCAATTGATGAAGCAAAAATAAGAACAATCGTCAGTCGAAGCCCAAATAAAATATTATGAAATAATGAAATCAACTAAAAATATATGCAAAAAATTGCAAAACTGCAAAAATAAATTAAAAAGTGAGTAATTTATTTATTGAAACAAACAAAATCCTTCCTGGGAAAAGCCTAACATGCAAAAAAAAGGTAATTTGATGATAGCTTTGATTGCATTATGCTTCAGTTGTGGTAAGACGGTAAGACTAATGTAATCGATTGTCTTTCTGTGCAGTAGAACGCTCTGCGGGCCTGCATCAGAAGGCCGCTCAACAGCCTGCTTGGAGGGAGAGACGGATGGAACCTGAATCCCATGGTCAGGCACCAAGTCAGACCCAGGGGCAGTAACCTCTCAACATGGGGTCACAGGAGGAGAGGCGGAGCGGCAACCCACCAACTGCAATGCAATGTCCTGCATCGCCCGCATAATATATATGTAAAGGTGTGTCAGTCTGGTTGTGCGTGCAGTGGGGTTGGTGTTGTTGTTGTTGTTGTGGAAGCTTATATCACTCTTCTTTCTCTCCACTTTTCAAAAACAAAGCCTGCAGAGGTGAATTGATATTCATGCCCAAAGCCTCAACAAAATAAGGTAGCGGGATCTTGAGTGTTCGGGGGAATGTTGTGTTTTTGTGTGTGGAGTGTGGGTTAGACAACTGTGTGTGCTGAGGAATGTGTGTACGTGTGTGTGTGGGTGAGTTTGAAGGTGTGTGTGTGTTTGTATGGGTGTGTGTGTGTGGGTGAGAGTGAAGGTGTTTAGTGTGTGAAGGCGTTAAGTTTGTGTGTGTGTGTGTGTGTGTGTGTGTGTGTGTGTGTGTGTGTGTGTGTGTGTGTGTGTGTGTGTGTGTGTGTGTGTGTGTGTGTGTGTGTGTGTGTGTGTGTGTGTAGGTATGTGCGTACTTGCATCTGTTTAGTGTTTTGATGCTGGGTGTGATATAATAGCAGGGTCTGAGCCCAGTGCCTGCAGACAAGCTTGTCATTTGTTCTCCTGCCAATCAAAGCTCCAAAGTGGAGAGTGGGGCTCCCCCGGGGTGTAGCATGACGGGGGTCCTGCGCTCTGTGCCATTATCACTCACACACACACACACACACACACACACACACACACACACACACACACACACACACACACACACACACACACACACACACACACACACACACACACACACACACACACACACACACACACTAGACCCCTGCGGCGGGCTCTGAAATACAAATGTTTGACCAAACCAATGTTGACGTATTCGTCGTCGTGGTCGTGATAGTAGCCGTAGCGGTAGTAGTAGTATAGTAGCAGTTGTAGTAGCAGTTGTAGTAGTAGTAAAAGTAGTAGCAGTATACAGTAGTAGTAGTAGTAGTAGTAGCAGTAGTAGTAGTAGTAGCAGAATAAATATCAGCATGCAGTAGTAGTACTAGTAGTAATGATAATAATGCATAATCATTATCATGCAGGTTGAGTAGTAGTAGTTATACCTAATAATAATATTACAATAATATTTGCATAATTACAGCAATCAGTCATCATCATCAACACGACAAAAAGAGTGACCTACGCTTTTGCCTCAGAAAAAACATGGGCCTGCTCCACCAGGACTGTTCCATTCTAATCCCTCCCCATGCGACACTCGATCATGAGTTTTATGGCCCTAAAGGTCAGACGATCTTCTCCACAGATAATGACTTTGTTAAAGCGCCAACGCTGTGTAAAATTACCTGCCAATGGGTTGCACACCTTTGACACCGCGCTAATCGAGAACACTACCTAAGGAACATGAAGCAGGGAGACACCAGTGCGCCCCAAACATCAGCATGGTCAATAGCTTTTTATTTGCAGACGCTGCACCCAGAGACACTCGCATAATGACCAAAAGGAGTTGTACGGAGAGGGTGACATTTAGACTCACCAAGACATCCATCCCAGCAGACCTCTTAAAAGGCTATTGATTGAGCATCCCATCAAGTTACAGAATTGTTTTTTTATTACATTAATTAAAGATGCATTGGTTGGATTGAATGGCCAGAGGGCAATTTATTGTGTGGTTCAGCCTCAAATAAAAACAAATTGTCTACCGTGAAAAGATTTTTGCAGCATTGATGCAAAACCAGCAAACCATAACAGTAGAAACATGACAGGACACAGAAAAGGTACAGTAGAAATACAGATGCAAAAACAGGTCATGGAGAAATTAATCCGTCCCAATTGCATTGCTGATTCTGGCACAGATTAGCATAGCCTGTAAAGAATTGCTGAGATCACTAAAACAGGCTATACTAATTAAAGCCAGAATCATCAATTCAGATCTTCTGACACCTCGACAGCGTTCCGTTCACACTGAGCCACTGCAAAGTTAGAAAAAGTTAGTGAGCATGGTTAGAAGTTACTTAGAATAGAGTAGAATTGAGGGTGTTCTCTGATGGAAGGTTCAACTCCAAATGTCTGCAGCTGACCAGTAGCCAGCCTTGAGCTAGATGCCTATTTGCACTACTGGTTTATCCATAATCAATGGTGTTATGCATAAAAGGCTCTTCCAGAATCGTACAAATACATATCATAATAACAACAGGAATCAGCTGAATAAACAAAGTGCATTACAGTAACACATTGTTATCACAACACATTTGCAAAATCTAAAGAAAATACCTTGAACATACAACAACAGGGGGATTCAGGGGTTGGTTTGAAATACGTTTGAAATAAAACAACCAGGGCCAAATTATCTTGTAGGAGGCTGTAGCAATACGCTGCGATGGCAACCAATTGCGGAGTGATTACTATGTTCTAACATTAATGTCAAACTAAATGTGGATCACACACATAATGTGCTTGCATGCTATTACTTGTGAGTACTGTTGAACCATGACTTTCTGTTGCAATGTATCTGAGCCCTAGCGCTGAATCAGTGATCACACAAAACCTCTCTGTGCACGAGCACAGCAGCACTGTGCACGTGCACATCAGCAGCTTGCAAGCCCACATCAGCAGCGTGCACACAAACTTCATCATAGTGCACTTCACACAGCCCTCAACACTGCTGATGGAAGTAATGGTAGGGGGGAAACACTGACTGCACTAAACTATTTTTAACATATCTTCAAGATATGTTATGATATGTTAGGTGAGTGCATTTCCAAATATTCTAAGAAAAAGCTGAAATATTCTAGCATTTCGAAAGGATATAGATTAAACATTGAGACATAAATCCCATAAAAGCCTTTGTAAGGGAAGCTGTTCAAGGATTGTTTGTTGAAGGAAATCTTTATGGCTGTCGACATTGAATGAAATATTGATGGCCCTTCAAGATAACAGTTGTAACCCCTTAAAAGTGGTTTACAGAACAGCAAAAAAAATAGATGTCATCTTTTTTTTACGCCACATTGATTACTTTCTTAGATAGATTTGACGGCACCTACACAAACAAAAGTGTCACAATTAATGCCCAGAAAAACTTGCTTTAAAACGTCTTATTCGACTTGATCATAGGGATGGTGAGTGTGAATTGAGTTACTATGTTAGACAATAATTATTAAAGCTAATAAACACACATTTCCCACAACACATTTCTAGATCACACAGACCCAAAGCCCTAGTTACACCCCCACAATTATCCTAAGACCTAGGGAGATATGGCTCCTCATTCTAGGGTTACAAGCAAAGTCAGTTTTCATCCTGTCATTATTCTGTGAAAGAAATAGTCTAAAGTGATGTAAGTGCTTAGACATCGACAGCACAAACACTATGTCCGAAGCTATGGGCATGACATGAATAAATGTAGCCCTTCTAAAATTGTATATTATCTTCATTTGGTTACAATGTATCGGAGAACAGGTTATAGTGTAAGACTTCAATCTCCAACACAGCATTAGAACTTAGATTGAAATCAGTTCTCATTAATAGGTGTATAATTGGTTCAGGAAATCCCCTGAAAAGTGTCTGTTCTTTATTCAAGCCAACGTGTTAGCCCATTAGCTGTGGGCTCTCTCGTGAGGACACGGTTAGATGGAGCAGAACATCGAAGCCGTGCACACGTCAGCCATCACAGTCTTTCCCACCCCCTTCTTTCACTTGATTAGCATTAGCGTTTTCGTCAATCAATCCTTCAATGCTATCAGCTCGATAGTATCAGCATCACAACATCCAATTACTTTCAATCAGGAGATTAGGGCGGGCTCCTCTCCTGACATATTACCCTCCTACTCCGCTCTCCTTACTGCCAACGCTGCTGTAATTAACCACTCCAAACCCAACCCTCCCGCATGCACACACACATTCCCCTGTCTCCTGACTCCACGCTACCCCGACCTCCTCCACAAAACATCTGATTCTGGTCTATTTCATGCCACAATCTCATGTATAATGCACATGTACTGAGTTGGCTGTCTGCTTCCCACACAGTTGCTGGGATTTATTTGGGTAGTGGCGTCCGGAAGCAGCGTCGTCTCCGCTCTGATGTTACAATGCCCATCTGCCGCGGTGATCGCGCTCAATAAAAGATGTTCCGAACTTGTTCTGGAGAAAGCACAGGACAGCCTGGGCACACGATGGCCTCAGATGACAATGGTGTTTGTCTGCTGGGTTTCTGCTGGGCTTGCCCCCCCCCGGAGCGGCTAAGGAGGTTTGTTAATGGGGATGAGGCACAAGGTAATTCGTTCAGGGCCCTGAAAGGAAGAGCCAAGGGGTCTGAGCAGGGCCAGGGTTGATTCACCGCGAGGAACGGTGGGGAAAGAGTTCTGCAATTATGGAGAAGAAAAAGTGAAGGGAAGTTCAGGTTTTTAACAAAGGTGAGAGTGAAAGAAAGTAGATTTCACAACGGAAACCTTGAGAAAATTATAATTGTCATCCAGAATGGCCCCAATTTATGGCTTTATGGGTTTAATGGTCTGCCTTCAAACCACACGGTTGTCAGTTTGAAACTTTGCAAAGGCCCAAAGGTCCAATGAATGCTTGATTAGTAAGCATTGAATTATAAAGGCTTTCTTTTTATCATTTCATTATCTCTCTCACTGCAACCTCAACTTTGGAGAGAAAGTATGCATTTGATTTAGCAGACTTTGATTCCATTCATTCATTGGATTCTCACGTCAACTGCACCACAACGCCCAGATAAAAAGAAATCATAAGCGGACCGATACAAAATAAAGGTTTGAAGCCCCACCGCGAGACATGATGCTGATATGCAACTGAATCCCTGGTTGGCAGGCCGAGGATGCACGTGCGGAGGCATCAGGCATCCATGAATCGGGGTCGCTGGTTATTATTCACACATCAAGCAGGGGAAGTGTGGATGTGTGCCAAGTCAAGTGTTCACCGGAGTGTCGACGCCAGGTGTGACCGCCATCCATCTCGGCCCCTCTCTTATCTGGATATATCTGGATCCCAAGCAGCCGTCCGGAGACGACTCACTGCTTATGACAGGACAGCTGGGCCCCAACACGGCCAGATAAACATCGGCCATGATGCCAGCGCTTCTTACCGCAGCTGTTTCTCACTTTTCAGCACACGTGGCTGCATGGACGCGGCTCTCTGGGATGCTTTCACGCACGGGTCTACCAGGATTAGACGGGATTCCTCACACTTTAACCGGGGCTGTGATTCTGCTGTTCACCGGGATGAAGACGTGGAGTGGCAGCTGTTCATCGATCCATCTGAGAAGCTGAAGACAGCTGCAATTTCAGCACTTCTACTTCCCCTGAATTATTGCATAGCAGTGTCTCAGCCCACACTGCAAACACCCGACGTTTGCTTATTCTGAAGGTATATCTGAGTCCTTGAATTACTGATTAGCATATGGATTTGGTTAATTAACATCCCTACCTCCCTTTACTGCAACACATACACACACACACACACAGAGGCACACACACATACAACGACTGATGTAGCCCCTCAGGCATAGATAGCGTAGTCTAACCTTGGAGGTCAACACAACATGGATTATGACCAAGACCAACATCAGATTTGGATTTCAGATTATCTGAGACACAACACAACCATGGCTACCCCAATAACAAGCACATTTCTTTCGCAAATGGAATGAATATATTACATTGATTCAGCGTAATTTTTCTGTGTTTCTTCACACAGACAAATTTGCAAAGGCATTCCACAAATTACACCTGGAGATTGTTGTTCTTTGTGAGGAAGCAATGTCTGCAACAACAACACAGTAGTTGAAATCAGCTTGGCCGTCACCAATAGGAAGTGACAATGGAAAGGGGAGGTGGCGCCGGAGGAACGAACATCTGCTTAGTTGAGATGTATTGCCCTGGACACACAATCATTTCCCCAAAAACTGGATGCCGAAAGTGATTTATTGTAACTTCAGAAATCTTGCTCTCAGCAGCTCATAAAAACAGTGCCTGTGTCGGCCTTCTGGGAAACTTCTATCGGCGGTGTGCTGCCTTCAACTCAAAATGGAAAGAAAGGGAATAATCATCATGCCTTCTGACAAAAGTTCCCATACTTCATTAAATACCGACTAGGGGTTCTAGCTACACTAATGGCAGACTATAATAAATGAACATCCTTAAGAGCTGTACAATTTACCATATCATTATGTTAATATATACACATTTAGTGTATTTAGTGTGTTTTTAATGTTGTGAAAGTTAACGTCTTTATGTAAATATATATAAATATATATATTTATTAGGATGTATTAGCCATATTTTACCCACTTATAAATCATACAAAAACAAAACTACCCTGGATCTCTTCAGTTTGTATTTAGCCATAAAACCAAAAATAACCGGGAGGAACAGCTTCCTGAAATATCTATAAATAAAACTTAATAAAATTAAAACAATATTTAACTCCCTGATGAATCACTATATTGTGGTGCCACACAAAGTTTTACAGCCAGTCTTGTTATATATTCAATTCAGGAGTACCTCACCAGTATACATCTCAAACCAAGGATATTAAAACTATTTTATTACGCTGGTTTATTACATTTCACATCCATATAAAATGTGTTGCCATATCAAACAAGCTGATTAAAATGCTTATTTCTTTACAATGAAGTCTCACTCATTTCACATGCCACAATGAAAACACTCAACATGTCAATGTTTCCATTACACAAATGTAAACTTCCTGTATAAAATGAACAGCGATAGGAGGCACATACTACCGCTTTTGATCAGATCAGTGTTCCTAATCATCATTTTATACACAAAACTCAATTATTTCATGACACATCCAATGAAAATATACACACAGCTAGAGTCAACAATGTCCAGAAGCACTACAGTGTATGATGGCTTCATGGGTCTCATATGATATTGGCTTGCTGGTGTTGGCTGGTTGAGTGGTTGAGTCATGCTTTAAGAACGGATCCGTGACACACATCTTCTAACACAGCACTACAATGGAATTACATTCTTCAAAGTCCCGGGATTGATTCCATAGTGCACACACGCACACACTCAGGCACACAATATTGGCAATTATGTTAGTACTATTGTTCATATTATATTGCATTCCGAACATGCCTCTTAACAATTAGGTCCAAATCCTCTCATTCATCACAAAGATTTCACTTTTTCAATTTATAATCACTCAAAAGAAACCCTAAATTGTCTTATCAGATGAAGGTCGAGTTTTTCCTATACCATTAGAATGTATGGTCAAATATACATACAATCCAATTGCTCTGATGTACATTTTCACTGCCTGACTGTATCGCATACTCACTGCTGTGGCAACCACCACGACACCATCAGAAAACATCTACCTCAAAAATATCAAAGGAATCGCTGTAGGCCGGGGCTGGGGAAGCGGGGGCAAAGCTTGGAGGTTCCTACATGTTGGTCATGCACCAGAGACAGAGAGCCAGACTGGTCAGAAAAACAAGCCAGATGTTTTGCGTTACACTCCTCAGCCCTGGGCGGAGTCATAGAGTGGTCAGAGCGTGCTAGAACACGATACCATCCAAACTACACACCAAACAAATATCACAACGGACCATACTGAGCCCTTAAGACCTCGGCCAACTCGGAGGCCCATATTGAACACTTCCTGCTTGGCTCAATCCCCTGAATCCCCGCCCACTTAAAAAAAAGATGTTCTGGTGGGTGTGGCTTGAGTGGTACTCGGCTCGGCATGAATCTCAGCAGAGCAAATCAGTCTTGTAGGCGGGGTGGATCAGGCGTGACCATAGAGATCAACAGAAAAACACAGCACTACTACTGTAGAATAGCGTTCAACTTCTGCCTTTACAGGAGAAATCCGGTGTAAAATGGATCTGGGATATGTTAAGTATGATAACGAGTTTGAATGTTCGTTAGGGAGCAAAAAAGCGCGTATAGACGCATTCTTAAGTTGGCTGTTTTTAGCCGATTCTACCAAAACGCTATAAACTTGGAACGATGGGGGCATGTGTTATGGTAAAAACTAAATCGTTATTTTAAACCACTTAAAAGGCTAGAAGTAGCCCGGCACTTCTTTGGTAGTATAATAAGAGTCTTAACTAGTGCTGTCAGTTTAACGCGTTATTAACGGCGTTAACGCAAACCAATTTTAACGGCATTCATTTTTTTATCGCGCGATTAACACTTTTGGCTTGGCAAACGTTGTAGTTTTTTCACCTGCTGTCTAGCAACAACTAGTCACGTTAGAAAAACTACAACACCATACCGGATCTAGCTACACCGGAAACAAAACAACAAGCACACCACACAAACTTGTTGGGGCAAGCAAGGATACGGAGCGGGTGAAAAATTCCTTAAAAGTGTGTGTGTGTTTGTGTGTCACTCTGTTCAAGCCTGCACGAGAGTTCAAAGTTGTCATTAGCTGTTACGTCTTTCTGACAAATCGCAGTTCAAGGCCCACCTGGGCTGTACCACTTCGGGAGGGGCCAGTCAGTTACTCCCCTCTAGACAAAATCGACTTGGTTGCGATGTTGACAGTTTGTGAGTGTTGCGTCTGTTGAGTGAGTTAGAGGTTGCGGGCGCACAGCTCAGGCAGCCGGACGGTGCTGCAAGGAACTTTTATAAACGCAATATTGTTATCCCGCAGTAATCAGCCCGACAGCCCTGAAACGTTAACGGCCCACTGGGAATTCTCCCGATTACCACTCTGCCACCGCGTGTGTGTGCGTGTGTGTGTGTGCGTGTAGGCGTTTTTCGATAGCCTGTTAATGTGTATAGGCTGACGTATGGTGGGAATATTCATACTGGTTTAAATAATAAATGTTATAGTATTTCCCATCTTTGCTGAGCAAGAGTTTTGTTCGAAAGTTCAGTGATTGAAACACATAAAAGCCTGGGCTATTGAAGTTTTATGGTTGGCCTACCACTGTCATGCACCTACCTGATGTCAAGTGGACCGGGTTGAATTCACTGCGGGTCTCTCTTCTTACTGTCCTTCTCAACACTCTCTGATCTCACTAAAAGGCTAGCGGCACGAAATCAAGGGATATTTAGAATAGAAAAAAATGTTAGTCGCGAGTTAACTATAACATTAATGCGATTAATCGCAATTCAATATTTGAATCGCTTGACAGCACTAGTCTTAACATATAAAACGAGGCATTGATAACTTTGTAAGTGTACAGATTGTTTATTCAAAAGGACATTTTATACACACAATAACATCAGTAGATCACCCGTCGACGCCATCTTGTTTTTAAGACTCGACAAGTAGATTGGCGAACACAGAGCTTGCGTGTGGTTGACGGATGGCACAATCTCTGTGTTCGTCAATCTACTAATCGGCTCATTTTGTATATTAAGACCCTTATTATTATACCACAGAAGTGTCGCGCTACTTCTAGCCTTTTAAGTGGTTTAAAATAGCGATTTAGTTTTTACCATAACACATGCCCCTATTGTTCCAAGTTTATAGCATTTTGATAGAATCGGCTGAAAACAGCCAACTGAAGAATGCGTCTATATGCGCTTTTTTGCTCCAAAACGAACATTCCAACTCTCATCATACCAAACAAATCCCAAATCCATTTTACACCGGATTTCCCCTTAATGTCTTATTTATGTCAATGGATTCTGCTGTTGAAAAAACATTCAGAAATATCGGCTCAAACATCAACAGAGAGCGACGTCCCTCATTCAATCGTTATCTGCCTGGTGATTGGTTGAGGCGGAGGCAACTTTGCACCCTATCTCTAACAGCTTAGACTGAGGAACCTTCAGATTGAAAAACGACAGTGAGCAAAACCGAAATAAAGATGATTGTCAATTATCTGATCTGCTTGTTATTCATTCGGATTGGGAGGCTCGTCTAACAAGCCCCTGATGCAGGGCACTAATGTGGGATGGAGGGGGGGTTGTGGGGATGGTGGTGGTGATGGGGGCCGGTAATATGACGGATCCGAGGAGGATCGTCACATGTACTCACCGAATGTTTTGGGGAAGTGGAGTGTGGGGAGGTCAGCTCTCGGCAGACAGCATCTGGGTGTGGAGGCTGGGCGCTGCTGGTGGGGTTGCATGGTTATCCACCGCCGGCTGGGGGGAGGAGACGGTGACGGTGGTGTCTGGGGGCCAGACGGAGAGCAGAGAGGGCACCGACGATGACACAGAGACAGAGAGAGGGAGCGAGGGAGAGAAGACACAGAGAGGGAGAGAAAATACAATGAGGATGAGACACAGATAGATGTGACAGGAATGCACAGACACACACGACACACTACCACTCATACACATACACTGACTCATTTTTTACACACTGGTACCCACACAGATAGAGGTACAAAAGAGGTAAAATAAATGAAACACAAATGCACACTCACTCTCTCTCTCTCTCACACATTAACATCCACACACTCACACACACCTCAAATTAATTAAACACAAACACACACTCACTCTCTCATCTTCTCAAACACACACATACACAGACACACATTCACACACACACACACACATCTCAAATAAATTAAACACAAGCAAACACTCCCTCTCTCATCCTCTCAAACATACACACGCACACACACAACCACAAGCATGTGCGGATGTACCCAAATTAGGGAGTCTACTCCCTTTGTCTGACTTCTGCAGAAGACGGAACCATTTAGAAGCTAGAAAAGCATAGCACAACTGCAGTGTGTCAGCATAAACTGAGGTACCGTCACATGTTGTTGTCCTTGGCCGGTTAACAGAGGGAAACGCGGGCCCTTCTCCTGCTGATCTGGAGGAGTCAAAGCCCATTGATGAGTGACTGACTCACAGAACCGTCCAAAGTATGCCAGAATGGCTCACAAGCGCACTCACACCACCCAACCTGACCATTTTCAGCCAGCGCCGCTCATAGGATCCTGCGGCAGCGTGCTTTATTCACGGAATACGCCTTAATCAAGGATGTGCTCAGGATGCAGAGCCACCATTCCCTACTGGATAATATCCGTCAAACTGAAGAATGGCACGTCTTCATCTTCCCGAGGAGAGTCCAGGCCTTATATAGCCTGGGTCTAGCGGGCCTGCCTGCTGCACATAGCTGGATCTGGCCCGGGGCAAGGGGAGAACGGGCTTAAGAAAGCTCATTAAAATACCCCGTAAGTCTTAGCAGACAAAGATGATTCGGACGCCGTTGCCGTGGAAAACGAACAGTGCGGTCATGTCATGTATGACTGCACCACGCACACACATATTCACAAACACACAAAGAGACACACAAGGTTGAACTGCACACGCATACATGCGCAGACAGACAAACACAAAAACAGATAATGAAAGGGTAGGGACGGAAGGTTAAAGACCGTTATTAATAATTCAAGAATAAGCAGACGTGGCCGAACCAAATGCCACAGCCAACTTTCCCCCTCCGTGTTTCATTTGCAATAACACACACTGAGGGTCAATCGGGAAAACATCTCACCGCTGGCTGGATATGTGTGTTTATGTGTATGTGTGTGTTTTTGTGTTTTTGTGCGTGTGCAGATGTGCGTGCGTCTTTGTGGTAACCTTTGTAAAATAAGCGCTGACAATAGTAAAAAAAAAAACACGCTTTATTTCATAGCAAATTCAAAAATAAAAAAAAGCATGGGACCGTTCCAGCTTCACCTCCAGCCCTGAGCTGTAATTGAACGATTTGAGGGAGATGTTTAGCATCATCTTTAATGGCGTGACCTCCCGGTGGCCTTCCTGCTCAGGGAGTTTGGGCTTCAGTCTCTCTCAGCGGGCTGAAGGGCACCCCATGTCTGAAGCATCGTTTCACAAGCTGTGCAACAAGCCTAATAATACAACCTCCATGTCGGGATGCTAGTGGGATTGTCAGACTGATAACTGATGTGATAGAGTCCATCTTTTCATGTTGGGAGTACTTCTATCTTTTAATGGATACCTGAAGATGTGTTCTCCTGGCAGCGTGAGGGCACAGCAGATCTCAACGCACAACTGTGTTTTAATGAAGCAGCTGCTGCCTTACAGACACACACAAACACTGCCTACGATACAGATGTGAGCACGGACACACGCACGCACACGCACACGAACACACAAAACACAGCGCTGTCTACAATACAGATGGGAGCGTGCACACACACACACAAACATACAAAACACTGCCCTGTCCACATACAATACAGATGGGAGCACGCACGCACGCACGCACACGCACACACACTGTCCTGTCTATAATACAGATGGTAAAATACACACAGACACACACACAAACAAACACAAACACACACACACACAAAACACTATCCTTTATAAAATACAGATGGGAGCGCAGACACCCACACACACATGCTACATCACAAACACACATAAAGCACTCTGTGTCACAACAATAAAATATGTCCTGGCTATCTAAAGGCCACTTGAGCAAGGCCCTTCATCTCAACGGCAAATCTCCCAGCAGTAAATCATAGGGAGCTTATTCACCATTCCACATTGATATCATATTTCAACAATTGCTTTGCGTTCCTTTTCCCTGCCTGCAGCGGGAGAAGCTACAAGAAGGATGGCAGTATATATGCCCTTGATTCGTGTGTCTGTATCAAACGCTGTGCTGGCAACACGCCGAGTGTGACCGTAAAAGATTAGAAAGGGTCTTGAACCGTGTTGTAAAACTGAAAAGGTGTACACCGTCTCTGCTCCGGTAATCATGTTTTTCGTACCTCTCTATCATAACATCTCATTGCCAGTACGGCCCTCTTGAAAGGATAATCAAACACAAGACTCAGAGAATGACAAGCTCCTTGAAGACTCCTTGCCGGAGCTCCAGGTCACTGTCCTTGCTGATGATGATGTAAGACTGGGAGGACAGCACTGTATGGATTCAATCTTGAGTGGCATGTGCCTAGAGAGTTTATTTCTGTTCAAGTGAATGTATGTTTATACGTGTGTGTGTGCATGTGCGTGTGCTTAGGCGTCCCTGTGTGTGTGTGTGTGTGTGTGTGTGTGTGTGTGTGTGTGTGTGTGTGTGTGTGTGTGTGTGTGTGTGTGTGTGTGTGTGTGTGTATGAGAAAGAGCCTGTGTGTCTGGCGTGGTCAGATCCCCAGCTTGTGCTGAAGCCAAGGTCATCCGTCCCCATAGTGGTGACATACATGGAGCCAGACGGAGCCTCTCGCTGCGATGCGCTCCATCTGCTTCTGGCCGTGAGAGAGGCTAGTTAACACGCAGCGCAAAGACGTTGTGTGTCCTGTGGATACATCTTCATGAAATGTCTTTTGAATTAGGTCAGATAATAGCAAACAGGGATGGGCTACTAAGGAGATTATTGAAGTCGTCTTAATGACGATACTTAGGAGAAAAGAACCGGTTGTTAGTGTTTGGCTAAAAATTGACAATAAAGTTGGTGCCGGTGGCCGCCTAGTAGACTTAAAAGAGGGGTGGTGCGCGCAACCAAAGGTAATACACAGGTGCTTAGCCGACTAGCTATTTCCTTCAACAACAAGGACTAACTTTTCCATTGAATGCGGTCAAAATATGCAATTCCATTTTTATATGTGATAAAGTTTGTGTCATTTTACATGAATAACTGAAAGGTTTCTCTCCCTTCAATAAGCACAAGGCAGTGGAGTGACGCCGTTCTGGGGTGGAGCTGATTGTACTGATTTGATGGGCGGCAGGAGAGAATATGAAGAATATGAGAATATGGAGTTGAAAGCTGGGGGTGGGGGGCGTCAGGAAAGGTTCTCATACTATATTTAGTATTTTCATGCAATTTTCCATCCAAGACGGTGTGGTGCTTCATCAGAAGTTGGACTACAGAAGAAATGCACTGACCTTTATTTCCCGGCTGGAAAAGTGAAAGTGAGCAGCCCTGAACTCTGATGACCACCACTGATTCCCCGAGACATCTTCATTATTGATATAGGCTAGACCATTGAATGTGTGTGTGTGTGTGTGTGTGTGTGTGTGTTGTGTGTAAATAGTGTGGGTGTAATGTGTGTTTGTGTGTGTATAATGTGTGTATGTGTAAGAAGTTTGTGTAGTATTTGCAGAGTGTGTAAGTGTGCACACATGTGCATGTGCTTGCATGTGCATCTGTACACCAGTGTTTTTTGTATTTCACAGTTATATGATCAATATTACATTATAAACTTTTTCTACACTTCCTGCCGCTCTTCCTCTAACGACTGCGTCGTGCTGGACCACACTGCCAAAGGAACAATCTCCCTGGAACCCGCTCCAGGTCTGGTTCCCCGTGGGGACGGCACCAGTAGTCACTCCCGGTAGAGGAGAGCCTTCAGTTGACCTTCTCAGTGTGCTATGGCGAAGCCTCTTGGAGACGTGTTAGAGGGCTAAATGAATCAATTGAAGCCTGTCTCCACAGCCCTTCAAGATCCTTAATAAAATGAAGTGTGTTCTGAATCCAACTATGCTACTATTATTATAATCAGGAGGACTAGTCTCTCTGTGTTTCTGTGTGTGTCTGTGTGTCTGTCACATCCATCAGGCTACATGAAGCGGTTCTGGCCTAGGTTTGGTGGTAAACGTCCTAATGTCTTCTTAACAGCATGGTCCCTGGGAGTCGATTTCCAGCAAGTGACTCAAAGCTGGGCGACGAAATGTCTTTGATGTCAATGTTTCAGGGACGTGCGGTGCGGGGAGAACAGGGCACACTAATGGCACCGTACAAAATGTACTGTTGTGCCCTAAACAACCCCTCAGAGTGAAGGGCACACTTATACATTACACCATTAACTCCATGCTGTTGACTATTGAACTACCAACAAGACAGACATCAAGGACAATATGTCTGTGTGTGCATGCTCGTGCATTCATGCAATGCATACACACAGACACAAACACCCATTTGGCAGACGCGCACACACACACTCACACGCACACACACACACCCACACACACAGAAAACTTTCTTTTAGACAGTTTCTTTATCTTGACATCGCTGGATTAAAATGTATCTTCTTGAGGCAGGAAATAAGAGCTTCATGTGAATCTTGATACAGCAACAGTCCAAAATACCCCGTCTTTTGTTTTGAAATAGAGAAATGGAAGGCAGACAGAGGGAGATAACACAGGTGAAGTTTAAAGACGGATGACTTATTCAATTCATGGCGGTGGCAAAGGTGTACTACATGAGTGCTCTTGTGGTGCAGTAAAAAGATAGAAAATCATTTCTATGAGGTTGTTCACTGAGAAGGTGTTGCTTTTGTTACATTAAAGCTGTGAAGAAACTAGATTGAGACACCTTCTAAAAAACACATTTGCAATTCCATAGATTATCTATAGATCACATAATGATGCAATTTAGATTGTCTTTATATGTATTGTTGCAGATAAGTAATACCAATGGGAAACCATGCCGGGATTAAGTTTTGTCTTATCTGACAATCTTTTCTCGAAAGTGCCTTGATGGGTCAGGAGTATGGGAAACGTTGGACATTAAAGCGTTGGTAAATTAACAATCCCAGCACGCGTCCTAAACCATTAACCTCTCAGCACTACCTGGTCACCTAATGTTAATTGATATTTTATTGTGTGGTCATGTTTATGTGTGTGTGTGTCAGGTGTGTGTGTGTGTATTGGTTGGCTAATGGATAATGTTTGATTTATTAAGATGTTCATTTGTGTGCAATGTTTGAGGAACTGCTGCGAGTGTTGAAAGGATCACTTTGAGGACACTTCAACGGGAATAGACTTTGAAATTATTTATTTTTTACATTTGAAAACACATGGAAGGGTTTATAAAAAAGAACGTGCAAATTTGATCAAAGGGCAATATTACTCAACCTTAAAATACTTCCTCAATATAACCACCTAACTGCTCCTTCCAAACAAATACATTGGCGAGCTTCAATCTTGGCGGCGCGCTCTTAAAGGCGTTCACTCATAAATGACGACATCATTGTTTGATATCAATCGAAGAATAAAAAACATCTCATACCAACGCCCTGTGGAGCACATTTAACGGCAGGTGGACGTGACACGGACAGCGAATGGAAACGCAGCATTTTACCCTGCCTTAACGTAGTTGCATCACTATCCAGGCATTCAAATGGGTTGTTTACCAGATGACAGAAGTCAATGTTAATGGTCAGTGTTGGCTTAAGATGGCGTACCGGCGGCAGCTTGGCTGACACTCATAAAATGTGTGCATCCTCCCCTGCACCTAGAAGGAGAATGCCCCAATCCGGGCCTGCCGCTTCCTACTACAGCCCCTGCTCTCTGGGAATGTAGGCATGCCGCTATCAGGCATTCCACACACTTATCTGGCTCACTGATCCGGAATGTGTGTGTGAGTTTGAGTGAGTGAGTGAGTGAGTGAGTGAGTGTGTGTGTTTTAGTGTGTGAGTGTGTGAGTGTGTGAGTGTGTGTGTGTGTGTGTGTGAGTGTGTGTGTGTGTGTGTGTACTTAGAGGCCTATCAAAGCTGTTATTGCTATCGTTATTATCTTATGTTGAATGCCAAACATGGGGCGGTATAATATATAGTCCTTCAAAGTGAATTTCATGTTGGGAAAACATTTGCTGTTCTGGGTACCAATTAAACTTCCCAATGAAAGGCAGGGTCTCAGGTCAAGTATTCTGTTCCCTAGTGCACCTGTTTATTAAGCCATAGAGCAGGGGGAGTGAGAGGGAGAGGGAGAGAATGAGGGGGAGAGAAAGAAAGAGGGAGATATAGAGACAAACCGATGGATAGAGGTATAGAATAAGAGATGGGAGCACCAAATATATATAGAGAGGGAGAGAACGAGAGCCAAGAGAGAGACGAGTAACATGCAGGGATCGGGAAATAGAGAGGGCAGAGAAAGCAGAGCAACAGAGAAAAGGATGCAGTCGTGCAAGCATAAGCACGACTGCTGGAATCCTTGAGACTTTGTCACAGTTCAAAGATGCAATCTGACATGAGATGGTGGTGGGGGTTTGGGGTAGAGGGGAGACAGGGTATAAGAAGACATGTCTTTTTTACATAAGTGCTTGCATCTTAAGAAGAACACTTTTTGGCACACAAGAGGAAATGATCGTTGAAGACATCCTGCGTTTTTGCATGTGAAAATATGTGCTCAACTAATCATACTTATCACAGCATACATAGAGTCAGGAAAACAACATTAACCCTAAAACACATCACGGCTCATCATAAAAATGACCTTAAGAGAGCATAAGGGCGTACAATTACTAAAGCCCCACTGTGGGCTGCTGCAGTGTCACAGACAACCAGTGAAACCATTAGGCTTTAAGGGAGATTGGATGTAGAGGGCAAAACATGTTTTTTGTCCTTCTCAAGTGACACTAGAAATGCCGTTCTGCACCACACCCAAACCACACACACACTTATGTAAAATACAGTGTGAAAATCCTGCTTGAAAGGAATAAATGGTGTGAAAGGAAATCAGAAATAGACTGAGTGTCCACAACTTTTTAAATTTTTTGAGATGGATGCTCCATCTAGTTGATAGACAAATGATGGACAGAATTTACTAAGACAGTCTGATTATAGCCCTACAATTCAACCCTTATAACTGTTCAACCACAAAAGAACAAAAAAAATGCATTGGCACGTGCCAATTTCAAACCAAATAATTTGTCCTACGCTAAAGAATTTGACCGGCGCCATTCCAGCGCCAGCAGCAATAGAGCTCTGAGCCTCCCAGCTAAACGATCCATACCACGTCAGATCGAGACAGTTGGAAGTATTTTCAGGCTTCCTGCTCACATACGACCTCTTAGAACTGTGAAGTGCTTCCCAAAAAGATGACAGACAAAATAGACTCGCTGGGGATAAATGCATTCATAAGTTAGCAAAAACAGGCCAAACGTCCCATCGCCAAAAGATAAATCCACAGGATGAGCACAGGCTAATTATACACGCCTGGCGCCCTGTTTGTGTGGCAGGCCTCGCGAAAACAAACAGAGCTCTATACTGTTACCATTCTCACACACATTTCGGGGGCCTCTCTTTCACTTTATGTTGTTATTGTAGAGGCATTTTTGACACATGTACCGTGGCTCCCTGCTGCAGGGAGAATAGAAGAGATACATGATATTTTAGCAAATTATGTGAAAATGTGTCTTGCCTGGTTTGGGCCGTGTCGTAAACAAAATCGTTAGGAATGAAGACGTCTTGATTCATTATTTTTGGTCTAAATGTACTTTTAAGGAAAGAGAAGTTAAAAATAAATAGGATCGGGATAAGTTGGCCTCCCATGTTGACCCTGTGGACGCTCCAAACACACGGCCAGAGGTAAATGCACTCCTAATGAGATAGCTCGTTCCAAAGAACAAGAAATAGCCAACAACAAATGACCGCAAACGCAACACTCATTCCATGGGACTACAGCTTTTTGGCAGCTGGGAGAATATTAGCAATTAGGCATCCAGGCTCCCTGTGCCTCTGTGACAGGGGGAAGCATAGCAGCAGCTGAGTCTCTGCTTTGAGCAGGGGCACGGGAGGTACAGGGGTAGAGAGGTACAGGGGTAGAGAGGGGGGGCTGACAGACAGATGGGGGGGGGGGGGGGGGGTGGCAATACCAATGTTTTCTTATTAAAGACAATTTCTTCTCAGCAGGAGCAGGTGTGTGTGCGCGTGCGTGCGTGTATATAACATAATGGGGTTGTCAAGGTTGGCGTTTTAGAGTCAGAGTTACTATACTGACCTCCTGACAGAAAAACAATGCCATAGCATATCTTTCTTAATTCACAATTGCTTCTACGGCCCAAGCCAAGTCCTCATGTGTCGATCGGATCACAACCAGAACCCCAAACACCTTCAGACAGTAAATAAACAAGGCACACCCGAGAAGGTAACAGCACTTGATTGGTTTTGTCCACAAGGAACCAATGGTGTTCTGTTGGGGTTCTGTGATAAGACTTCTTTGCCAATCAATCGTGTAATCTGAAGTGTAATCGGAACACATATTTATCGCCGCCCCTACAACAGGCGTCTTCACCAGCGCCTAAATGGATCCATCGTTCAGTGGAGCAGACAGAGCAGCCTGCCTGCCCTCTGTCTGACCAGGCATTACATCCTCTGCTGAATGACTTCAGCCGGCTGCAAGCTACCGGAGCAAATGGTCCAACCTGCTAACTATAAACAGAGAGCCAGTGATGGCGCACACAATTGATTTTAAACCGATCCGCAGCACGCCAGATAAAACAGCGTTGCAGCAGTTCTGAAAGCACAGGTCATGTTTGCTCTCACGCCCACATAATCTTTAATAATTAAGAAGGAAGACAAAAACAAAAAAAAGATGTCTGGAAATATCTACATAAATCCAAAAGCAGCTTAAGAGTCATTCATTGGGAATGTGATCCCACGCGTATCACTATCCCTCTGGGATCCGATTCATAAGAGAGCTCATTTCCATCTTCTTTTTTTAAGTGAGGCCCTGGATGTAATGCTGGCCAGATTGCCTTGCCGTGCGGTCAGATGTGGACACAGCCAGAGTCATAGGTTACTCTTCTGTTTCTGTGTTTATACGCACCACTTCATGCCGGGAAACTTTAGGATGACAAATGACATGAAAATTCAGGGATTCAAAACAGTGTCACCGATATAGGCCCGTTTTAATTTCCCCTCTCCGCAAAGCCAAGGAATCCTAGGATCATTAGGAGGCAGCGGTTTGAAGTCAAACCATCCAATGGTGGATTTCATTGGTTTCTACTCCCAATTGCGGTTGATTACTACAGAGAATATATTGATCAAATCATAACTGACTGTGTCGGTAACCAAGATGATCATTAGCAAGCAAAAAAGTGTATGGTAAGATATATATTTATTTATTGTCGGATATATATAATATGTATAGTTTTACTGGTAGTATTCCCAATACCTCAATTACACATTGTAAGTATATCTCAAGTTCCACGCCAGTCACTGGCAACTACTTATATTCTATAAGGAAAACTAAAATAACAAAATATATGAAGATAAATAAAGTAGAAAGTATTACTTTTATTACAGGGTGATACTGTAGATACTCAATAAACGAAATCCAATTACATAAAACATTGAATAACGTGGGAATCCACTTCTGTGTAAAACTGTGGGTTAGAGGCAATTATGAGGTAGAATATCCTTTTTAGATCATTTTAGGTTAATACTGCTCTAAAGTGAAGTGTTAGAAAACCCAGAAGTTTGAAAAGCCTGATGGCTCCAGGATAGAACCTGTCCTTCAGTCTGCAGCTCCGAGGTCGGATACTCCTCTATCACCTGCCATAGTGCGGCAGAATGAAAAGTTAATGTGCAAGGTGGAGGCGGTGCTCATAGGAAGTCCTTATAGGGCCGTACGATCCGGGTAAAATAGACAATGGGACAGACTTGATTAGGTCAATTCATGAATAGTTAAGTTTTAATCAAGCAGGGCCAAGAAAAGGTCTAGGAACCATTGGAAACCCATCCAGTCGAAGGGCACCACCATGTCAGCTCATCCACACCGGTGCTAATTGTTGCGTCAACTTCACCCAATTGAACGCACCAGCAGTTAGTCCGAGCTGTTTCTCAACTCCCTCAACCCGCTCACCTCCCTCAATCCGACGGATGGCGGAGCATTGATTTACACAAGAATCATGAGCGGGTTAAATATAGGATCAGCGATGTCGCTGTTGGTCCTGTTGTCACGGTGAACCATCTGCATACGTCAGGCTGATAGATTGAGCGGGAGCAGAGATCGACCGACCATTCTGGTCAGACCAGCCTCGTGCTACCAGCCTGACTCTTGTCTTGTCCCGACTGCTGACTGATGGCCGCATTAAATGGGAAGGCTCCTATGCAATCCCAATGACCCCCCCCATGACCCCAAAGACCCCAGTCCAGGCGGTTGAAGGGTTTATTCAATTTAAAATAGGAGAGAAAGAAAGAGGAATCAATGATCGATAGGAAGTGTATGTTTTAAAATATCCCTCACATGTAATGAAAGATGGAGTGTTTAAATAGTGTAAAATGGAGTAAAGCTTTTCTCACAAATATTTGTTCATAAAGGATCATAATAATGTAACAACCATTAAAAATATGTTGAGCATTGCTCCATAGCTTATAATTTTAACAAATTCATGGAGCCTTTTGGGTATGCATGCATATAAAGACAACTCTGCATTTTGCCTTAATAGATAAAAATAAATTGCTTAAGTGCTTGCATTGGGCAGCTCTAGCTAAGAGAAGTTATTTTTCATATGTATAAAGTCGCTTCTCAAACACAGTGAAGTAGCACACTTTGTCATGTTCCACAACTTGTCAAAGAGGCTTTTACGAGACGTGTAATGCATGGACAGCCAGCATATTCTCTTTATATAATAAACATTAAGGCACACGATCCAGTGCCATTGGAGTCGGAGACGTCAAAAATCAAAAATCCCAAATAAACAACGCAGTTGGCTCTTTACCCTTCGTTTTAGCAAGTGTAAGAACACACCGGGGAGCGAATTAAAACCAAAGGAGCCCGATACCTTTGTTGTGTACAGTGTAAACAGACTCCGACACATCCTGATTATGATATATGCACAGCAAAGTGCTGTGCTGCTCTCCAGCCCAACTTTCTGCCAGAGGTAGAGGGACAGAGGCCTCGTAACCCAGCCCAGGAAGCAACTGGAAGTCTTCCTTCCACTTGATCTTTAAAGAACTGTTTATCATTACGATTCACGGGCTTCAGAATGATTCATGTAAAAACATTTGTATAAAGTTCTGAAGTATAAAGTTTAAGCGAATTTCTTTCGGCACAGATGGGACGCTGCCAATTACACACGCCGGTAATTGAAATAGCAGTGGCGCAGACCTGCACCGACTAATTTGTATTAATTCGGTTTATTTATATGCATCACCTGTCATAAACAATTCAAAACAAAATGGGCCAATGAATGGTAACGGCTGTTTATGAAAATATGTCACTAATGCTACTTACTTTCCACACTCACCAGGCATAACCTTTGAATTGAGGAATCCAAAACAAAAAACAAACAAACAACAAAGTACAGGAATCCGGCTCCACTGAAATGAGCCTTCACTAAAGAAGCCATGTTGCATACTCTTCTCTCCTGTTCTCAAGAACCCCTCAACGCCCCCACCCCCCCTTACAACGACGCCTTCAAGTTCTTTTAAGAAGACCTGGTGCATCGGGGGTGGAAGGAAATAAAAGACACAGGCAGAGCGCATCTCATGTTATGACTCGGCAGCCTATATTCTGTTTACGTCCAATTACCACTCCATAGGGCTGATGTGAAACGCTCACTGTGGGATGTAGCTGCAACCTGCTCAATAAGCAGCCTAAGAGGTGGAGCGTATGATTGCATTACAACAGAAAGAAGAAAACGGTGCGGGGACCACCCAATCTATCAACCATTTTGGCTGGCCAGTAGGGCTGGGCGATTAATCGAATATATATCTCGATTTTAGCGTCAAACAATCAAAAATTAACATAATCGAGTTTTCGATTTTTGTGCAGACCAGCTGGATACATATCTGTACATTATTTTAGATTTGAACAGTGTTTTTGATAGAGACATGCTGAATAAATACATCATGTTTTCAAACTCAAAAAATAATCGTTTCAATAATCGTGATTTCAATATCGACCAAAATAATTGTGATTAAGATTTTTTCCATAATCAAGCAGCCCTACTGGCCAGTACCTTTTCAATTAATATGGTGCTGCCAGCGGTGTTTCCCCCCACCCCCCCCTCGACTTTACCCCCTAAATGAACTCCATTTATTTACTGGAACCTTTCCATATTGACTAAGGCTTCTTCGGTTTCCCCTCTTCTTCAAATTCAATTGGATCCAAAACAAAATTAAAACTGCGGTCGAACTTCAACCTCTACTGATCCCTTCTGATCCTCGATGATAATTATTAGAACTTCTGGGAATACTGCAGCCCATGCATGCACACCCACACCCACACCCACACAACCAACCCCTGGGACACCCTCCTGATGAACCATGTCATTACTCTCTCAAAAAGCTTTTAATGTTGTGCCAATTTACACACATTCCTGGGGCCCGGGACCACATCCAGATCCTCTGCACTCTGCTGAACGGAGGTGACCCCGGGAGGAAGGAACCCGCCAACACACTACCATCCATCCACTCCCCCCGCCGAGGAAGCCAAGTTAAGGTAGCTCAGAGGCACGTGGTGATTGGGGGCTGGTGATGAATGATGTAACTCAGTGCTAGGTGGAAGGCTTTGCCTGCACATCTTCTGAACATGTGTCTTTACCTATGTTGTGACCTGGTATGACCTCTCTGAGACCAATGCCCTCTTCTAGTCTATTTGATCCATTTGCTATGAGACATGGAGCTTTGTAGCTCACACACGTATGCCAGGGGTAGGCGTGGTGAAAACAACCCCATCCAGATGCAGCATCTCTGGGGGTTGAGGTTGTATCATCTTCCCCGACGCCTTGCATCATGGATAAGAGGCAGCCTTCAAACGAATATATATGGGCACAATGCACAGCAGGGGCTGAGAGTCAGAGCCACTTTGTCTATTCCTGGCTAACAACTTCCACACTGAAAAGATGAGAAGAGAACACCCTATTGCGGAGGTAGGGAACGCACATTTACTCAGAAGTCACCTGCTGTTAAATATTCAAAGTTGGTTTCTCTACCGTGTTTCTCTTTTGGATACGGCCCTTCAAATCGCTGGGTCAGAGGCCTTATACAATGGCAGACACGGCTGGCGTGTAGCTGTGACGAGCGAGGGCCACATGGGGAGAATGTGAATGTTGAAGGCACATAAAGGACTCTCCATTACAGCCACACAGAGCCATCACCATGATCCCTGAAGAACATGTGACCATGCAGGTTTATTTATTTTCAGCTCTGCAGGTTGCCTTTATCAACACACCCTCTTTCATGGCATACCTACTTATATGACGTTGTATAACCTAATGGGTGTGAGAAGCATCTTCGTGTAATGACCCAGAGACATTTTCACTTTAGGAGCCCGGTAAGAGTGATTGTCTTGATTGCACTACACTACAGACACATATGGTATATATGCATTTAAGTTTGTGTTATGACACACTGTTGCATACATTTCCCATGGGAGGTGAATAATGTAATTTGTTAGATCAATACACAGGATACCTTACAATGCTTAAATTTAATTGAGATTTCTGTGCTTGAAAAAAATTATCCGGCTCTGTAAAAGTGCTGTGATACATTAGTCACAAACAAATGAAACCATGCTAATGTTTTGAGGAAGGCTTGCCTAGTGGGACCAATATTGGAGCAGTAATTGCATATAGAAGTTATTGTAATCAGCTAATGCAATCAACCATATTGTACCATTGAGGGCAAAATGGTACAATATATATATATAAATGTACACATACACACACAAAAGTAATACCCTGAAACATATTAAATTTTTTTTTGCATGATTTGCTTTAAAGCATGGCATGATTAACTGCATGTGTATGGACTGTTAGTCATTATATTTTTTAGTACGTTTGTAAATGATCATGCCCAATAATATTTCCAATGCTCCTTATATTGCTGTTTCCATAATTTTTCCGGCAATCCAATAATATCAGCCCAATTCAAAACATTGTCAAGATCACAGTATTAAATATTAACTTCTGCAGGGGAAAGATTATACATTTTTCTATGAATTGACATGGAGCATTGGTAACCCCTTTGGCACCGTCAATTAAATCTGATGAAACCATTCACCATGAAGACCTGCAGACGACAAGACCTGTTCTCCCTGGATCTGTTTCTCTAACCATGTGGAAAAGGATGCCCTGTCTGGCTGGCTTCAGATCCTACAACTTCCTGTCACGACTGCCCGTCAAACTAAAACAACGGGGAAAAGTAAGCGGGTGAAGTTCGACTCCCGGGGTCACGATGAAGAAGAAGAAACTAAGGATAGCGATATGAATTTTTTGTTTATATGTCAGCGCTAGCGTACGGCTTCTGTCAGACTGTTATCCGGGCAGAAGGTTTGAAGCAGGTGGCCTTGGTAATGCGTTTTTATGCTTGGTTGTCCTTGAAGCAAACTCTAGGACTGGAAACAATATCTTGTGATAGAGTGAGCCTTACTGACTGATGGATTAGTGTATATGGAGTGTGATGTGAACACCCTTTCTGAAAATGAAACATGCCTTGAAAGTCTATTTCTGATGCGGAACGTGTGACTCCAACTCTCTTCTTCTCCAATCACAAATGTTATTGGGGTACCAGGGAGGAATAATCTAACTTGCATTCGGCACCAACGCCAAAGTGTTCCGACGGCATTATAAATGTTAATCCATTATCCGCTGTGACCGGGGGCTTTCATGTATTGCTTTGACAAAACCATGACCAACAGGGCAGGGACGGGGAAGAATGTACAATCGATGCCTGTCAAAATTCTGTCATATTTCAAAAGCTTCTTAACCCCCAATCAATCCCTCTGGAGTCTGACGAGTCAAGTACAGAAAAGGTCATTGATTCAGTTTAACCCTTTTAGATGCACGAGGATCTAGACCTGCTGGGAGTAATTCAAGACAGCGGCCAACATGGCTAGGGGAAACAAGGGCACACTGATGTGTTTGAAATGCAAGCAAAACAAACACTATTCATGCTAGTCAAAACAGCCACCGAAATTCTGTCTGTAAGGTTATAGTACGGCTTTAAAGGATGAATCAGTTCTCTTTTTATGATGCTACTTAACGAAAAGCAGATAAAAAGTGTTTTACCCTTGGGCTGTACAAATGAATCCCTCCATGTTTAAATGGTGCCTCTGTATACACGGTTAATTGTGCCTGTTTGCTAATGAGATGGCAACTTGCTAATCTCAGAAATACAGCAGGGATATGTAGATAGCGGCATGCATAGTTAGTTTATCCCAGTAAAACAGTTGAGCTCTTTGAGAATGGTTTCTCCCTTGAGCTTTTCTTCCATCCATAAAGTTACTGATAAGCTACTACCAGATGGATTTCAACACCAAGCCCCACATATGTCTTGAGAAATTACAAATCTTAGATTAATACCAACATTTGTTCTCAAAATGTTCTATGAAACTATTAACTATTTAATTGCTACATACTAACTACCATTTTCCCTCCTCTCTGATTTCCTTTCTTCAACTTGTTTATTTATCCACATGAGATCAAATGAGGCAAACAAATGGGATTGAAAAATGTGATTGCATCACTATAAATGCAATATGCACTCTTGGACAAATCCATAGAAAAATAGAAAAACATATTTTTTGCGATTGAAGCTAGCAAATTAAGAAATATCCAAAACTGAGCAAAATAACACTGAATTAAAGGATTTGGGAAATAAATCACCAGAATGATTCAACATGAAGGCTATTAAACAATGTTGTCGAGGCAATTAGTATTATCCTCTAAATAACAACTCTGGCCAGCTTTTGATGGATGAGAATGGCATGTTTGGTGTTTAGGAAGGACTCATTAGACATTCATGCCATTCAGTTTGTCAACAGTTTAACTCAGAGGAAAGTAAAAAATCCCTTGGACAGCAGCACACACCCATGCAAGTTAAGACCCAAAGTCGGTAGGTTCCCATCATCAGCAATTGTCCTTCTAGAATCAGACTTTTCTGGCTCATTATTCATTTATACATGTTACCTAACACTAAAACTTCCTCTCACAAAAAGCCTGGATTGAAAAGGATTTCCCATATTTCTTTCTACGTTCCTTGCCTAATTCCATTGTCTCGCTCTCTTGCCCCCTTTTCTATCCATCTCTCTCTCTCTCTCTCTCTCTCTCTCTCTCTCTCTCTCTCTCTCTCTCTCTCTCTCTCTCTCTCTCTCTCTCTCTCTCTCTCTCTCTCTCTCTCTCTCTCTCTCTCTCTCTCTCTCTCTCTCTCTCTCTCTCTCTCTCTCTCTCTCTCTCTCTCTCTCTCTCTCTCTCTCTCTCTCTCTCTCTCTCTCTCCCCCCCCCCTCAGAGGAAGATGGACGGGGAGCTCGTTGATTTATTTACACAAAATAGACAGAGAGCAGAGACACTATAAAAATGGCCCTTCATTTATTAGGGATGAAACTAAACTCTCCCCAACAGTGGCTCACCCTTTCAGTGCCATAAAAAGACGAGGAAGGAAGGGAGAGCAGACCGGGTTCAAGGTGGTTGCAATGCAGTTAAAACATGGAAGGAGAGAGAGTGGGAGAGGGGGGAGGGGAGAAGGGCAGAGGTTGAGAATGGTATGAGCAGAAAACGGTTGAGGAGGAAATAATAGAAAGAGAAAAAGAGGGAGAGATTAAGTCTGGCCATGGTTGTGTTATAGAATAATGGAGATAAACCCTCTTCTCAAATACGCTAAATAAGGACACGCAACCTCAAAAACGTTCTATATTTAAAATATATATTTTAAAGACACACAAACGCACACGCACACACAAACGCAGACAATTCTCTTTCCCTCTCTGAATCCAACAGGCCCTTTCGCACGCTAGCTGCTCTTTAAACCATCCCACCTCCATTATCTTATTTGGTGTGTGTCTGTGAAAATCCCTGTTTACTGAACATGCACAATATCCTCAGGCAAACAGGCCGGGGCATCATGAACTGTGTCCTCGTAAGGGCCTGCCTGATAGCTGAGGGCCCAGATTGAGCAGGCCCCTGATAACGTTAAGGTCAATAACACCATGAGTACCACCTTTTAACACATGTTACAGGGCATGAAATCCATCAGCCGCTATATAAACAACAAATCAATAAACTACTGCACTTCATCAATGTGAGGATCACAAGGGATATTCAAATAATTATTAAAGAGCGATACATCCGTTTGCCGGTTTTATCGGATGGTATTGGTCAGTTATATCAAAATAGGTACTAGGGATGTGAATAACTCTAAATTTTCAAGGTCGAATAATCAGTGGGTGGTATGAACGAATAATCGATTATTCGATGTGTGGTGACATTCACAAAGGCAGCCATGGATCATCGGCAAGAAATAACTTAATATCTTAAACGCAACAACAACTACCTGCTAAGGAGTTCCAGTCAAATTGTCTGTTGTGAAAAATGCATTAAACTGTAATCAGAAAACGCGGATATATGCAACAGACCCTATAGTATCTGTGGTATAAAGGCTGGGACGAATTTCAAATTATAAATATGTACAATGCATAACGTTAGCTCTCTGGCTCACAGCTGAGCGGACTAGAATACCTCCCGTTGCCAAGTCATAGCTAAGGTCCGTCCTATTTACTGGAGGAGTGAACAACGTTTCCGTTGCATAACAACCTTACGGCAAGGTAATGATTGTTTCAGGTGTTAGTCAAACCCTCAGGCGTTACCAGGGAAACAAAGTTATGGCTTGTGAAAAACGTTATATTTGAATGGAAAAAAATGTTAACGATCCGAATGTTAAAAATCGATTTTGACCCTCGGGAACGAATAATCAAATAATCAAATATTCTGACCCATCCCTAATAGGTACATGTTTGCTGATATTCGCTGCTATGAAAACTTAAGAAATGGTGTGGATTTATAAATGTAAATTATATCTTTATAATTCCTCTACCCTGGTGGTGTAACCTATGAATGCTTTAAGTATGCACATCCATGTTAACACTCCAAACACCAACAGCTCCACATCATGTTCTGTGTGATGGTTGGTAGCTCCTCCCCATACAGTTATTGGTTCCTTAAGCTCTTCATTTTATTACGATGTTGCTGTGGACTGAGGCATTGCTGCAGGGTGAGCAAATCCCAATAACCTGATCCACACCCAGGATACTACAATATATACATAGAATAACGGCCAACATACATACATATACATATATATATATATATATATATATATATATATATATATATATATATATATATATATATATATATATATATATATATATATTTAGAATATTGGATGATATTCAAGGGCAATTGAATGTAATCAGCCATTAAAAAAAAAAAACGGTCAGGCTGTAATAATAATTAATCAATACCTATAATTATCTAGCAAGCATCTATCTATCTATCTATCTATCTATCTATCTATCTGGTTATATGTGAGATAATAAATAACAGAGGAACAGAGTAAGGGGGAGAAGGCACAGGTGTGGTCTGAACGCAGCCTATCAGAGGGCCAGCTGGTTCAGCCGTGGGCTCTGTTTCAATGTTTCCACACAGGGACATGGGAATCCAGATTAATGAGACCTATTCTTTTTCTTTACCTTGGAAACAGTGTGTTCAAACATCGGTTCATATATTCCGAATATTTCCTAAGGTATTGCCAGCGCTGTTTCAAATTTCACATTGCAAGTAATTGAATACCTAATCCTGCACACAACTTAATGATGAGGCAATAAATGCGGATATTGAATTATTACTTATGGTGTGTGTGTGTGTGGGCCAAAGCACTGAACTACAGATTGAATTATGGTTGGTGCAGTTGAAACAGTAAACAAACAGTTACGATCAGGGATGTATTCTGGAAGGACGGCCGGGCCAAACGTCTTATTCGGGTACCGAAGGCTGACGTTGTCCTTATTGGTGTGGGAAGTTAAACAGGCATGAGCACGGGGACAGCAGCAGCAGCAGCAGCAGCAGGGCACGGACAACAGATACCAGAAGTAATCACACACCACCAACCTGCTCGTGTGAGACAGTGTGTGTGTGTGTGTGTGTGTGTGTGTGTGTGTGTGTGTGTGTGTGTGTGTGTGTGTGTGTGTGTGTGTGTGTGTGTGTGTGTGTGTGTGTGTGTGTGTGTGTGTGTGTGTGTGTGAAAAGGAATGAGATACAGAAAACAAAACTGTTTGAATACAGTTAGTCCTTGCAAGTTGTACACACACGTCACATCCCAAAATCATGAAATATCGGTATGTGCCACAAATGAATACAAAAACTACACCAAGGCATTTCTATAGAACTTCACAGCCCCTCATTATAGTCTAACCGAACTATCGTCTTCTGTTCTACTTCAGAGACTAAGTCAAAGACAGCCTTTCATCGAACTAACCACTTCAAGACCTGACAGCAGTAAAGGGATGTCGTAATCTTACATCGGAAAGAAAACGATCGCTGTTGGTAGCCAACAGCGGTCTAAAGATAGGCAGACGGCGCAGTACTGTGCTCTGCTGTGGCCTGCATGGCTGCGGAAGTGGATTAAACAGGCTTTACCATCAAGACGAGGACTAATGAAACCCAATGGGGGCAGTGAGCTGGTCTGTTTCTACAGCTGACTCCTGTAACGCAGCCATCTCTCCATCTCAGGCTGCCCCTGATGCCAGGGCATGGCCTCAGATGGAGACGCCTGCCGCCATGGGGTTGACGACTGGCCCATCAGAGAACCCATGAAACACAGCAGGCTGCCTTAGGAACTCTCCCCCTGCATGCAATAGGCCTATCAGTGCTTATCTGTGCTCCATCAATCGGAGCTTGGACTCTTGAATATAAAGACATGTGTGATTGTGTTGTGCAGCAGGGATGTACCGTGTTTTTTTTAAAGCATCCGCGAAGCAGGTTGAAATAAACAACTTGTACCATCATCTCTCTGTATTACCGGTGCTTGCAGTTAAAACGTTGAACTGTGAACGTATGGCTGCATATCTAAACAAAATGGATGTCACTGAACCATAACATGCAGGTATGGCTTTGTAAATCACCACACACCCTTACCATCACACTCTCTGTGTAGGTAAGTTACAGAGGCGAAGGGAAAGCTATTTCTTTCTACAATATTTTGAGCCATTGACACTGCAGCTGGGGCTCAAACTACATAATTTCATATGCCAGGGATCAATACCCTAGTGGGATCATGTTCAACAATGCCATCCATCAGAGAGAGGATGGACCACCGGAATCAGTCCCCACCTAGGATGACCCCCCCCCCAGTCCCTGTGGAGAGATGTGGCTTGCATCCCACCTATTCCACATTCACTTCAGCAGGCACTGTGTGCGTGCTTTTTTCCATTAGGCCTTTCTCTTATGTACAATTAGACAGCCGCAGACACAGACAGACAAGATGCACTCTCTGCCCCCGCTTTCTATAGGGCATATGTGTTGACATATTGATATGAACACAATGGCTTGTGTTTATGAAACATGATTATAGTGTACATCGCTACTAACGATTGTTCTTCTGCAACCATGAAATAAATTAACCGAATTGCTTTACTCTATTAGGCAATTCCGAAGCCTCTCCATTGTCAAATCTCTATATAGCTTCTGTGATGAATTGCAGCCAGGGGGGGAAATCAAAACATTTGTACCATGGCAGAGGTGCCATTGTCTCCGCTGTTATACCTTTGCCAGAAACGCACTCTGCCCCCCAGCCCCCCACCGTCCCCATTCACCCCACATCCATTCATATAGCCATCTAAGGACATGGTAAATAAACAGCACTGGGACATACCGCTGAAAAAGCCAATTAAACCACCGAAGTGAGGCAATAGCGCAATTGATGAACGTCATTAAAGCGGTCGTTTATTTATTTATTTAAAACCATGCATTAGCAGACTACACCCCCCATGCATCTAAAAAAAGGCACTCCCGTTAAATCGAAACGTTTGCAGTATACACGTTTTATGAATCGTGACTTGGGACACATTTCATGTTTGCGTCAAGTGAACTTTTACAACGCAGAAACCCTGTTTGGTCGCACCTGGACCGCAAGGGAGAGGTACACGAGCAGCACTTGTTACTACAACTTCAGACACGCTGGAGATTCATTCCACACCCTATTAACCTTTTTGTTGTTGCTGTGGTTGCATATGCATTTAAAAGTACCAGAAACCATTTGGCTATTTTGTAGAGAAATGTCTGAATTCTTTCCATCTCTAACACGACAGCAAAATCCAATGAACGACAGCAACAGCTAAAGGAAATATAGACTAGGCTAAGGGAAACATTCTGACTTTGCCACTTCAAAAACCCATTTGCACATACCTCATCACGAATTAAACGGACACCAGGGGCGAGTACGTCAAGTAACCGGGGCTTCAAGTCGGTATTGTCAGTGGTCCATGTTAATGTACAGCGCGGTAATTGGTTCACTCCAAACTCAGTGCGCGAGTGGTCCGCTCCGCTCCACCTTCTGTAGATGAGTGCGCGCAGAGCTCTCGTGGATCTGCAAGGACCGCGGGATCTCCAAAAGGCGCACGAGGAGCGCGCCTCGGGGGTGTAGCGCCGTGATTGGCTGACAGGATCGTGACGCACCAGCAGGTGGCACACCCGTCGAAAATAAAATAAAATCAGATCTGGTCGAAAGCTTTTAAAACGCATCGAACGGGAAATATAGATTTCAAAGTCTGCACGAATCTGCCTTTCAAATTCTGTCAAGTATCCTACTGGAAATGAAGCCGGGTTCACACATCTTCATAATTGAACAGAAAAGCAGATTTAAAATGACTTCATAATTGTACAATTATGATTTTAATTGTATTAATATTGTTATTATCGATATCAATTTTATTATTATTAATACTTTATACCAGGACAAACCATCAACTGACTTATTATTCCCATTATACAATTAAAGCCATTGTGGGGGGAAAAATAGACATAGGACATCCACACAAAGCTAATAGACTTTGACACAAAGTTGAAGGCAATTAAGCAGCCTAAACGGTGTGTTTTCCTTGCTTTCAGAGTACAAATAGGTAGTGAATGGTAATCCTCAGAGGAATGTGTAAGCCAATTATGGTTAGCAGTAGGTACTTTGTGAAATGGGGTCTGAGCGCGCTTCCTGTGCTGGACTCGGCCGCGCTGACACTCCAGACACATTTCCTGTTCACAGTTCACAATCATGATGTTCTCATTAAGATATAGCATGATGAGGAGGATCCTACTCAGACTTCCTCCCACATTAACTGTATCATCATAGTCGTCATCATAATGTTTCAGTGGGCAAATTGTCACAATGTGCACATGTGTGTTTTCTCATCTTCCTGCCTGCTGAAATCTGGAGAGAGAAGCGGGTAACTAAACCCACACCGTCTGGCCGTGGTGTGTGTGTGTGTGTGTGTGTGTGTGTGTGTGTGTGTGTGTGTGTGTGTGTGTGTGTGTGTGTGTGTGTGTGTGTTGTGTACGCGTGTGTGCATGTACGCCTGTGTGCATGCGTTGCCCATTCGTCACCCAATGTGTGAAAAGGTGCACGGTAAATGACTATGAACTCAATAAAGCCCTTATATAATTCTTATAGGGTTCTTATAGGAGGTGCTCTCAGGTATCCTGTAAAGTCATGGATATCCACTAATCCCAGGGTATTAGGAGAATCTTGCATGCCTTGCAACGATGGAGATAACGAAACAAAGAGGCAAATACAACTCGCAATAGCGGAGGGCAAATATTGACCTGAAAGCCAATTTCATTTGATTGTACGCCCGGTACTGTACAGTACACCCAGGTCTGAACCGTAAACATTGTAAATAAAGGCTGGAAATGACATGCGGGCCCCTAGGGAAGGGTGCATCTGTTCTCACTCATGAACGTGCAGGGAGAGCAGAGTATGGCAATGAGAGAGAGGTTCAGAAAAAGAGAAAAAGGATTACTTCTGCAACATTTTCCTTTTCACCTTATTGCAGTGTTTGCCCTCTAGATTACACAACTAGATATACAGAGTGATCGCAAGGGCCCCTGATAAACTCACACACACACACACACACACACACACACACACACACACACACACACACACACACACACACACACACACACACACACAATACAGTAAGCTGCAGCCCTCTCCATTCACCCTCCTGCAATTTCACAGCGCCTGGTTCCTCAGTAAGTGCATGGACTCTCTGATAAGTAAGCCACTGTGGGCTACTGGGCTGTGTTCTGCAGTGCCACACTCTGCTACATCGTCCAACTTCTCCTTCACAAACACATTCAGATGCATACACACACAGACACACACACACACACACACACACACACACACACACACACACACACACACACACACACACACTTCACTTACAACTTTAGCTAAGATAGTTGACAATAGACACAACTATAAGGTTTGTAGCTACAGTTTTAATACTAAGAACATAGACACAGCCCAGCCATGCTTATGCAACACACACAAGCACATGCACGTGCAGACACACACACACACACACACACACACACACACACACACACACACACACACACACAACACACACACACACACACACACACATTCACACACATATAGAGTAATAGCTAAGGTATTCGACACACAGCCATGCACATACGTCCATAAACACAGACTAACAACCAGATGGAGTCAACTTGTTCCTCTGCCAGTGAGGTAGTGGCTGATGGGAACAGGGGTATAGCTGGGCTGCCAGTAGAACAGTAAACAGCATTTCCTCAATAAAACCATGCCTCCTACCAGCCTGGGACTTCAGTTCGCCCCCTGCACTGCTACTCGCAAGGACAGTGCTGGTTAAACTCGAGTCCAGGATTTTACAAGCCACATGGGGACAGCCTGTGACATAACATAATAACCCAATGAGTAGAAAAGTCATATCATTGCTAAGGAATATTAGACATGCAATGGGTTTGGTCATCCATGATATCCTCAAATATTGTGCCTCAGTGATTTTCTGCTACATCAAATGCATATTTTGTGTTGCTATTTAAAATACATGAAACAAAGTGCAATCTCCAATAACATTGTTTATCTTTGAATAATTAATAATTAAACAGCAGGATCATTTACGAAAACAATATTTGCATTATACATGTATGGGCGTATACAGTATCATTCAGAGCAACTTGATCTCACACACACACACACACACACAGATCACACACACACAAACACACAGATCACACACACGCAGATCACACACACACACACACACACACACACACACACACACACACACACACACACACACACACACACACACACACACATACACACCAACACACACCCCCCCCCCCCCCCCCCCACACAGACACACACACACGCACACGCACACGCACACACACACACACACACACACACACACACACAATTGCATAGTTCCATGCAATTGGCCAGGTGCAAATTATCTCCTTTGAACTTAGCATGAAATGGGAAAGAAATGGAAAACCAGTGGGAAGAGTTAATTAGGTAACGGTAACGACATGGTGGGACCGCCGTTGACATTTGCTGCGGCAGCTTGCTCTGTTGTGCACAGGAGACCACAAGGTGGAGAGAGGATCCATAATGAGCACCGCGGTGAGGACTCCAAAGGACCCTTGCAGCGGGGCCATGGAGGCACCGCAGCGATGAGGCACCGTGTCAGATCCAAGTAGGTCAGGTCCTGAAGTGTGCCAGTGGTTAACCGAAGCATGAACCTCTCATTGTGTTCATAGCACGAAGGAGTATCTATGTGCAGTTGTATTATTTGCCATTGAAAATAATAAAAAACGAGGATATCCCAGCCCCTAAAGGTGTCGTTAGGAGTGCTTAGCACAGCTAGGTAGAGCAGCGCTGTGGGCTACAGAGTACAACAAAACCACCAATAGGAGGCTAGAAGGCAGCAGACAAGCAGCCAGGGTATAGTTTACACTGAGCTACAATCACTGCAAGGGATTCGGGAGAGGAGGAAATCCCAGGCAGATAAAGACTGGTGTCTGGTTCAAGGGCCTTGCTACTTTCAGGTAAAAATGGGCCTAAATGGATTATCGTGTTCTCTCGAAATATGTAATGATCATATATAAATACAACCATTTTATCCTCACCGGTTTGGTTCTTGTAAAGGTGTCTTTTGCTGTGAGAGGGTACATGCCTCCACTTTGCTCATCTTCAAGTTGCAGTAGTTTGAGGGTGTGGGGTGTGGGGGTGGGGAGGGGGGGAGGCAACCTGCTGAGAATGGCTCTGCGTCTCTGTATTACACAGCACAGCAGGGAGAAAATTGAGCTGGGTTTTCAGTTTTCTCCCCTTTCTTTCCAGGCATTCTGTGTCCGGGGGTTCAGGGAGCCTGGGGTCGGATGAGTTGGCACCTTTTAAAGAAGAAAGAGCAGGAATATCAAGGGTCAGGATGCTGCAGGAAGGGCTGAGAGTAGGAAAGGTTTTTTGATGTTGCTCCGTCGAGCTGCGTTTCAAGTCTGTTTAGACCGGCTCAGTTGGGGACGGGCCATGGGTGTTTCATGATTGAACCGAGGAATTGGGGAAAGAATATATTGAGCATGACAGACTTTGTAATCTCTTCAATGGACTAATGAGGAGTAGAGCCAAGACCTACAAAATTGAAGCACGCACAACATACATACTCATTTTTATAGAAGCTACACTATTCCCTTCATGCACACACATCAAAGTTTGTTGCGTGGAATACAAAGTGTGATGGTTTTTAGAATTTAACCCATATATACATATAAATATATATATATATATCAGACAAAGGACGCAGGATGGTGGTGTCGATTTACTGTAAGCCATAGCATTGCAAACAATGATACAACACAATGGTGCTCCATGTTGCAATGCTGGATATCTACTTGAGTGTGTGGTGATGACTGGCTTAACCTGTGCACAATGAATTCTCAATGCACAACCGTAGCGCAGCCTCACCCAGCCCCAGAGTCCAATCAGACTGACTCGGGTCAGATGAGGTTGCATAAACCAGCCATCGTCCACACACACTCTCACAGTTGCCAAAAGAGCAAATAACAATAGCAATAGAATGCAAATCCAAACTATCAGAAAAGCTCGATCAAACTCAAAGTTTGAGGTCGACGAAAGATGACTGATGTAAATTAATTTATGCTTTGTTCAGACCACATGATATTCAAGCCAGCATCCTTACCTCATTGGACCACATTCTTGTTGTGCCAACACCAGTCCTGAATAGCTTCTTCTTCTGCACAACGAGTGGTCGACACAACACCAGATACAGTTGGGGTTAGAGATAGGTCAAACCCTACAAGCATGGCCTATTTGCCATTCTGCCCAGGCCAAGACAGACTGAAGGCTTACCTGGGCAAATAAGAACCTGTAGGCGTAGCTTATTTACCATTCCACCCAATACCAATATAAATAGAATATTTACCTGTATTCGATAGATGCACCAGATGAACCACCTCCAGAGTGTAACCCTGTTTTTCTTGTGTCTCTGAATGAACCACGTGGTGAACATTTACCACTCTCTAGTCATGACCAGCACGAAACAACGATACCACAGAAGACTTAAATTACGTTTCAGTACCACTCACCCAGAAGTCGAGTTATTGAGGTCATACGTTTCTTTCACCATAAGATACCGAGAGCCGCTGGATAAAACAAACCAGTTAAGATAACTGTTGGTTTTGGTGACATATATTGTGTTGGTTTCTTAATCTTCCAAAATAAAAAGTTGGCAAAGTGTGTAATTAACATACTTGTAATTCTTAGCACAAATCAAACAGGTCAAAACATTAACCTCCCATCAGGGAGAGTGAGGGGAAGGAATTAGGCTCTATATTGTAATGATTGTCTGCTACTGGAATTCACCCCAGACTCCCTGTGTCTCCTTGTTTGTCTTATTAGGGTGACCCTTGCCAATTAGTTCATTGCGTTCACCTGCTTCTTCTGGCCTTTTCGGTCCGCTTGTTTTGTTGTGCCAGCCATGGTGGTATTGTAAGAACGCTACCAGCCTCCCAATTGGCATTCTTGGTTTGATAGATTTTAGTGTTGTGGAAAAATGCAACTCTTTATGTTTTTGTCTGTCTGGGGTGAGCTCCTTCAAATGGAAGTGGTCTTTCTGTTGGATTCCAAGCCTGCCCCTGGTTCTCTGCATTTGCATCCAAGACACATATACAAAACGCTAATAGATTAGCTTCCTCAGCGGTCAAGCCTGTCCAAAGACCTTGTTGCCTGTAGTGACAAAAAGCTGCAGTAGTGCAACAACAGTCAGGCATCTCAACAATGTCCTTTTAGTCCTAGCCGCACAAAGTGGCGGCTAGTTCTGAATGGAGATTTAGTCTCCATTCAGAATCTGCATGTATTCAAATAAGATAGTTGGATTCTGGCTTCACTCCAAGTCTCCAGAGTCTTCCCTGTCTATCTCGCGCTCTGTTCACTTAAGTTCTGACTGGAGATTTAATCGTGTGTCTAGCACAGACACATCTGCATGCATTCAAATAGTATCGTTTGTTTCTGCCTTTAACTTTTGTCGAATCCTCTCCAAGTCTTCATAGTCTTCCCTGTCTATCTCGCTCACTGTGGGACCTCAACGTTGCAGTCAGGCGAGCCGTGTATCACAGAGCGGTACCACTACAAAGCAGAAGCGTAAATCATGCTCCCAAATAAATCCTGCTTCTAGACCTGCTGGTTCATCAGATGTGGGAGTTTGGCCGTTTGGTTGATTATAATTTAAGAGCCTGCGGAGGGGAGGGGAGGCCCCTACGCAGGATGCAGTCATAATATAAAACACATAAATCTGCAGGTGAAATGTACAAAAAGAACTTACACACACACACACATGCACACACACACACACACACACACACACACACAACATGTGTGTCCGTCAGCACATCTCCGTCATGGACGAGATACTTGTGATACTTGTGGTCCGTGGTCATTTGGATGCCGGTTCACCGCTGTCCTTCACTCTTGCTCATGGGAGCTAATGAAAATGCAGCAGAATAAATAATTCAACTTTAAAACTACAAGCCCTCCTCATTAGCCACCCTGTGTAATGGATCCATAGAGGGGGAGACTTGACACAGATTGACTGCTTATTAGCAGGGGTCACCATGGACCGTTTCTCACTCTATTATATGGAGGTGTGTGTGTGTGGGGGGGGGGGGGGAGGGATGGGATTTCATTACCATAAAGGAATTAGCTCGTTCATTCGCAACATCGGTGGTGTAGGACATTCCGTTAGATAAAGCGGCTCACTCTCTAATTAGTCAATTATCAGTTTGACCTCAGACCCGTTGTCTGCCTGACCTCTTTAGCTACTCTGTTCAACACATGCCACACACACACACACACACACACACCCCCCCCCCCCCCACACACACACACACACACACAAACACAAACACTCACGCACACACACAGACACATAAACACACACACAGACGCACAAACACACACACACAAACACACACACAGACCCACGTACACACATACTTCAATGTCAGTTATATATATCCATGTATATATATGTGGAATGCGTTTAATCCAAGTTCAGCACAGTGTTTCACCGCTTGTCCCCGCCAGGTGAACAGGACCAGAGGGTGTGTTTCATGGTGGAGGAACATCCCCCCCAGCATGACAGCAGGAGAGTCAGATCCCAGACAGACGCTCGGGGTCCGTTTTCCTTCCAGCCACACACAGCGGACTGGGGGGTCTGCTATCCTTAAATCCTAAACCGGTCACAGCTCATGAATGCCTTATCTGGAACTGTTGAGAGCACACGGCTTCCGGGTCCACACACACATGCAGACACACACACGCGTACACACACATACATAAACACACACACGCACGCACACATACACGCGCACATGCAAACACGCACACACACACACACACACACACACACACAGACACATGCGTTCCTTTCTCAGGACCTTCCCAAGGTCTGCCAAGTCCCATGTATCCAGTTACCCGGTGATAAAACCCCTGATCTCTCCTTATTTATACAGCGTAGCAAACTGCACCACTGTGTCCAGCTTCTCGCCGGACACACTTCATGATAGCACACATCAACACACTTGGACCCTGGGAGTGTGTGGGGATATGCATGTCTATGAGTGTGTGTGTGTGTGTGTGTGTGTGTGTGTGTGTGTGTGTGTGTGTGTGTGTGTGTGTGTGTGTGTGTGTGTGTTTGAGTGACAGCATGGTGATATTTGTGCGGGTGCGTGTAGCATGAAAGAATGTAGAGTTGGAATTTCTGCATACGATTATATAAAACAGGATTAATTCAGGTGATAAATGCTGATACATTTACTCACTCCCCTTGTCTCCCGCTGCAGACGAAAGGAAAGGGAGATCAGAGAACATCTGGTCCTGATTGTTCCACCCCCATTAGTTGTTTAGGCCGTAATAGCAGCCCTCCAAGCCCAGCCGTCCAGGATAATGTTGGATCACACAGGACTACTGTGATGGATTGGAAGGAGCAGCTTCTGGCAGCAGCTCCTCCTCGGATAGATTATTCTCCTCCTCCTCTTCCTCCTGTCCCTCCTCCTCCTCCTCCTGTTTCTCTTCCTGTTCCTCCTCATCCTCCTTCCTTACCTCTTCCTCCTCCTCCTGATGCTCCTTTACCTGTTCCTCCCCCTCCTTGCCCTCCTCCTCCTCCGCCTCCCCCTTCTCCTCTTCCTCCTCTTCTTCCTCCACCCCCTCCTCAAGATACAGCGGGTCAAAGCAGTTGAAAGAAACAAAATGACAAAAGCCTACACTCTGCTTCATGTTGAATCAGAAGTGCTCTGAGGCGCCGTGGGACTTTAGTTTAGAAATGAAACTAATTAATATTTATTGAAATGAAATATTACAAAGTCAGACAAAGTCTGCACTTCAGGACAAAATAAGTTTGCACTATATGTTACATCGCCTTTTTTATTTTTGTTTTTGACATTAATTTAATAAGCCAATATCTTCATAAGCAATCAAGCAAATTAAAGCTTGATCTCTTGGGGTTTAACTCGCTCCTCGCTCCTCGCTCCTCCTTCTTCATAGAACATGGAGGATACATCACTGCTCCATAAGAGGGTATTACTTGATGATGTAGAACACTGTGTCGGTTTCACGTTATTTATATTCTGCTACCGTGTTGTAGAGTGGAGACCATCCTGATCACCTGACCTCAGATGCTGTTGCTACACGGATCAGTCTGGACCTCCTGCCGTCCTCATCCACTTTCTGAAATGACAATGTCCAATCAGGGACTGTGTTGCAGTAGACAACAATTGTTCCGCCGATTGGCTGTAGGAGTATGTCAGTCAAGGGCAGGCAAGTACTGCCGCCCACTGAAATCGATGGCAGGTAGTTGAGGCACAGACTGATCCTATTGCGATACAGAATGTGAGGTCGTGTGATAAGGAGAGTCTCCAGGCTAACCGCTTTCTGCCTAGTTGACTATTGATGCTATACAATCTGTTTGGGGACTGCATCCACCTTATACATTCTATTATTCCGATATATTAAGGGGTCATTACAATCTTGAAGCAAATCGCCATGACACCACTTACACCTGCACAGCGACCTGCAGGTGCACGAAATATTAGTTTCATGTGTCATCTTGGCTTCATCATTTTACTGTCTGTTCCTCATCATGCATGGCTTGTGGTGGTGAGCACTGCTATTGAGTTGTCCCTGTTGGACATCACGCTGGGATGGGGGTGCTAGAAGGGGGGTGCACTACGCTTGCTCTGTCATAACGCACAAAAAACATCCTCTTGATTACACAAAATTGCAGTTTGCAGCCCTGCTGTTTTCCCAGAACCACAGAAAGAGGAAAGGAAAAGACGAGGGAGAGGGAAGGATGAAGGGAAAGGCAGAGAGAGAGTGATTGACAGCGAGAGAGAGCAATTAAGGACTGCACTGGGATGACTCTTCATGAGGCCTCCTGTCTGTTACCGTCAATACAGTCTGTGTGGCGTGGAGAAGTCGTGTGTCGATGAAAAACGTTTGGACTCATTCAGACTGAAATATGCTCAGGTTATGTTATCTTGTGTGGAGGAAAGAGCCAAGCTCAACATGACCGTGAGGGGGACTGGGGGGTTGCTTGTCGCCTCCCCCCCCCCCCCCAACCCTTCATATCTCAGACACAGCTTGGGTGTAAAACTCGTCTCTAGGAATATTCTGAGGTCCTAAACGTGAATACATAATCAGACTGATGTAACTGAATATGAAGTATGTGCTGGAATATAAATCCCTTCAACAAAGCACCCATTTCCCAGATAAAAAAAGTGCCATAATAGGAAATGACACAAGTGTGCAAATCTGCTTATATATGGTAAGGCTTGGTGGGGGCGGGTCAGATGTCATGTCATGTCAGATGTCAGCACTCAATGGCTATCCAGGTTCCAATGGATAGAGCATAATGGGCAGAGGCAAGCTTCATTTTGCATATTTAAAAAAAACAAAAGGGTGTTACATTAATGAATTTTCACAAAATAGTGAGCTTCAATCTTGAAAGTATTTGCATTATCCATGTGTGGCTGGTTATAGAAAGGGTGGCTCACCTGTGTGTGTGTATGTGTGTTTGTGTGTGTGTGTGTGTGTGTGTGTGTGTGTGTGTGTGTGTGTGTGTGTGTGTGTGTGTGTGTGTGGTTGTTCGTGTATATGTATCTAACCAATGTGTTGTACGAGGAGCTCAGGATCATCCATGCGGGGATGGCCCAGCATTACAACGCAGAACTAAGAGCAGGTTCATCGCGTCCTGGATGTTGAAAACATGCTTTTACCACATGACTTCCATTTACCCAGCAGAAAATCAAAGACAGAGCTTCTAGCTGTTATTGTTACCCAAAAGGCGGCTTTGTTGTTTGCTTGTTTAAAAGGATCAACGTGTCCTGTATTCTTGGCAGAACAAGGCAGCGAGATCTCCAACATTGGAGGGGCGTGGGGGAGACTTTGAGAGAGCTTCATTTTCTCATTTTCTGCTGCTAGGATCCTCTAGACTTCACACCTCTTAGGTACCTCTTCACATGTGCTCCGTTTTAGCTGTCTGCTCCCTGGCTCTGTTCCTGAATCCCAGTAAATGTGTGTGCGTAGTATTGTGAGTGTGTGTGTGTGTGTGTGTGTGTGTGTGTTTGAGCGTCTGTGTGTCCGCATGTGTGGGTGTGTTTGTGTGTGTGTGCGTGCGTGCACGTGTGTGGGTGCGTGTGGCTAAGTGTGTATGTGTGCTTAAGTGTATGTTGCCTATTTAACACTCAATCATTGTGCCAAGATCCTGATGTGTGTGCAGCCACACCTCAGTGTCATTGGCCTGGATTGTGCTGAAGGACTTCCAAAGCCCTGCAGGCGGTGGGAACACCGGCCCATCTGTCCATACAGGTGAAATTTACAGGGGAGGAGAGAGCATCCTTTACAGTAAGACAAGGAAAATAATGACGAAATAGCATGGAAATAGCATGAGCTAACAAGACGCATTTAGGCATCTCTTACCTTTGTACACGCAGCCACACGCACTCACACACACACACACACACACACACACACACACACACACACACACGCATGCTTAAGCAAACACACACACACACACACACATACAAAATCACACAAACACACATGCACACGCATGAGCACACACATACACACACACACACACACACACACTCAGGATGGAAAACAGTTGGCTTTATACACAGCAGCCAATCCTTGTGGGGGGAATACTACAAAAATGTATCATTTGGATTCAGCGGTATCGAAAAAGGACAGAATAGTTCCATTATAAAAGCAATCATAATTTGTCTATTGATCTGCACTCTTAAACGCTCAGCTATTTCTAGTCTACAACACACTGCACTGACACACGTGCTCACACACAAACACACACACACACACACACACACACACACACAACTGTGAGGATGGCATGCACACACATACCCACAAACAAAACCGCCCCCACAGTGGACCAATTAGTGTGCGGCATAGAGCGACGACTGGTAGGAATCCACATCTCTGAGTGTGACGATCGTGACAATGTAATTCCACCAAACAGTTGAAACCTGCAAGGAGAATCTCAGTACCTCAAGTGGCGGTATCCAAGCATGAGCGTGTCATAGGCTCAATCAAAACATAGCTTTATTTATTCCTACTAGTGACAATCAATAAATTCCCCCCCCCCCCAAAAAAAAACCTCCTGAACAAAACAAACCAAACCAAAAAAACAACCCCTCTCATTTTGGGCTGCAGCCCCGTCTCTGGCCCAATGCGGGGCCAGAGATGAGCGGGCCCAAGCTGGGATAGAGGCGCCGCGACACACATGAGAGGGTCCCCATGGAATGGAAGTCAGATTAGAGGCTGGCAGGACAGAGGTTAAGGCAAGCGCTTGGTCAGTTGCTTCCAGAAGCTTGTATTCCGACTGTATGTTAGCCCCAGCCGACTCCCTTGGTCATTTACCACCTATAGAAGGAGCCAGATAACAGTTTGTGTGCCAGTATGTGGAGCTGTGTTTTTGTGTGTGTGTGTGTGTGTGTGTGTGTGTGTGTGTGTGTGTGTGTGTGTGTGTGTGTGTTTGTGTGTGTGTGTGTGTGTGTGTGTGTGTGTGTGTGTGTGTGTGTGTGTGTGTGTGTGTGGATACATCATGTGTGTGTGGGATCGATGAAGGTGAAAAGAGAAAAGACCTGGACAACCAGAAAAGAATTAAAATGAACTCATGGTGCCTTCTACAGGCTTATTGTTGCTGTGGCTCGGCCTTTGATAAGCTCTTTTATTTGACACTGTAAGCTGTAACTTAATTGTTTTACGTCTGCTACAATGCCTAAGACTGCTGCTAGCTACTCTGACCGGAGGGACCCTTGAGCCTTGACCCTCAACATACTTGTTTTCAATTTCAAGTGTTTGAAAAATAAAGGATAAATTCAAGCAGATTAATAAAAATTTAAAGCACCGAATATCCCAGGGAAAGATGGCGGAGGATGTACCCTGACTGTTTTATTGTTCTGAGACAGAGAGATAAAAAGCCTAGGAAGCGTAGCAGTGCAGGGGCTTGAACACACAGACTGGCAGAGCCATCAAAGCCATACCCTCCCTTTGTGGTGATAAGCTGCACTGGGTCCATAGACAGGCTTATATGGTTGGCTGTGATAATTTCAAAACAGATGCTACCTGAGAAATAACACTATATCTCCACAGGTCAAGACTGTACACTGTACACTACAATTGTATTATTATTATAATTAGGATTAGTTTATTTTCTAAACTTCTATTCTTGTGGTGAACTGGTAAGAATGTCTTTCTTTGAGTGTCCCTTTGAAAACACATTCTTCTTCACGAGTACATTAAACCCATAACTCGCAGAGAAATAGAGGGAATACCCATGGGGAAGCTTTGAAGCAGGAGGGGGATTACACAGGGAGCAGCATCTCAGTTATTTTACCTCACCATCTCCCCTGGTCGCTTCCCAATACATCATCGGTATCTCTCTCTCCACCTGCCTCCCTCACGGTCTCTAATGGTTGACGCAGCTCAACGACAGGAACAGACAGACAGACAGACGCAAACATGGACAGGATTAGGACGGAAGCTTGTCTTTGTATTACTATTTATCTGGGAAGATTGACTGTGATTAGAACCACAACACATTATCTCAGTCCAATCCTAGCACAGTATTTATGCTGTTACATGCCATTTTGTGTTCGATTTGTTTTCTCCACTCTTGGCAGGATTGCTGCAGAGTCACACAGCGAATCTCACACTTCCCACAGATAGAACATTTGTTTTGTCATTGTTAGCCGTGCAATGTAATCTACAGCCTACTTGCAGCCCTTATTTGTGTTTCCTGCAAATTGATTGAAATTCAGTTGTGTGGGGTTGCCGTGCACTGATGACGAGGGGAGAGGGCGGGAGGAGTAAGAGATGATCTCAATGATGGGACGCGTTCTGTCAGGCAACACTGGCTTCTGTGACAGCACTCTATAAGGACCCAGGCACGTCTCGCCATCAATAAGATCTGGGCTGGCACAAACACACACACACACACACACACACACACACACACACACACACACACACACACACACACACACACACACACACACACACACAGGCCAACAGTGGCGGACAAAACAAGTCCACGCACGTATAGAGACAGCGCATGGACAGACACTGGTCTGTACTCCTATTGAGTTCCTTGTCATTGATGTCTTTCTCCAATCAATCGTTTCACATATATTTTATTAAGACGAGGGACACCAACAACAACAGAATATAAATAGAATCGTCTAATCTACACCCAATAATCCACAATAGGACAGTAAGAGGCACTTTCAAGCTGCGCATCCCTATAAACCTGAACCTTGAATCAACCTAATGTAAAAACTGGTTTGATATTGTTAATGTGTGCACACAATAGTAAAGGCAACATAATAAATAAAATAAACAGTAATAAGATAAAATATAAAATCATGACAAAGTATGTTAAGGCCACATGACATAAGCCGACCGTGTTATATCTGCGGTGACTTTGATCCTCGCCCTGGTGATAACAATAAATTTAGCATTCTGTTGAGAGGATCAATACATGCAATGCATAATGAGTGCAGATAAAAATACGACATCACGAGGCCAAAGGGCACGCTGTCTGTATTCACGACAACCCTCTTTATTCCCTACATTCAAACAGGACACAAACACACTAATTACAAGGATCCATTTGATTATGGAGATTTTTAACAGGGTGGTTCATGGCACTAAGAGCTCAAATTAATCACTCTGAACTTCGTTTGAACCCCAGCTGATCTGTGTATGTGTGTTGGTTTCACTGTGTGTGTAAGTGTGTGTGTGTGTGTGTGGTTCACTGTGTGTGTGTGTGTGTGTGTGTGTGTGTGTGTGTGTGTGTGTGTGTGTGTGTGTGTGGATAACACAAGGTCAGTGTTTATTTCTTTATTTGTTAATGAAGAAAAAAAAATCATGAATTAAATCAATTATACAAAAACATCATCTTGGGTCATGGCTAGGGTTTCCATATCGACTAATACATACATATATTATGTATATATACAATTTATTTAACAGTAATTCAAACTACAGGATGGCTCACAACATTTTTGAGATTCAAATTTATTTAATGGGGGAGGTCGATTTAAAGCCAAATATGCAAAAATAGGTGAAATGTTGCTTTATGCTAATGCAATGTCTTGTGTGCATGAGATCTTAAATATAAGAATCAAAAATATAAATTCAAACTTGACTGTGTTTGTGTAACTGATCAAGGCTTTACATAATAGATGTATCTATAAAAAAAACGCCAGACAGAAAGAGCCATATTTTGTCCATATTATGGAAACCTTTCTTGGACAGTCACACGGCCCGTCTCGCTTCCCCAGAAACAGGTAAAGACCAGAGCTGAGGCATCAGCAAATGTGCAACGTCTGATAAAGTTACAGGACTTTACAACAAAACTCAACTACACCTAGACGGTCTAGAATAGACAAAACAGCCAGCTTCCCCGGGGGAGATGATGAGAGTAGAGCACAGCTGGCCACTGAGATACATGGCTTTCCTTAGACCTCCTGACCAAAGAGCAAAAGGAGCAGTTGAACCATGATGGCACCTCCCTGGAGAAGGAGTCTCCCCCAGGCGGTTCCCTGCCCAGCAGCTTAGCTCCAGACGGCTACGTCCAGTGAGGCGGCGGCGGACATGGCTGAGGCCAACAAGACCTTCCAGACGGAGAAGGATCCCATCAGGCAGTAAATGGACGCCTTCAGGAGGTAGAGGGCTGAGGAGAAGAAAGGGATGGAGTTGAAAAAAAGCCATTGGGCGATGAGGAAAATAACCTCCAGCCTGTACATGGCCCCTAACCAGAATCACCACTCTGTCCCTTCACAAGGCCAGCCCTGACAAAAAGCAGCTCTGTTTGCACCTGCTGGGAAACAAATGGCAACTGCACTTGCTCCAGCCGTACGGACAAAGAAGAAATGGCAAGTGTGTGATTCTGATCACGGCTCTGACCTGCTCCTGGCCAGCCGGGGTCCAGCAGGTGATGGCAGACCTCTGCAGGTGTACCCAGGCTTATGTTGCTGTGGTTACTGTCTGAGTTCCACTTCTCCTTCACTTTATCCATGACTACTAACAGGCATACAATCATATATCAGTGCTCAGGGCTGCCATTACATATGGTTACATTGTACAGTAATTCATGTTCAGCTTACTTAAGTGCACCTACTTCAGTTTGATGAGTGGTACTCCGTTCAGATCCTCAACAGGAAAAGCATGAAGGAACTCTCAGAAGATAGAATAGACTTTGGTTCTATCGGCCAATGTTCTATTTGGTTCTTTTCAAGGCAAACAACTGTGTTGCTCAGTTCTATAACTATCTTTAAATACCTGATAAGACCACCGGATGCTGGTCCTGTAGTCCAATCAGGGACTGCATTGAGTTCCAGTATGGTAAGTTGTAGATTTTATTCAAATCTTTATAACCTTCAGCATAGGTGTCAGAGGTCCACACAATGCCACAAAGACATTGATCGGCGTGTGTTTGAGTGTGCGCGTGGCTGACATGGGTGCGTGTTGGTGGAGTCATGAGAGGGGTGGTGGGACTTGCAACAGGGCAAATGCAGGGGAAGTTGGAGCTGTTATATTTAGCATCCAAGTGCTATGGAATAAATGCTGATAACATAAAAAATGCTGAATACCAGGTGTGTGTTATGTGAGATAACTAATCGCTCAGAAAGAGATGAAATACGGAAATAACGGCATTCAATAATAAAAATAGACTTTCATCCTAGCCCTAAAGATACCCTGTTGAATTTTGGACACATTTATTAAGGGCTTTAAAGTAATATCTACATATGCCTCTGACTCACTTAGTTCATGGGGTTTCAGGTGGCACAAAGGTTTATTGTGGCAAATTAATAAAACACCAAGCAGCAGTCGTCATGGTAATGAAAGACTGAACAAGTGCCATGAAGAAAACAGAAATGAGATAAAACCTAGAACTTTGATTACTTCAGTCACAAATCACTTTTGGAGCTACAATCACTATTCTTCGGCTAAACGAATCCAATTTATAATTGTATGATCGACATCAACATCCAGGATCCACTATCTCATAACAATTATGCACACAATGTATGAAATCTTCAGAATCTCTGAATAACAACCAGATACAGAAGCCATGGCCCACAGTCATATCTCCAGTAAAATATATTCCAATCAACAATGACCATCAGGAGGAAGCGGTTAACTATCCAATTACATGGCTGTTGTAAATCATTCTATTATTCTCCATTACAATGGGCCATTTATGGAACAGCTTGTGAGCACCCCCTTATTGCCTGCCACAGACTCCCCAACACAACGCTCTAATAATACAAGAGCTTACATTGAACTTTGATAAATTAGCTTTGCTAATCATTAGCAATTAGTCGTCAAGAACCAGAAATCCCACTTCTCCAGCCTTTCATTATATGAGCCTGTATAGTTGACTGAACTGTAATAGACAAATTATCAAGTTATTTAATGCTTGATTATGAGCATTATTATTTTACATAAATATTCAAACATCATACAGCATACAAACATCAAGCAAAAATAATAAAGCTTACCCATTCCCTTGTTCCAGTTCGTTTTCCCTGGCCTCCAACCGTAAGAAAAGAAAAAGATAAGGAATACCTCTGGATGTGTTAATCCCAAAGTAGAAATGGTAGGAGAAGGCAGGCTTCAATGATTGAGGAGACAGGGCTGTTAGACTGTGGATAGATCAGAGTTTAGGATCACTGGTTATCTGGCAGCATACTGACACATGGGATTATGGCTATAATCAGATAGCTCAGAATGCTCACCCTTAAGATGGATTGAACTTTGACCCCAGCGAGATGGAATACAGTTAAAGATGTCCGTCTGTAAACATCTCAGTACGTCTTGTAATAACATTGAAACTGACCTTCACCATCAACACTCTGACACACACCCTGCTGTGAGAACCTTGAACAACAACCGTAGATAGTTTGAAACATTTTGATTTATTCTTTGCTTGCATGCCAGGGAATAGTATTTTCAACTTTGTTTTTCACGTAGTATTCTTGTTGTTGTTTTTGCTTTCTGTTGGTATTGCGGTATTCCATTGACAAACAGCAGCTCACACAAGTGCTCAAGATGCTCAGGTAAAATTAAAGCCTGTTTAGAAACATTGCAAGTGTGAGAGTGTGAGAGTCCATCCGGTAATCGGTAGAACAATTCTTCTCGGTGTGATGTTTACAAGGGTGTGCAGAGACTGAAACAAAGAAACATATTTGTGTGTGTGTGGTTAATTATGCGTGTGTTTCTGAGGTTATTTCCTCTTAAAGGGGACATATCATACCACCAGGTGTGAGTGTGATTAGCCATTACAAGCAGGTTTGAAAATGTGCAGCATTGTGACATCACAGGTTGGCGTGTCCATCTATCCGTCACACATCTAGATGGACACGCCCACCTGTGATGTCACAATGCTGCACATTTTGAAAATGGCTTGTAATGGCTAATCACACTCACACCTGGTGGTATGATATGTCCCCTTTAATAAAAGCGAGAGTAGGTGAAGAAACGTGGAGGTGCTAGGCCTGAAATCCATACACCCCCCCCCCACTCACCCCCTACAGACATAACCACCAAGCTCCCTGCCGAAACGACGACCCTGCACTGGTCTGAGCCATCCGTCCTCTAGCCCTGCCCTCAGAGGCTGAAGTACTAGTAGTAGCAACAACTGCGGCGGTGTTGGAAGCTTCCCCCCAATTGAGAAACTTAACGGCCTCTCTCCCTATAGATTACCGTCCGGAACTCTCCTTCCTTCTTGTATTGCCCCCTTCCCAATCACCGCCGCTCAGCAGCTCGGAGGCATGCAAGGTGCTATCCCTCTCCAAGCCTGCCTGGACCGGCTTATTATATGTCAGGAATTTCAGGGGGTGGGGTGGGGGGTAATGAAAAGAATGGATTTTGAGAGGCCTTGCAGAAAAGCTATTCATCGCTACATTTTCTATTTTCCCCTTATTTACCCAGGCATTCAGAAGGCAGAGGTTTTATTCCGGGTGACAGCCTCAGCCAGAGGCATTATCTTCTCCCGGCCATGGTGCGATTGGCTTTGATTGGAGCAAGAGCACAAAACTACCCAAACACATAATGAATGGCAGGGCTTGTATACATCTTTCTCTCTCTCTCTCTTTCCTTCTCTCTCGCTCTCCCTCTGTCTGCGTTATCAGAACGGACCCCTTGTGACAAATTTGGGCACCAACCACGGCAAAAAGAATCCTATTTTCAACATGCACACCATTTGCCAACGATTCATGCAGTGGGCCAGATGAGGCATGGATAGCCCCCCCCCCTAATAGATGTTGGTCACCGCTGGAGACCGGTGTCTGACACACCACCGCTTTCCAGCTTTATTCAGGCCTGCACTCTGGGAGAGCAGCGTGACAGGTACTGGTAGTCGCAGTCTCCGAGGGGCCAGTGTGTCCCCCTCACTCACTGTCCGTCAGGCCTTCTCCCCGTCAGCAGGAGGGGGAGAGACCAAGGATGAGAGGATGTGGGTGAGGGGTGGGATACTAGATGAGAATCAACAACGAGGGGAAGGCTAAGCCACAGAAGCATGTTAAGAGAATATTTAAAATAGGATTCATCTACGCTCTTGCTGCAATTAATTTATTTTGTGTATATTTGTTCATCTTGTATTGTTTAAAATCATTTCCAGATTTGAGAGCAGTTTATTTTCTCTATCAGTGGACAGGACCGAATACAGACTGTGACAGGAGTTCTAATTATCTCATTCATAATTTCTGGATGTTAAATATCTGTTTTGGAACTGTGTTGTAGGCCTATACTGTGATTTACCATCAAATGGTTACATTGTGCTGCAGTCTGTCTTGTCTGGACACTCGAGTAAAATATATCTTACAGAGTTCACTTTGTTCACACATTTTAGTATCTTTGTATGATTTGCTAAGGCATGTTTTTCTCATGCATTTAATGCTAGAGTTTATTTGCTCAATTAATTCATCTTCCAAGCGTTTTCATAATTGTTTCAAACTTCACTTGAAGCCTTTGATAGTGTTCATGTTTTTTTATTTTTCTCGTAAATTAGTTTAGTGAAAATACATGCATTCCAAAACTATAAATTGCTTCATTATCGAAGTTAGCGTACGATTTTATTATTGGAGGTAATTGCTTTTGGAGAATGAACTTCTAGAACAAGACTGTGGCATCCACTATTACAAAACATGTCTTCACATTTTTTTTACTAACATTTTATACATTATAATTTATAAGTAAATTGTAGATTGTCAGTTATGTCAACGCACTTATTTTAGAGTCCCACCTCCCCAGCCCAAGTAATCACTCTCCGCTGTGTCTTCTTGGTTCTCTTATCACTGTTGTCACTTGTCTCTTTATAAACCTCTCAGTGTCAGCAAACTCTTGTTTTCCCCATCGTCCAACAAAATGCTCGTGCATTTCAAGTTGCCTGGTTTATGAATAAACCCTCTTTTCCTGCACCCTGCCTCTGGAGAATATCTTTAGATAATGATACGTTGAAAAAGAGGAGGGTGATGTATGAGTATGCAATTAGCCATCTCCAATGATGTTACACTTTAAGATGCAGAGTTGAGCTTTGCTCTGCTATGGAAATAGAGGTCAATAGTGTTGTGGCGTGCTGTCTCCCGTATCCCTCTCTGATCCGAGGAATGTTCATTGCTTCAAAAGGGTTGCATGGAGCGGGGTAGATGGGAGATGATGGGTTGAGATGATCCCAGTATATTGACATGCTTAAACCATGTTAAACCTCAGTGATTAGGCCCTGATACTTTAACACCTTCTCTTCATCAACAGGCCTGGAGGAGGTCAGGTTTTCCGTGGGTGGAAAACATAGGATTTGTATTGTCTCCTGCTTATTGCTTGTCATTATGTGCAAGAACAAGATGGCCCCTGCTTTTTGTGAATTGATATTTATTTTTTAACCAAGTTCTCGGTTCGAGGGGCTTTGTATTATGGACTATGAAACCGAACAGCATGGCAAGTACTGCAAAAGCTTTTCATTTTGGAATGATACTGTAACATTGCCCAAGAGACAATCCCTTTTCATGTGTTTAAAGATTATGCACACCATACCTTCAATTTTAAAGGACACAAGCAACACAGAAGATTATTATTGTATACAAAATATTAAATTTTTCCCAAAATCCACTGGATGATGTAGGCAGAAAACCCAAAGCCATAGGAGATTGGGTTTGGCACCAAAGTAGGCATGGTTGACTTTCTCCTCCAAACTAAATTAAAAGCAGTCGAGGAGAACAGCAAAAGGACACGTACAGAATGAACAATGGCAACGAAAGAATAGTTTTACCAAGACAGTTTCATGAGTTATGGCATGAGTGCAAATATACAGACTTCATTAGCTGCTAATTTTAGCAACAATATCCGCGTTGATATTTTGCACATGGGTCTGTGTGTGCAGACACCAAGGAGGCAAGATAACGTAGCCAGAGAAAAGCATAGCCCTTAATCCATACAATTTTAATATCAGAGAAGGCCTGATATTAAAATAGCGTAAAATATTGGGTAAATTTGATTGGGGATTAGCCTAACCTAATAAATGATTTAAATCACTCCTAGAAATATTTTTTCTTACCTTGCCCTTGTGACGCAATGATCATGAAAGAATGATATTGATATTCATCTCACAAAGTTTAATCTTGAAACCCTTTCTGTAGCCCATTCCAAATGGAAATTTGCCTTAAAACAACCAGAAATTATGCCAAACACACTTGCGTTCTTCCCGGTCTTCAATGTGTGGGATACAGATGATCCCACTCTGCTGGGGAACTAGGTTAATTCCCCACCTGTTTGCCATTTAGCCAATTTAAATCAGCAAAGAGCAGCACTGCACGTGTACGTATTTTGCCTAGCTCCTGAATCACTCAATATATAATTGGTTAATGTAGGTTTCTGAGGTCTTCACAGGAGATACAACCTTCATGCCACACATATCATTATGTGTTTCATGTTTGATTTATACTTATTTAATGTGGCTGAAATGTTTTAAATACCCTGTAAACCATGGGTGGGGGACGGGCGAGACATCAACCTAGGTATCTGAAAAGGGAGTGACATCAACTGAGATATCAGATACACTGAACACCATGGGGGAGAGGGGGGGGGGGGGGTGAAAAGTAAGTGACATCAACCTAGGTATCTAGAAAGGTGGTGACATCAACCTAAGTATTTGAAAAGGAAGTCAATAGGAAGTCATTGAGATACCTCGACAGAGTCTGTGTGTCCCGCCTCCTGATCTTATTTTTGTTTTGCCATCGAAGCCCTAATTGAGTAATTGGCTTTTGCCTGGCATGGAGATGGCCAATTTAAATGTAAATGTGGATGTCCTGTCCCACCTCCTACTCCACAGATGTGAAGGTTTGTGTAGAAACACACACAGGCACACTAAGCAGCTGGGGATGAGGGAAAGGCGGGAGAGATATTGAAATGCATATGTTAAATAGAGCATAGTGCACGACATCACTGTTGCCATTAGTCCCCAGAACAAATTGAGTCAGTTCAGCATATTGTTTTCCGCCTTGAGCCACAGAACCTGAATGAACAAGGGATGATCCCTGATTCCTAATCCTGGAGCTTTCCTCGAGTAACAATGGTTGAAGTTGCACCATTGGTTTGCTGCAATACAGCGTGTGGTAGTCAAGGCCACGATGAATACATACAATGGTTTTATATACAACAAGAATACGGTGGACTTGTATGTCAAGGGAAATGCTAAAGTACAGTCAAGCACAGTGACACCATACAACACGGGGAGCAGCCAAGCCATAGGATCAGCTAAAGATAACAATTTATACAAAAGATTTCACATGTTCCATCGCCATTTATTTTTTATCTCCTACAAATGATGGTAAATCTTGACATCGACGTTGTGAAGGTTTTTGCATCTCCCGACCTTTAAGTCGTTTACTTAAGTAAATGAATCACGTGCAGTGATGAGAACCTATAAACGTGCACTATATGAAGCGTTTCATGTACAAGCTCAGACCTGATGGAGGCTGATGGCTTATCGGTTCAAACTGTGCACAGATCAATTTCAGCCCAGCATTGATTCATTTTAATGGCGAAAAATGGGATGACATTTACCAATCCTTCCCTGTCTAAGGGCCCTCTGAGCCTCCACAGACTCAGGACTTCAAATAAACTGCGTTCAGCCTAGCTGTGAACGAATGAAGATATAGTCTTTCATGGCCCATTCTCTGCGAAGTCCCTTGAGTTGTTCATATCACCCATGTAAGAAAACCTCCCACTCCTCTGAATGAAGAAAAGGACAGAACTACTGCAATGTCTGCAGTGACTGACAGCATTGATATAGAAACTGCAATAACAAGACAAGGACTTTGGTAAGTCTTTTAACTCTGAGTTGTATACCCCAAAAACTACAATATGTGTATTAACACATTCAAGACATAATCTGTAAAGTTGAATCTAACCTAACAGGAAGTAGGAAGCAGCGATCGGTGCTGCTGCTGCGATTGGTCCCTGATCCATCAATTGGCCGATGACAGATAATCAATTGATCACAATCTTTATATGGACTCATCTTTTTATTAATCTGTCAAGTTAGAATACCATTTGCCGTATACCGCATTTGATTAATCTTCTCTGATAAGCTTTAAGAGATTTCAAAGAGTTATAATTGAAAAGATAGTAATCAATGGATGAATCGACTCTGGGAATACGTTTTGCATTCAGAGACTCACAGAAATAGTGTGGAGGACGTTTTCCAATCAAACACGTCAGTAGTGCTCAGGTCTACTTTATAACCACTGTTGCCTGAGGTAAACTTACACACTGTCACTCAATTTCGCTTTCATCATCCGCTTTTATAGACATACCTTTCTGGCTGCATGTCTGGGGAGGACCACACATTGTCTTCCCACACAATGAGCTGTTTGCATGAGGCCGGATTTCCATTCCAAAAAACCAGAACAATGTTCCCTCTCACGCGTGCCAAGCCAACGCCCGTGAATATTTCCTAGATGACTTCCTGCTTGTTGTTAGCAATCCATAAATTAATATCTTGGTATTATTCCAACCTATCGGGCTTCCAAATGATACGTGTATCCCAATGATTTCCTACTGGAGTCTCAGGTGTCTGATGGCCAATCCTATTAGTTCTGATCCCCCTGCATCACAGCTGTTTTTATCATTCCAGCTTTATGGGCATAGCGGTTGGATTTTGTGTATGAGGTTGAATAATACAATTAAAACGCATACATGGTATACTTTATTCCATCTGTGCTCAATTGCTAATACTTGTGTATTTTCCTAGAATTAATTGAGTAAGTAAGGGATACTAGGCACTACACATATTAAGTGTCTGTAATTTCTTGGAATGCCGGCAATGGGACACATGGGAAGGAACAAGGACAAGGACTTCTGACACAGAATGCCCGATTGCAGTAGCAGTTATGAGTCATCGGCGAACCCAAGCCTGTGATCTGAGTCAGTGGGCAGGGTATTTCTCAAATTCAGCGAATATAATTACTAGGGACATGACGCTTACAAAACTGATCTGGAAAAACAGTATCAGATACAGCCTTTCCGCTGTCGTGCAAAACGGTGGGATGATTGTGTGCTTAAGGCTGCCCTAGGGCTGTTTCAGGGTCTTAAGCATGCGCAGAGAGGGGGGTGCCTGAGCATCTGCCCCTTAGCTCCTCCGTGTCCACCGTGAAGGCCTGCCTGTGGCCCTGCTCAAGATGAACATTTAACAATTGAGAATAGTTTAGCTATAATTAAAATGACCTTGCGGACGTCACTTAGTTAACGTCACATGACGTCGCCTGCCCCGACCGAGTCGCAGGTGTGAGCAGGGATGCACGCGGGAACGCTAGATGGTGAGTCTCAGTTGTGTTTCATAAAACTTGATTGATTATCACGTTATATTTATAGCATTTATAGCGTTACCTTACACAGCATCACCTTCAAATCGTGCATCACTTGTGAAACACCAGTGTTATTATAACATAGCGGTCTTTACTGCTGGCTCTGCTCGCTAGGCTAAATATTGCTGTGCTAAGCTAGGCAATATCTCTCAGTTTGTTTTTCTAGTGCGGAGGACAAAATAAGAATAACATTCGGATGACGCCTTCTCGTGAGTCTCTCAGAAGGCTGGGTGCCTCCAACTGCTGTTGGTTCATGTCAAACCAACAACAGTCCGTCTGTCCCCCTGCAACAGGAAGTCTCAGTGAAGTGACATGGCCCGAAGCTATTTAAGTGGCTTTGACATGGCCCCAACATGGCAGTGTGTTCAGCCCCAGCTGGTAAGACTCACAGTCTGAGCACCTGCCCCTCTAAAGGTCTCTACACGGCCCGCCAAGCACCGGGTCTGTAAGCCAGCCATGCAGAATGGCTTGGATATGTACGTTTAATGAGATTTAATCCCCGTGTCACTAAGGCGGTTGCTGATGTGGATAAATAGTGACGGCTGTGCGTGATGGAGTAGGACTGTATTCTCCACCTGTGTGCGTCTGATAGGACCTTCACGTACGGTGCATTAGCTTCAGCACTGAGCAGGAGGATCGCATTAGCCCCAGCGCCCAGCAGAACAGCAGCGTCAGCGGTTTGGTGGGCTGGAGGGACAAAGAGTACGTGGTCCCGGTGTCGTTTTCACTCATTCTAAACAACGATTGAAGGCTCGCATTTTTCATTCTGATCCCCTCCCCGAGTTCTGTGTGTCTATTCATCACACAGTGTTGTTGTAGAATTCGATACAGGTCACGCTCCATTTGAAGTTGCATTACTATTCCGATTGTTTTTCAGCCCAAGTGAGTTCATTATCCACTGCCAGATTCTATTTTAGCTTTTCTTTTTTCGGTAGGTCTGGAGCGATTGCTTTTCAGTTAAAACTGAACTCCAATAAAGGACCACAACGGAAACGCAGACATGAGAGAGCATCCATCTTCTGAGGAACCCGTAATAGAGGTGGTCACCATCCTCCCAGAGGCCAACACTGTATTCTTGGCGGTGCAGGACATTTTGAAGGACATTGTGTTCTGCTAATGGAGTTGTTGGAAGCCTTCTATGCGGTAAAACCCACAGCAAAATATGTTATTGGAGCCATTAAAAGTGGTATAGGGGTTTGTCTTTATGTGTTTGGATGTAGGTTTTTTCAAAACATATTGATATCTTCTCAAAGGGCATTCTACTATTTTATGTATATATTCAGTCTCTAGGCTAAGGCTTCTCTGGTAAAGAACAGCAGTATAGGTTATATGTAAATATCTGCTCAGGAGCGCAATGTGGCATGTGATTGTCATACTTGGGGACATTTAAATTACGTTCAAAGGTCTCAAGTTGTCATGCAATAAAAAAGCACCATAGGCTACAGGGTCTTGGCTACCCAAACCTCTGCCATTAACAATATTTGTATTCAGAATAATAATGGTTCCTCTGCCTATAATTAAAAAATTCCATTGGATTGTTAATTAAGAAAAATGTAGAGTGGGATTTTTTTTACCCCCTGTGTGCAAGACGTTAAATGGTGTCCGTTTTACACACTCAAATGAACTGCATGGAATTGCTTCTGGCGATTCTGTGGACGGTTGGTGTTAAAGGATTTACAAACAGGAAGATTTTCTTTCTCCTCCTTTCTCTTTGGAAGCTTAAGTAAGCAGGCACATATGGTTCCATTTAGACTGAATCTGGCAAATGCAAATTCTTATTATACGAAAACAAAGCGGTTCGGGTTTAATTAAATTTGCACTTTTTTTGGGTTGAACCTTGCACATTTCACACGGCTCCTTAATGTCTCCTGGAAGTCCAACGTCAGCCCCTCAATCATCAGGAAAAATCGTTCCTTAAAGACCCGCCGACCCTGCAGGTGGCACCTAGTCTCTAATCCCCAAACACAGACCCACACACAGACCCACACACATCCCTTGCCACTTAGTAGCTCTGTATTCACAGGATCAGTCTTGTGACTTTTGGATGCAAAATTTCAACAAAAGTCGCCGTGGGCCCGCGCAACTATGAGTCACGGCTGGAGACTCCCCAGGGAGGAGGCCCAGATAGAACCCAGGCAGTCATCCATCACTGCGCTAAGCACCGAGATTCCTTTACACTGAGGCGCCCGATGAAGAGAGAGGGGGAGGGAAGAGAGAGGGGCAGGAAGAGAGAGGGGAGGAAGGGGGAGGAAGAGAGAGGGGGAGGAAAAGAGAGGGAGGGGAGGAAGATAGAGAAAAAGGGAGGAATAGAGAGAAGGAGGAAGAGAGAGATGAGCGGGAGGAGAAAGATTCCGGAGGGAGGAGAAAAAGAGATGAGGATGCACAAATGAAGAGTCGTGAGATGAAACTAATAAAGGATGGCTGATGGCTGAGCAGAAGAGAGGTGGAGGGAGGCAGAAGCTTGGGTAGCAGGAGTAAATTGAACTTTCAAATTGAAACGTATTTTATTGCTTAAGAATAACTGGTATAAAGTACTGTAATCTTTTCAAAAACAATTATCATAAGAAGGCAACATGTGAAACATGATGTGTATATATATATATATATATATTCCTCAGGAGCCGAGTCAGTGGTGAGGGTGCTTTATGTGGCCCACCAAGGTCAGATGTGATGACATTGTCATGTTGGGAGGTAGGTGGTGGGTAGGATCTCTCTGCTTCTCATCCCAGCTGATCCTCATATTGCTTACGGAAACAGTCGCCCACAGGGAAGAATTCCCAGCAGCGCTCCTGGTACATCTTCCACACGTAAGATTCCTGGTAAAGGCAGAACATTTTCAAAGCCGTAATCAATAATCATGTCCACCAGCATTCATGCAACATAAATAACACCGTGATCTCACCTGTCCAGTGTGTTCGGTTTCGTCTTTGTTAATGAGATACATCATAAAAAATCTGGAGTGTAAGAAAAATATTCGTTAAACACCATAAGTTGGATTTACAATGTCACCATATTAGAAAATCTTGCTTGCGAAAAAGGACATTTATACATATATTTTCAAGCTGGTGTTCATGATAGCCGAATTTCCCATTCAAGATCTACAAAGTATTATCCAATCTTATGATGTTATGGTCATGAAAATAAGCAAGCAATTCAAAAGTGAATTGCCTGTGCAATTCACTTTGCACAGGCAATCACAGACTCACAGATAGTTGGCCAGGTTGTGCTCCTGTAGTGTGTGTGTTTCAAAGCCATGAGGGACCGTATCAAAGTATTCATTTCCTATTCCACAAATAAAACATTTGGTCTGCAGAAAAGAGAGAGAAAACATGCTTTGGGTTAATTTTTGTGACAGGAATCCAGAATAAAATATATATGAAATACTCCTGATTGGTTTCAATGTATGGGTTCAGCAGAGCCCTGAGTTCTCCACATATCAATTCAGTCACTCGTTTGAAGAATCAAGTGTTTCCAACAACACAACAAAAAGATAACATTACCGGTTAATTATACGAGAATGATCCAATGCTATAAACGCTGCATGGCACGTTTGCTGACTTAATGAAATACCTCACATCTAACAGCCTGTTCATCCCCCCTGTCAACAAACAGTATTTATTCCTTCCAAACAACTTCAGAAGGCATGGGAATCAGTCATGTACGACGCATCAAGCTTTGGCAACGGCCGCTCAGAGTCAGTACAAAGATGATTGCCATCATAATGAATCAGTGTGCAGAGGAACTATTTATGCATGCAGCATAAACAAATATCTGTGGAATCCCAAATCGCGTGCATAACGATATTGGGAACACTCGTGTTCCACAACATGGCCGCTGCCTTTTTATGCAGTAAATAAACCAACATTGTCGCTTAACAGCACTAAATAATCTAACTAAATGCGTGAACACATTTACCGAGACAAGGTTTTTGGTTTTCAGAGCATCCAGTACATAGTAGTGCAAAAACCAAATCTAATCTTCAAAAATGCCCATTAGTGTGGAACCTCTAAGTTCATGCTTTTCCATTTCCAAGGGCTGTTGTTTGTTGTGGGGGCCTCTTCCCGTGGGCGTCTTCCACTCTGATCCCCAGCTAACGAGGCCATCGCAGCTTGACATCGGGTTGCGTTTCTCCAAGAGTTGAAGCTTCAATGCCCGACCCCCATTCAAATGAATGGATGAACTGGCTGGTCTGATCTGAGCAAACCCTTAGTCTCACGTGGCCAGGCTTCGGGCACAACTTGCACTATGTTGTATTGATCGCTGTAGTTTGGTGTGCATGGTAAAAACAAGTACATTCATGTAACTGCTTTGGGGTCAAGGTGAGGGTGGTTCTTGTACAATTTACAGCTCTCTGAGAAACTCTTTATAAAAAAGCCATATTGGTATTGCAACTGAAATATCCCTAGCCGACAACCACTATCAAGTTATATTAAATCACAAAACTTTGTGAACACCGCATCGATCGATTCAGGAAATGGCGAAACCCAGCCCTATCAAATCCTGCATGGCTCAGTTACATCTGAACCAAACATATACATAATTGAGTCTGGGAACTACCTTGAATTGTACTAAGGATTGCCTGGCATTTATAGAGCTACGGTGTATTCAATCAAGAATAGGCTCCGAGACGACCCCAGAGAGTTCCTGTTCTCAGTCAGTTTTCAGTTTACCGTCTAGGATTACTACACTCGCCTGTAGCGCATCAATCAGGAAACACATTGATCCCTTGTGGGGGATCAATCCCAAGAAGGATGCTGTCCATTGTGTGGTGTTTGAGCAAAATGTGGAATATGAGTCCAAAAAAGTTGTCTATAGAAATGGGACAGATCATAGGCCCGGGAGATCATAGGTGAGAAGCAAGGTATTGCTCAACATACCTGTCCCTTATCGTGGCATTTGCTCTTCCAGATGGAGAAGAATGGTTCAATGAAGGCACGAGAGAAGGCAAGGTTGTGGCAGATTGGGCTGTCTTAGTGTACGGTTAAGGAAAGATGTGAACCTTCCATATACAAACGTGTGTTTGTGTGTGAATATGCTTAATAAGTGAAATCCTCTCTTGCCTCCATATCCTCTTTCACTTGCTCCTGCTGGTCGCGCAGCTCCCCAAAGGCATCGATGATCAAACCTGCAGTGGAGCATGGACAGGTTGTATGCATTGTTTACGTATGTGTGTTTACATAATGTGTGTGTGTAGGTGTGTGTGTGTGTCTGTGTGTGTTTTATGACAGAAGTAAAGTGGGGCTTTTTTCATTCTTTCATTCTACTGTGCTTGTTACCTAGATCTCTAGCTGTCTCTCTCTGAATCCCCCCCTATCCGTTCACATGAAAGATTCATGGTGCTCATTGTGGCTGAAAACATGTAAGGTGAATACGAGAGAGAGACGGAGCGACAGAGACAGAAGAGGACTAGACAGATAGAGACAAAGACCGAGACTGAAAGAGAGAGAACGCCCAGATAGAGACAGAAACCGACAGAGACAGCCAGAGACAGAGACGGAGACAGACAGACAGACAGACAGAGACAGAAACCGACAGAGACAGCCAGAGACAGAGACAGAGACGGAGACAGACAGACAGACAGACAGAGACAGAAACCGACAGAGACAGCCAGAGACAGAGACAGAGACAGATACAGAAACAGACAGACAGAGACAGAGACAGATGCAGAAACAGACAGACAGACAGACAGACAGACAGACAGACAGACAGACAGACAGAGACAGAAACAGACTGACAGACAGAGACGGAGACAGACAGACAGACAGAGAGAGACAGACTGAGAGAGACAGGTAGACGGACAGAGCCAGAGAGACAGAGAGAGTGGGGGCTTGACTCACCCTGGATGATGGCCAGGAGGATGACGATGACGAAGAAGAAGAAGGTGATGTCGAAGACGACGCGCTCCATCTCAAACTCGTCACCGGCCGGGTCGTCGATCTCGTCGCCGATGCCCCCCCCGGCGCGGACCCCCACGTACATGTGGAACATGTAGCACTGCAACGCGGCACAACAGCACCACCGCCTCAGAGGTAAACGCTACAGGCTTTTTTTTACAATCATAATTATGAAGCACAGTGCGCATTTTGATCCTAAATGGAAAGCAATGTTGTTTTTTGCTTTCGAGAAGCGACGCACATAAAAACAGATGCAAAAAAGTATGAGTCTTTAATGGGATGGGCTGGTTAATCTTAGAGGCCAGATTCGGCCGTTCGTTACTGCAATCGGTTTTGCTTTCTCCAGTCTTAACACGTCGATAAATGCCAACTGTTGTTCTGGGCATGAAGTCGAGCCTTAACAATGACACGTTCGCCTCAACAACCATGGGCAGAAGATGGGAGGAAGGGAGGGAGGGAGGGAGGGAGAGAGAGTCAAACGCTATCTCTCCCTGTGCTCCTGGCGGCCTGATTGACAGCCAGGGGGAGCGCATTAGAATAGGCCAGGCGGTGGGGGGTTGATGTTGTCAACATATCCCTGGCTCCAAACAAAGACTGGAAGAGCATTTGTCTGTCACGCTTAAGATAGACCTGGGGGAATCTAGGACCTGGGGTTGGGATAGGGCGGGGCCTGCCGATAGCCTTAACCACGGGGGATCTCTGGCAGAGTTCTGTACCTTCAACATGAGAGGAGGGGGGCAGAGCATCAGAGCCCAGAGCAAACCACCCCGTTTGTGTGTGTCTGTTAAACACAGATTCAAATTCGGATTATAAAGGGATAGAGGAGTGATGGGAAACAAAGGGAAAATTTGGTTTGGGTGAAGGCTTTGCTTGTTTTCCCGAAGAGAGAGAGAACGAGCGAGCGAGACATTGTGTGTGTGTGTGTGTGTGTGTGTGTGTGTGTGTGTGTGTGTGTGTGTGTGTGTGTGTGTGTGTGTGTGTGTGTGTGTTGCCGCAGCGTACTCACGGTGAGCATGTCGTTGCACTTCATGTCCCGGGTGCCGCCGTCCTCACCCTTGTTGTAGAACTTGCGGAAGAAGTTGAAGGCGACCACGGTGTAGAGATACACCACCACCGCCAGCAGGCCCACCGTCAGGGCCAGCTGGAGCACGCACACACACACACACACACACACACACACACACAGACACACACCACACACACACACACACACAGAGGCACGTCGACATAAAAGCACATGTGAAGACAGGGCCGCGAACACTCACAAACGTGCACACACGTGCAAATGCAAACACACGCACACAGGCACGCACGCACGCACACACCACACACACACACACACACAGAGGCACGTCGACATAAAAGCCCACGTGAAGACAGGGCCGCACACACTTACACTTACCGCATTCACACGCACACACACAGGTACAGATGGGCTGAAGACAGATTTGATAATAACAGAAATCCCTTAAGCACAAATCTAAATATGCTGTACATGCAAATCCCCAGACCATAATACCCCCTCATAGTGTGCCCTTCTCCAGATGGAGAGAGAGAGAGCTATAGAGAGATTAAAAAGTGGCAGACAGGGACAGAAAGAGTCACATTCACACACCGCCAGAGACCGCCCAGCCCTCCATCTCCAGGAAGGTTACGGGCCGTCATGTCCGAGCTGGCAACAGCCACAGCTCAAGAGTTGGCGGCTCGGCCTTATCAAATTGGCTAGCAACACCCCCACCCCCCCACACACACACACACAAACACCCACAGAAGTTTGACTTCAAATGGTAAAGGACGCGTGCACACAATCATGGCTACTGCCAATCACGCTAGCAGGCTCCCGCGAGCCCGAAAGGACGTGGTGACATTGTGCGGACACACACACTGTAACTTAGAGCCACTCGCTGTGCTGCAGATAATATACTTCTACTTTATGTGCAGGCATACACTGTTACATCCTGTTGTTGGGACGATGCATATTTAATCTATAATTAGAATATTCCTATATTCTATTAACTTGGAGGTTTCTGGCTTGTGCTGAGACACTGTGACAAATCCTTTTCTCGGGGATCAAAGGAGTTCCCCGGGTCTGCGTGTGAGCACACACACACACCTGCTTCCCGTTGTGCGTGACCGAGGACAGGATGGTGCGCAGGGTCTTGAAGCCCATGGCGATGTCCAGGAGGTGAACGGCAAAGAAGAAGTTGTTGTAGTGGCCCAGGGCTGACATGACCATGTACCATGTGAGGTATAGGAAAGACTACACACATTGACACACACACACACACACACACACATACAGGCATGAAAATATACACAAACACACACACAGGCGTGCATATATACAAGGACGCACACACACACACACACACACACACACACAGATTGTGTGGAAATGAATCATACAAAACAGAAAATACCAACATGGAAAATAAGATCATATATGATTTATAATTTGAAGGGATAAATATTGTTATCATCTATACAAGCAAAAAGCCATCTCATAGTACACACTTAAAGGATGCATCTCTCAGGTCGACTTACGTTATCAGTGAACACCACCCCCAGTTTCCAGACCTGGTACTTGAGGTCAACGGCGTAGCATCTGAAACACAAGTAGTGCCATGCTCAGGGGACGTTATGTCTCAACGTCTGCAGCGGTCAAACCGGGCCATTGATGCCGTGATTTCACAGGCTGTCTCATATCCAACATGTCCTGTACCGTCTCTCCTCTCAGAGACACAGCGTTCTGAGACTTCCCCTCCACTGACAATGGCACGCACATGTGCAAATCTAAACGCACGCACACCCACGGACACACATACACAAACATATAAAAACAGTGCCTTCTACACAGGTTCAGAATAAAGATGTGGAGTCCCCCTTATAGCACAGAGTGAAAACATGGCGTCCCTAAAGTGCTTCAATACATTGAATCCATCGGGATCCAGAAAACAGATGCTGGGCACCCAAACAGCCCGTCCTATTAACGCTCAGTAGGGGGCTCACACGTTCTCTCTGTCTCTCTCTCTCTGTCTCTCTGTCTCTTGCTGTGTGGCCATCTCTACTGCTGTCTCTCTTCTCTCCCTCTCTCTCCCTCGCGCTGCTCTCCAAAGCAAGGGCCAACAGGGGACGCATCATCCTAATCAGTTTCCCCGTTTCTAGTCGTATGAATTTCCCCTTTCGCCGACCGATGGGTAATTGGCTTTGTGCAGACACAGTTTTATTACAGTCTGCTGAGAGAATACCTTATTACTACCGTGATTGCAAATTGCACTCTGTGATGGCCATCTGCTGATCTGCACGTGGTGTATTAGGTTCATGGCTGACGCAACAACAGGGTGGGGTCGGGGAGCCAGGTATGGGGAGGGACAGGAGGCAAATCGACAGTCGTACAAGTGCAAGACAGAAGTTGTGATGGGCATCAGGAAAATCACGGATTGATTGAGCTTTTTCTTGCAGTGTCAAAAAAACGTATTGTTAGCAATATGGTAACCATCTGGTTGGATTTGGGTTTAGTTTTAAAAGGAGCTGTAGGGAATGTTTAGGAGCTATTATTGGAGTGCAATTGGTAACACTTTAAAATAAGTTGACATTAACATTTGTTAATGCAGTAATAAGCATTAATCTATAGCCTAGGGTTCAGGTTAACCCTAATCCTATTAAATAATGTATAAATGAGAATACCTTAGTGAAACTGAGAACCATTAGTATATGATTACAGGACAGATTAGTTAACTGTAAATTAGCTTCTAGTTATTGCTTAGTAAATAGTAAATGATTACAGGACAGATTGGTTAACTGTAAATTAGCTTTTAGTTATTGCTTTTTATTGCATTATCTAATTTGAATTATTGTACCCTTAATGTAAATTGTGGCTGTGTCATTTGTTAGAAATGGCAAAGCTATCTTTCAGCCTAAGTTAGTGCATTGTAGCATCACAAGTTAAAGTTCTGCAGCTCAGTCTGGCCTTGATCCTGTTGAAACCCTTTTCCAAAAATGTAGAAATGATGGGACGAATCAGTGCTCGGGGAGGGAGCTTCAGTTCATGCAAACGAGGAGCACCAAGGTCTGCCAATTTAATAAAAAAGAATGGCGACGCCCAAGGGAAGTGCAGCAATCAAAACAGTTTGTATCCAAAAACGACTGAATTACGTTATTTAAAAAGATGAACCAACACCTGCACGGCATGCCTTTCTCCGATGATAATATGCTGATGAACAAAGTTAAACTGCGACCATATCTTGAAATCAATCGCTGCCCATCCAAGCCCGACTGATATTAATTGCAATACGCAAGTGTTGATATCCGGATGTTCTCCAGAGGCTAGGTGAAATGCACCATGAGAGTAGAAGTCTCGAGTTGACTGCGCCTGCCTCTGCCTGAGAGAATTTACTTTTAAACAGCCCCTGCTCCTTTCTGACCAATCAGGGCATCTTTTCACTGTATAGGTTCAAGGAGTCCGTCTTGCCTTTCAATCACAGGTGCTTGAATACAACACTTCTCCATGGTGGATAAATGTTGGGACCGGAGGGAGCAGAGTTGGAGACATTTGGAGTTGTTTTAGTTTAGTCTGCTCTTTTCTGATCTCCCTTTCCAACTCTCCAATCTTACCCATAGCACCTTTATTCCTGAACAAAAGAATGAAGGATGAAACGTTTCGGTGGCAGGTTGGTTGGAGGCGTGTTTGAAAGAAGGTTTAATCCCTCCCTGGTGGACTCACAGAGAGCTCCAGGCCGTGTCCCTCCTGGGTCTCCTGGCCTCCGCACTCTGGGAGCTGAAGTCCAGCGCGGCGCGGTCCAAACCCAGCAGCTCACCGATCCGCTCGCTGCCATACAGCTCCCCGTACTTATCCATCACCTGAGGATGGTGGGGGAGGGACACAAGGAAGCCCTCTCAGTTTAAAGTGGGTAGCGCTGCCTGAAGCAGAGGGACGTCCTGGGGCCGGGAGTGACAGACTGACTGACTGCTAGCATGTACAGCCTCTCTTTGTAATAACGCTATAACTACTGGGAAGTAAATCACTTCTTTGAGAGAGGCTAGGCGTTGTTTAAATATGTAGCTGTCATAAAAAAATAAACGTAATAAAGGGGGTGTAGCGAGATGGATAAAATACTTGTAATAGTTGACAGGGCACTATTTTTTTTACACATACTGTTCAAACATACTCAGGATTGAAGTCAAATGGGCTTATATGATTTCAAGGTTTAATTCTCCCTTGCTGCAGACTGATGGAAATGAGGGATCGGTCCACTTAAACTTAGATTTAATGTAGGAATTATGTTTCAATTGGAATATCTATCGAAATGGTCTCACATTGTTAAAAAAAAGGTAAGTGGCAGTTTTATAGGTCAAACATTTTTATAACTAATATATTTTACCCATCTCCCCCTCTGTGAATAAAGTAGAATAAATGAGTGTATTTTGCCACGGAGAACCAACTCCCTGCTTTACATAATCTTTCCCGTTGAAGGGGTAGGAGACATTTGGGCTTCACGCTTCATCTCTGGGGACAGCCAAAGCGGTAGTCGAAGGCTGGGGGAATGATGATTACATCTACCATTAAACGCTTCATTAAATCCCGGTTACGTTCTTAATAGGGTGTCACTCAGTTGAACGGCCCCCTGATTGGATGCATACACACACAGACGGGGTACGTTTAATACAGTAGGTGTGACCATGTCCCAGCTTCACAGCATTAAATCTGCTTTGGCGCATTAATGTAAAGGCCCGTCAGACAGACATTACCTTCCTCTTGACAAATTTATCCCAGTAATTGTTGGGAAATGACCTGGAGAATTGCAGAAAAAAAACAAGGAATGAATGCTCCATCAGGGGATAAACAACACAGGGTAAGACACGTCGTTAGAACGAATACTCTTCCTAATCATCCAGTTTACGATAGATCCCGTGATCATACTGTTTGGAGTGTGTGTGGATGAAGACTGGTTTGAGCAGCCTCACCTGGCCCGAGTTTGATTTGACTCTGGGGCTGCACATCATAGTAACACATTGAGTTATCAGTGTGCACAGGTTTGAACCAGCCATCAACCCACACACTCAGAGAGAGATCTCCTGCATGGCAACATGGAGCGCCGTTGTCATGTATCATTTTATGCAACGTCTATAATAAACTTGTTTGTTGCCGACCCTACCACCCTGCATCCTCGTCTGAAGGAGCCCACTAAAAGCCACCTAGGTGGAGTGTAGCATTGCCATTAACACACTTATGTACCGTGTGTTGATGGCCATTCGGTCCCACTGGCCTTTGATGTCGTCGTCCGGGGGCTGGTCGGTCACGTACACGCCGTCAAACTCCAGCCGCCGAGCGATTTCCTTTTCCCGCTTAAAGATGACCAGGGGCACCTACCAATGGAGCGCACTGTAATCAACCCCGCTCTCTGGGACTATTGAATTCTGCTCATTTTCACAGCCTATTGCGCACGTGTACACACACACACGCACACACACACACACACACACACACACACACACACACACACACACGCACAACAGACGATCACCTTGTACATGACAAAATAATGACATTTCGATCTAAACATTCCTCACTTACCCACTCAATTGTTTATCAGACTGTGTACTTAATTACATACAGAACACTTGTTTACAATTTCCCCTTCGCATAGCGCTGCCACGCTCCACAGCGATCTGGCGGTGGACTCCAAAAGGAGGGACCTTCCCGGATGCGGCGGTTACCTTGAGGCAGTAGTAGCCGATGATGCAACAGAAGGAGAAGAGGGTGTGCGTCACGGCCAGGAGGCGCAGCGAGGGCTTCATGTAGCCGCTGCTCTCCTCCAGGACGAAGAAGCCCCCGTCGCCACCACCTCCGCCCTCGGCGGGGTCCTGAGCCCCCTCGTGCTGGGACGAGGCCGCCGCCGCAGCGCTGTTCTGGTCCTCCTCCACGGTGAAGGGAGACACCTGGGAAATGGGAGAGGGAGATAAAACGGAAATGAAAGGATACACAGGAAGACAGGAAGACGGAAATGGAAAGAAGGATTGGAAAGAAGGAGAAATACAGATACTAACCCTAGAAGGAAAGGGAGGAAGACGGACAGATTGAAAGACGGAGGAAAGGAGGGACAGAAAGATGAGGGAAAGAAATGCAGGATGGAAGGAAGGAAGACGGACAGATTGAAAGATGGAGGAAAGGAGGGACAGAAAGATGAGGGAAAGAAATGCAGGATGGAAGGAAGGAAGACGGACAGATTGAAAGATGGAGGAAAGGAGGGACAGAAAGATGAGGGAAAGAAATGCAGGATGGAAGGAAGGAAGACGGACAGATTGAAAGATGGAGGAAAGGAGGGACAGAAAGATGAGGGAAAGAAATGCAGGATGGAAGGAAGGAGGACGGACAGGTTGAAAGATAGAGGAAAGAGCAAGGAAAGAAAGAATCAAATAAAGAATAATAAAGGTTGTTGAAAAGGAAAGGAATAGATAAATAACAATAGCTCTTGAGAGGTTGTTATTCCAAGGATGCTTAAAAGGTAACAACTCAAGCCTTTGTGTGTAACGCCACAGATAACACTTTACGGGAACTTTTCTATCAAGAACTTTACATTTTGTCCATTTTGAAAAACAAAAAGAATATAACGCTGACCCTCATTTGCTTTACATTTGAATATAAAAAGTGTTCTGTTTCTGGCTTAAAATTTCCAAAACAGGAGGAAGGGGAATTGGATGCGGGCAAATAATAAATAATCTACTGGCAATCCCAAACGCAAGAACCTTGTAGAAGAGGAGGATGAAGTTGATAGCGAATGCCACGAAGAGAGACAGCAATCTCATGTTGTAGAAATTCCTCGCAAAGCAATTCTGCAAGTATGAAACAAACAGTTATCAGTTTTCAGAAAGCAGGTGTAGGTTTTGCATTCATCTGCATGATTAAAACGCTTGTTACTGTGTTTGTCTGTGAGTGCTTATTTGTGTGCTTTTGTTTTAAGTTTGCATTTGTGCTCCTGTGTGTGTGTGTGTGTGTGTGTGTGTGTGTGTGTGTGTGTGTGTGTGTGTGTGTGTGTGTGTGTGTGTGTGTGTGTGTGTGTTACCAGCAGCTTCATCTGATAGCTGCCCATCAACCCCCACAGGGCAGACTGCTGGGCGTCTGGTTCCTCACACTGGCTGGAGCACCTCTTGGTTTTCCACTTCCCCCTGGTCTCCTCCTTGCCCTCCGTCTTCTCAGTCACGTCTCCTCTGTTCAAAGTTCAAACATAACACGATACGTCATTGTGAGAATAGCAAATCAGAAGTGGTGTTGAGACAAACACAATAACATTCAGAGATCCTGCAATTGCCGACTTAAGATGAGCTTATCTGGCTGAACGTGGACGGCAGCACTAAGCTATTTTCTCTCATATACAAGACCGAGCAGATTCTTTATGCAAAGCAACGTACAAGTGAGGCTGACAAACAATGGTGTGGCTACAACAAATTTAAAGTTGTAGTTTTAGTTATTTAATTATTGTTTAAGTGCTAGTACCCAATCGTTTTTATTCTAAATTGCGATTCACTCACATGAACGAGCTGCACCAGTCGGTTTTACTTTGATTAGAATTTCTAAAGCAAAAAACAAACATTTGTTTACAATATAAATAGGACAGTAGTGACTCCACAGGGGAGAAGCATAGATGTGTTGAAGACAGCAGTATCTGAGTCGGTGCTGAGGAGATCAGAGGCTTTGAGTAAAGGCCATTAAACTGAGTATGCAAGGCACTCACATTTTCTTCTGTGACTCAGACAGTTTCTCATTTTCCCCCCTCCCGATACCCGCCGGAGCCTGAAGGCACCAGAAACACAATGCTTTTAGAAAATGAATTAATGGAAAATGCATAACGATCAACTACTACTGCGGCGTTTTGCAGGGATAGAAGCTTCACACTTTCCACACCATGAAAGTGTAGTATTAGGTATTACTTTATAAAAATAATTTAGAAGAAAAATAACATGCGTATATACTACTTATAACGTTGCTCGGAGAGTTATGCCCTTGAAATACTGCATTCAAAAAGCGGACATGCTGCTAACAGACACAAGTCACACCAGCACGACCTTCACCTGATGCTCCCCGGGGACAAAGTGACCTGGGGCGCTCTGTCCAGTGGCGGGCGCGCGGTACGGGTCGGTCAGACTCGCAGTGGGGTCGTCCGTGTGGAATCGATACTGCCCGTCTTCCTTCGTCAGGCGCATACCAAATATGGCTGAGAGGCGGTCCACCTCTCGAGGGGACGCCGTCGGGGGCATTGCCCCCGACGGCGTCCCAGCCCCTTCCCCCAGCTCCCACCCTTCTCTCTGGAAGGAGACGGGCCGCCCATCCCGGAGCGGGGCCGACGCCTCCGCGACCCGGTCCAGCGTGGGCTCAGGGATGCTGCCCAGCGCCTCCAGCACCCCAGTCTTCTGGAAGGCCTCGATGATGCCCCCGTTGATGAAGGCCACGTACAGCGCGTAGAGGACGGTGCGCACCGCGGCCCAGCCCAGCGCCGCCGTCCCCAGGAGGACCCGTCTGACCAGCCACACGGGCGCCACCAGGAGGTCCCTCGCCGTCATCCGCTTGAAGTACTTCCTCGCGTTGCGGAGGGAGAGTAAAGACAACAGAGAACCTGACGCGTTTTCATGCGTCGAGCCAGGCTTTGCCCCTGGCTCTTTCCCATTGTTGTTATTAACATTTTCCTCCTCATCCTCTAAATCGCTGCCAGAACTTTTCTGCCCGGCGCCGGAGTCTGATATCTGAGACGCCAGCTGCATCTCGAAGATGGTGTCCTCGCAGAAATTGACAAACATCTCCATCTTCTCCTTCTCCCCTCCCTCGTTCACCACGTCGAAGATGAACTGCCTTTTGGACTCCTTCACCTGGGGCTTGTCCCACTGCGTGCGGCTGGACCCGCTGATCTCAAAGTAGACCCGCTCTATGCGCTTCCCGCTGCCGAGGATCTCGATGCGCCCCAGGTATGGCCGGAAGTAGGTCAGGATGCACTTGGCCAGCTCCAGGAACGTGCCGAGCCGGGAGTCGTTGGGCATGTGCTCCGACAGGTTGGTGAGCAGCACGGCCAGGCTGAAGCCGATGTCTGTGGCCGGCACGTGGAAGCGGTCCACAAAACCCTCGTAGTCCAGCAGGGGGCTGTCTGCGTCGGTGCAGGACAGCAGGAAGTGGGCCTCGGGCGGGGAGAAGCGCTTGCAGCTCTCCATGGCCTTCTGGAAGTCCTTCCTGGACACGCAGCCCTGGGCCTCGGGGTCGTACTCCCGGAAGGCTTCGGACGACGTCAGGTCCTTTAGCTTGAGGAACATGTCAAAGAACTTGAGGATCATCTCCACGTTGCTGGAGGACTCCACCAGCATGTCCACCATCTGCTTCCCGATGGTGCCGTTCACCACGTTACCTTGGTTATGGAGGGAGCAGAGGAAGAGCACAAAAATGAAGGTATCAGTCCACAGTGATAGCCTATAAAACCCCGGTGAGAATTGCACTACAAGCCTACCCTCTAACAGCGACAGCAGCATTACAACCATGTCCTTCTGCAGATCCATCAACTCCTTCAGCAGATTTATTTGCCTGGAATCCTGCAAACACAAAGTTCCCTGCTATAAAATGCAGACGCTGCTTCTGTCACACACGCATAAATGCATAACCATTGCAGAAAGCGCCACAATAAGCACTTCAAATAAATCCCTTAAGCCTGTTAGGAAATACATAAATGTGTAAACTGAAGACTGGTTCCCAAAATGAGAGGAAAAAAAGGGCAGAATAAACAGCGGCTACCTGCGAGAGCTTCATCTGCATGTGAGCGAAGACGTGGAGGAATCCCACCACGGCGTCCCAGAGGCGGCTGTGGGCCAGACTCTGCTGGTTCCCCGTGCACGGACCCTGGAAGCGGTTCAACGCATTAATTAGCCACATTACTTCTGCATGGGCAATAGCTTCAGCTTTGCATAAATAATAGTAATGATGAGGCAGAGCTGTGTGAGGAACAGGGGGCAAGGGTACATGGGCACAGTTCCAAAGCCGGGGGAAGGAGGCCTAATGCGAGGGAGGAGCGGCCATCGACTGACCTGTATGTACTCGGTGAGAGTATTGAAGACCTGCTTGGCCGCACTGATGGCCTTAGAGAAACTCTGCCGCCCGTGGTTATCAATCACTGCCTTCCCCGAGTAAAACCAGTAGAAATCACTGATTGACTCCTGCAGTGGGAACAGAAGGTGAAAGGAAAACATGTGTGCATGTGTGTGCAGGCGTCACCTGCTCGATGAGAACTCTGTGAAGCTGTGACACTGACATATACAGGTCTCCATAGTGAAAATACAATTCAATACAAAAACACACCGATTTGCACATGCTTGCACCTGATTAATATACATAGCACATGCAGTAATGTAGTCTTCACATCAGAATGATCGATCATTTTGAGGTGAACTTTACACTGATGTATGGATTTTGTATATCAAATGGGGTTAATTTTACCTGTAGCCTCAGCAGGTAGTCAACGGTGGATATGATGATGTTAACTGTGGTGTTGTTGCCGGTTTGTGTTCTCAGGTAATTCTGGAATTCTTAATCAATCAGAAGAAGAGATATAGAAAATAAATGTGAAAATAACTTTTTGCAACTTTTTGAAGATTGCATCTCCTACTAAACCATAAAGGAATTGAAATACTAATATAATGCAAAGCACTATATACCTATATATTGTGATATGTGTGTGCATTACCTCATCATTGTAATAATAAGATGCAGTAATGAATTACCTGTTGATTGTGTTAATATCCATTTTAATACACTGCCCATGTCAATATTTGCAGAGCACATCAAATATGAACAGTTATATGTGTCACATGAATATATACAATATGGTATTGTTATTATAAATAAATTATTGATACATGGATGCAGAGGGATATTTATTCACAAACAAAAATAAACAACCTGAGTTGTGTCCTTCACAAAGCAGCTGTAGGAAACGAAACAGATCACAGGTCAATTCTTCGTCTGGCCTCACCTTCTCCCCTGGGAGAGAACGAGAGATAGTGTGAGTCTGTGTGTTCTCGCGTACAGATGTGTGCGCACACACGCGCATGTGTGAGGGGCTGGCGCATGTGTGAGCGCAGGGCGAGTTTGTGCGTGTGACGACCAAAGGAGTGAGGACAGAATAGGTAGGTCTAGATAAGGAGGGGGAGGGGAGGAGGGAAGTACGACACAAAGAGACAGTGATGAGCACATTGATTGAAAGCAGACAATTGCTGTGGATGGAGCAGCCGGCTCAGAAAGGGGTGTCTCTGTCCATGGTGTTCCTCCTCCACATTACCATAAGAATGGCATACCTGAGCTATCGTCCACAGTCATCCCTAATCCTTCCGCTTTGTTCTGCCTCTCGAATGCATTCAGGTCCAGCACACTAGGCGAGAGAAGAGCATGAGAAAACACACACGCACAATGGCTCCATCGCTACCATGCAATGGTAGCTGTTAGATCCGTCTCACCTGCAGGTTTGCATGAGGCCCGCCATGCTCTTGAAGAAGCCCACATCTCGCCTTTCTCGAAGATACTCCAGCATTTTCTGTAACATGAAACAACAAACTTAAAACAAAGACATAAACTTGGAAAACCCTTACTATGGTGGGCAGAGGCTCAAAAAGTATATGTGACTAATTGGGGTGTGTGGGGGGGGGGGGGGGGGGGGTGGATCCCAATCTTAGGGCTTAAATCACCCCTGTACTGAACTTGACATTGAACTTATGACGAAATTCTGTAACAACATCAGCCCTTGCCCACAAGGGCAGTATTACGGGGGACAAAAACAGATTGTGCTATAGTGTCCAATAGTTCATTTCTTTATTGGCATCAATAGGATTTGATTAATTTGCCAACTGTGCTACTGGTAGCCATACTTGCTGCACAGTCGTATTTCCTCCATTCAGGATGGAAATACCCAGCTTTAAAGTGGATGAAACCATGGCGTCCATCTCTCCTGTGGATATGAAATGAGGAAACACATTTTTAGCCGTGACTCAGGCCATAAAAATTACAGCCTTGCAAAAAGACGTCCGGTTTTGTGGAACAAATAGCACCCCGTGTGACTAGAGCTAGACGTACAGCTGGAGTGCATAAATGCATCCCAGCACACCCATCAACACTCTATTAAGCACTTAAACATGGGTATTGTGCGGTGCTAAAATAAATTCATCCTGGCTTTACCAGACCTGATACATATATTTAATTTTCTGTTCCAAATGAAAACATTCACGCCCCCTTTCTGGGCTGGACTGAGCAGGAACACTCATCTGGTTCTTAGAGTCCCTTGAATGGCTCACCTTTACTGGCACTGATGGTCTGCAGCACCATCTCGGCAGCGCCGCGGTCGTGGAGCCGGGCCTGTTGATACAACAGCTTCTGCTTCTCCATCTCCTTCTCCTGTGCACACCCACACACGCACGCACACACGCACGCACGCACACAAACACACAAACACACACACACACACATACACAAACACATCCACCCGTCACAATCCCCTCATACACACTGAGTTCATCACTAGGCCATCACCGCAATGTAACATGCACGTTTGGATGAAGAGTGATGCCGCCTTTGCTGGGATGTATTTGTTGTGTGTATGAAATGTAAACATGCACACTGAGTCTTGAAAAACCTGTTGCAGTGCTGCCCAGAGAAGGACTCACTTCAAAGGTTTTCATCTCCTCATTTTCATCCTCTTCCTCCTTTCTTTGACAACTCTTGAGGAGAGGATCAGGCAGGGTTACCAAGAAAATATTAAATATCATACAAAAAAACAAATAAATAAACAAATACGAAAGCCTTGCTGGAGAAAAGGCCATGGGGATTTTCCACTGGCATAGAGGAGTACCAGCATGACATAATGAATTTTCCACTGCAATGACAACCTATATAATTTGACTCACTACTATTATCCAGTAACCATATTCACCATTGCAGTATTTCAGAAGAACAGGGACAGAAATCATGCGGAATGCGACAACACTTTATTGGTTGATTATCCAAGCAGTCTCCAATGGGAATCTTACCTTAGCCATAATTGTGGCATAGGACATATACAGCGTGTCGTTCCCAGGTTTACTGTCAGACAGAAATAAGAGGCGAAAACAATGAGTTTTGTGAGCTCAGTGGAGCGTGGCATTGTTGTGTCATTACTAGGAACGCCCAGAACAATATCAATTAAGGTCTTTTCAAGGTGATTCCACAGTGGACCAGGGGGCTTGTCTCACAAACACACACACACAGTTGCACACACACACACACACACACACACACACACACACACACACACACACCTGAGAAGCCAACTGATCACATGAGACGGGAATGAGGCACCAGGCTCCCATCACAATCGCATATCGACGTTCCTCTGGTGTGTTTTAAGTGGAAATAAAAAGGGCCTCTTATTGCATCGCTAATGACGAATACAACACACGCACGCACTATCAGTTTCGGTTCCACACTTGCTAACCCTACACACATACTGACACACACCTTCCTTCTGTCAGGGCGCTCCGGCTGAAGAGTGTAATGAGTTGTCGGAGGGGATCAATTGGCTGGCCACATTCCTCCACCCCCTTCTGCTTCCTCTTCTCCTCCTCCTCCTCCTCCTCCTCCTCACTGCTGGCTCCGCAGTGCTTCATCACTCCCCTCCTCTGCAGTCCGAAGACACCGTTAAGCCTTTTCATGTGTGCTCTTTATTAAGGTTTTCGCTACGGCTGCGTGCCACGCTCCCCGTTGCTAACCTTTAGCCACGGGCCGACTGTAGTGTGTGTGTGGGTGGGTGCACGCAAGCGCCCACACGCACGCTCAAATTTGCACACTTGCACTAAAGTCCCCCACATCACCGTTGGCACTATGCTAACTTCTACCATCAATTAAAAGTTTTTGAATTATTTTTCCCTCTTGACTCTCATTTCCTAGAAACGATAAGACTTATCAAGCCTGCTTGATCCACACCCTCACTCTCCTTCAGGAAGTTAGCCTTGAAACCCCTTATGCTTCGAGACCTCAGCGCAGAGAATTAGGCGCACACATGCCAATATCCAAACCGGCTAGATAACCCACATACATGCGCACACATGCACAGCCCACCCATCTTCATTAAGGAACGTAATTCATTGTAAAGTTTGGCCTTTTCTCTGCAAGGGCTCGACGACAAGCAAATAGATGGCAAGGCCGTGCCGTTCATCACGACTGAGACATTACATCCCACTCATACATTAGCTGTTACAGTAAATAAGGAATAGGCCGCAACACCCTCCCACCAAGCTAACAAGAACACCATTTGCAAGATGCAAAGAAGTTAAAGTAAAACACCCAAGTGCAATTCATCCGTCCATATATGTATATATTTTATATATAAATATATTCACACACACATATACACACACACACACACACACACAAAATCAATTTTGAAAGTGTTTTTTCCCCATAATTCAACCGAGTGCTGGGTCTGACTTACTGCTAAACCCTCCACAAGGTTTTCCTCAAAGCTGTGATCCTCAGCTGATATCCAGGACTTGTGGTAACCATGGAGGAAGAGGTTGACGGCTCTGTGCCTGGGAGGGGGGTACAATCAGGGGATATATATAATCAGAGACCACTAGATTACGCCCAGTGCACCCAGTGAGCTACAATGCCTGGGGTACGACCAATTAGGGATGGTACTCTGAAATCTGAATACACTGTGGGTTAAACATGGCAACATGTGCTTGTAAATACAGCATAAAGACATCTTTAGAAAGCAATTCTCATGTATGTTAATGTATGTATTCAGACTGAAGCAATTTGAATATGCACGATAGGACTTGGCCCGGTTGGCCTCATTTGTTAGTGAATTGTGAACACTGACATGACTCTAACAAAGCACTTAGAACACTTAGACTAGCCGAGCAAAACAAAGCCATCCATAGGCCGAGTTTTAATTTAGGATACAGGGGGTAGGACCATGTAAGGAGGCTCAGATTAAACCCTAGAGTCTATCGTTTGTTTATTAGTTAAGGTATACCCCTCGACTCCATTACAGAGTCTGCTAGAACAAACACACTTTAGTTATATGAGCCCCATAAAATGCTTATGCCTTACATTTCATGTAGCAATGCTGACTATGATCAATTTCCTCATTAGCTTTTTGGGTGTACAATTTGTTTGTGTAGTGTTCTTGTTTCTGTTACTCCACTGCCCTCGGGTCTGGTGGACCAAAACATTATTGGGTTTTCAACACAATACAGCCATGAGATTTAATGTAAAAATACTTAACAGATGGTGACTTTACATAAATTATAAGCAGTATTGACAGCATTTATGGTTATATATTTGCCATTTTCTGCTCTGAGATCACATGTATCAATACAACAGCTATGAGTTTGTGATTAAATTTGATTTTTAAATGAACAATTATAATCAAGACATGGGTGGAATAAGTTTACAATTATGAATTGAACAAGGTTTTCATCACTTTTGATGTTTATTGCTTTGGACTGAACGCATTGGACACAGTAGTACTATGGAAATATATACGTAAATTGGCCAGATAAAACACATATTCATGCACTGAGGGACAGGTTTGAGTGTATGTGTGTTGTAAATTAACTTTGTTGTACTTGATACATGTAAACTGTGTCTATCTCTCCTTCTCGGGCCTGAAAGCATCGCACTACGCGTGTGAGTGTGTGTAAGTCTGGACATGTAGTCCACAGAGAAGCTGTGAGATGATTTCTGATTTTGAAAATAAAATAAAATCACAAACCTAATTGACTGGGAGTGTGTGTGTGTGTGTGTGTGTGTGTGTGTGTGTGTGTGTGTGTGTGTGTGTGTGTGTGTGTGGTCTATTGGTGGAGGTTGTTTGGTGTAGGGGGGGATTAACGGGACTAAATTTGGGACATTTGGAAATGCTAGATAGGGTTGTGTTCAATCTATGAAACATGCTGCAAATCTAAAGGAAGACACACACACACACACACACACACACACACACACACACACACACACACACACACACAACCGACAACCTCACTTTGGCAGCAGTGTTGCTATTATTTTAACTACATTTCTCAGTAGTGTAGCAGCTGTTTTTCAAGTCAAATGGCTTTCAGTAGCGAAGCCCTTTTATTGATCAAAAGTGTGAGCTACACACAAGCTATACAGGACAGTGTTTCTGAGGTAGAATTGCAGCCAAACTTTTCTTCTCCGGCCTGAAACCAAACCGTTATGGATGATTCAAAGCTCATTTATAGCTTTGAACTGCGTGAGCTTGTGTGTGGTGCACACCTCTGAAACTCCGGCACTCCGCACAGAGAGCGTGTGAACTGCATGTCCACAACAATGGTAAGGCCGGACAGCGCCCAGAAACACCACGGCACTAAACGCACCAAACTATGGCACCACGCACTAAACGCTGGGCGCTCCACAGCGGCTACACTCCACGGCCGTACACGGACCTGTGTAGTAGCAGACACGAACACTTCTGTTTGATGGTGACATCGCGAACATACACACACACACACACACACACACACACACACACACACACACACACACACGCATAGATGAATACATTTTTGATGCCAAATTGTTTTCGGAGCACTGATAGCAGAGATCTCATCTTATTGTTGCATTGAAAAAAATAATCCCCAGACTATCTATTTGATTGACAGTGTTATTGATCACTGAGATAGCAATTACTTGGAATACAGTTGTTTTCTTCTATGTAAAATACCACATTTTCCATTTGGCCATAGCTGAGCTTGCTACATTTCTCTGGGGGCCGGTATCAGAGCAGGGAAGCCAACACACACACAGACAGTCACACACACACAGACAGTCACATACACAGTCACACACACACACACACACACACACACACACACACACACACACACACACACACACACACACACACACACTAACAATGCTTGACCTTTTGGTCCTTACAGAAGTATCCATAAGCAGGATTGAATCCAACAATTAAAAATAATTTCCAAATTATACTAACAGTATAATTACTGATGAAAGACTTTCAGTAAATACTACTCGAACACAAATAAACCCTATGATAATCACCCCTTTCGATGAACAACAGATAAACATTTAGAACTACATTATCAAGGCTGAGAATTTATTCTAGACTGAAGAAATTTGAATACGCACAATGGGACACGGGGCCCTATCTTGCATCCGGCGCGATTGACTTTCTCACTGGCGCATGCGTCGTTGCTAGTTTGCAACTGGCGCAGAGCGTTCTTTTCCCTCCTGCGCCACGCGTCGGTAAATTAGGGAATGATCTTGCGCCCCAAGGGGCGGTTCGGCGAAAGGAGGAGGCGTGTTCTGGTGCAAACGTTCCCTGGTGCTATTTTGCAGTTTCAGAAATCACTTGCACCACAAACCAGGAAATACCTGGTTTAAAGTCAGTGCCGCGTTGTTCAGATGCTATTTTAAGGGCGCATGCATAATGTTGCTTGTGCACCTCGCGCATACACTTTGCTTCTCTCATCTACCTAGCCACACATTCTTGGTAAATTATTTGGGAAAGAACAGCTGATACAACGGTAATAAGTTGTAATTTTAAATCAATGCATCTGCAAACGAACGTACAGCAAACACATATTTTCTTGACACAGACATTGTGTACATGCCCATAACTTTTAGGATTGATGAGTATTTGATCGTGAGAAAACATTGTTTTACCGCGAGTGAGTGTTAAAAAGAATGAATGAATGCGGGTGCGCGTGTGTGTATGCATTAAAGAATTAATGAATGCAGGCGCGCGTGTGTGCGTCCATCTGTTTAAACACACGCAAACTAAACATGTAACGCATAATACAGTCCATGGCAATGTATATTAACGGGGGGACACATGCATATTAGGAACACAAGTCGATAACGATAATGCATACAATACTGATAAGAAACAATGTTTATAATGTATTGCGTATATCATTAAATAGAACCACAGTTACCGCATATCATATGTGTGTTAAGTTTTCTTTGCCAAATTTTATTTGAGGTATTTCTGAAGTTGTGGAAGAAAACCTTATTCCATGTGTGAATTAGGCCATATTATTTGGCCATAAACTGAGCCATTTGAAGTTTGAAATTCATGTGCATCTGTCTCATCGGAGACAGCAGACGCGCTGTCAAAATATCAACTCGTCAGATTCAAATGGCTCATGGTTCTTAAAGGGGATGGGAGATGGCACTCTCATTGGTTTATTGCACGTTACGCCCAAACCACACCTACGGGTAATTAGGCTACTTCAAACCAACCCTTTTTAGATTTGCGCCGGGCGCAAGAGTCATTTTTGCGCCGGTAAAATAGCAACATCGCCATAGAACCGCCCACAAAGCCACTTGCGCTTGGCACTTCTCACTTGCGTTTCAGACCGTTAAAATAGGGCCCTTGGTCCCTTTTGGCCCCATTGGTTAGTAAATTGTGAACATATCTGTAACAAGGCACTTAAAACACTTAGGTGAGCAGGCAGAGCAAAACAAAGCCTTCTAAATGCCTTATTCAATTTAATGGCCTTATTGGTTCTAAACAGAAGCTGGGTGGGGACACTGCTACTGTTTAGAACCAAGATGGCCACTACAGTGAATATAGTGGGGTCTGGGGTCCTGAGATCTGACCTGGGCAGGTTGTACAGGGGGGCCATCCTGAGGCAGGCCACCACCGCTCTCTTTCTTTGCTTGGACAGAACAGTGTGCCATGCGGCTCTCTTGCCGCTCTGCGGGTGTGCCACCTGGAGAAAAGCCAAGCGGCAGGAAACAGTGAGCGAACGCACACAAACGCTTTAATCCTTCCTCCACAGAAAGGGGTACCAACCAGCTGCTCTTCAGCCCAGGTGGGGACTGATCCTGCATGCTTCCTTTTTTGGCCCGCGACCCCAAAGTTGTGGATTTTTGTGCATCTGGCTCCCCACACATTGTTTGAACCCCATCAACAGCTACACGCAGTGACGCCAAGAGGGGGGACGGCCGGGGGCCTGGGCATGACAAAGGGCCGGTAAAACCCCCACCAAAAAACAACAAAAATCCAGGGGCCCCAGCCACGCTGGCAAGGAGGCTATAGGCCCATGACCTCCCGCTTTTCATGCCCGCTACGTGCTACATTTATATTGTTTATATACCATAGGCCCTACCTAGTGAATAGAAACTAACTTACCAGCGACTGCAATGTTCTTGTGTGGCTCTACAGCAGCAATGATATCAAAATTGTGAAACCGATATATATAACCAGTAGTATTCTAGCGCAAATAGCCATAATTAAGTATAGTGTTTGAAACTTACATTTTAATTGCTAAATAATTTGGCCTTGTCTGTTCATCAATGTCCCAGTGAACACATTGCACCGAATCAATGGCTGTTTATTTATAAAGCACCTTTATGAGAATACCTTAAAAAAATGAATATATTGATCACCATCAAATATCAATATAGCTCATAAAGCTGCAATCTCCCACGGGGAAGCCTGATACGCATATGAGCTCAATCAGGTGACCATAAGTGTGGAACCCGACCCACAGGTCAAGGGTAACACACATACTATATCTGGTTCTCCTTTTGGTCCATGCATTAACACCTACGTCATTCCAGAGAGTCCTTCTATGTTCCCCTCTCTGTGAAGCCTACCTGATCCAGGTAATAGAGCACGCGGGCGATGCGCAGGATCCTCGTTGCATTGCTCTGGATGTCTGTGCTGTCCTTATGCGGCCCAATGGGCTCGCTATAGAGGTCCTTCTGCCACTGGATCACTGTTGAGTCCTGCTGAGAGAATATAAGAGTAAATGGTTAATGCACTGTATTTATACAGAGCTTTTCTCACCCAATTATTTCAGTCTAGAATACATTCTCAGCCTTGAAAATGTAGTTCTAAGTCACCCATCCTGAGCCATCCGAGGCTGATGTTTGGAAGACAAATGTTAATGGAAAACAGGCCAGTGGATTATTCTCATTACAGTCAAGTACGACTGACTACTGGAACACATGATTGGAAGAATAGTGAACATCTTGAAGTTGAATTAAATAGTGTGCACACTAAGGTTGCCTTGGACAAATGTAGTGCTCTCAGTAGTCCAAGACTCAACAATAATGAATTAATATGCAAATGATAGTGACGGCTTTTGTGTATTATGTTTAAAACCTTTAAATCAGTATCACCAAGGAAAATTAAATGAAGCACATTAAAAATCGTTTAAAGTTTAGTTATGTTAAACAATCCAAAAGAAGCCAGCCCGTGCTGTAGATATGCCAATGCTAACTTTGCTATGTGGTATGGGTAAGGTTGTTTTCCCTAGATCTTGTTGCTATATTATCAAGTGTCATTTTTTATGCAAACGTAATCCACCTGTCAAGGCATTCGATTAGGAGCAGAAAATGGAAGCTTTGGTTTCTATTTAGTTGATGTCAATCAAGGATTGTCTTTACCCGGCTCTGAAGCTGTAATAGACCATTACAGATATGCTCTTGAATCTCAACGTCTGCATCTTTCTGTGGAGGAAACAGAAACAAACAAAGTCATGAAAGAAATACATATGAAAACAACAAGGAAACGAACCAGTCATCCGACCGTTAATGTATTTTTTTTTCTCTCGGCAGTCTGGGATTTCAAATTCATAGCACAATGCTCTTGGAGGGCTTAAGGAAGAGGGGGCATGAGCACCATTTATTTTCTACCTGATGGAGGTGGCTCTTGGCCAGTGCGATAAGGCTCTGGTCGTCTGGAGAGCAGAAATGCAGGCCTACAGGGAGCAGCCTTTTCACGGCAGCAACAATGAGAGAGGTGTGTGCGGAATAGCGATCCCCCTTCCTTTTAGACTTCCTGTTCTCATGGTCCATGGGCTGAAAATTGAAAAACCCATGAAGCGGATGATCAGCCTACTTGTTAAATGACTGAAGGGGCGATTCTCGCCTTGAAAACGGGTGAAAAGGGCTAATGTCATTGGAAACGCAGCACTGGGACTTATTATTGCCCGCCATAGGTTGTGACGGGAGTTCAACCATGGCGGTACTTTAGGACCATTCAGGGCAGTGGTCAAACTTGACATGCGGATTGTGCTTTCACTGCTAACCTTGGACATCTTGTCATTGCTGTTGACCAGGAAGGCTGAGTTGTTGATTTCATTCTGGACCACGTAGTTCTGTTCCTCCCACTTGAAATTCTGTTGTGTTGTACATAAAGAGTGTGTGAGTTGGTATGCTGTTGAGAGGATACACTTTTTAACCAAACCAACCTTCATTTTCTGTCCTCGCCCACACACTCACATGAGACTTGGCCCAAAAGGTAAAGATGTCGGCCACCATGCCAAACAACTGCTGGGCCTCTGGGTCGCACTCCTTTAACCAGCTGGCCCTGAAACAACCAAACATGCCAACAATGCTATAGAGATTAATTGCATGAAAGCTTTATAGGAACCATGGGAAAAAAAAATCATTCCCAATCTTCACTGCATATTATTTGTCAATGTCCGGCAAAAACCTAGTTCCTTCCAAAATGTAATTATAGTTGATAATTTCTCAGTTATTATTACGATTATTTATTAATGTACAGCTGTTTTCACCGGGGGGCAGATTGCTTACATGAATTCTTAAGCGCAGAAATATTCAAACAAATATCTGTCTTTATTCATATTTCAAACCTTTTAGCTGGTATGACATCAATCACCCCTCTTAATCAATAGTGTATGATCACGAGGGCTCCCCTTTTGATATCGACTCACAGGGTGAGTCTTGTATGTATGCATTGCCTGGGCCTCTGGGCCATGTGCTGTGTACTGTAGCACACTGTTCCGGTGTCCTCACCGCTTGGTGTCCACGAAGGGGATCAGCAGCAGGTAGAAGGCGTACAGGTCCCGCACCAGCACCATGAACTTCTCCTGGATGCGCAGCTCGGCCTCCGAGCGGTCGCTGTGGGACGCCGCGTCCATCTTCATGCGCTCCTCCTCCTGCAGGATGCCCTCCGTCCGCTTCCTCAGCTTCTCCATCAGCGGCAGGAAGTGGCTCTTCAGGAGGGCGGGGCAGGCTTCGCAGATGATAGGCTGGACGAAGACTAGGGAGACACACCGATGATGTGTGAGTGTAGTGAATAACATTGGTTGGTATCAGCTGCACTGAGCAGTATTTAAGAGAGAAGAAGAAGAGAGCATGATTTTTAAACTAATCAACCAAAAAAACGTCCCCTCTCTCCCGCCCTATGTTTCTCTGCCATTGACAAGTCTTACATTGCTGAAGTAATGAGCTGAGAGCGTTCAGAACCTAAATTGGCGCCATCAACATATATTCTCCCGGCGCACCTCATACACTTAAAGCTGACGGACAGCGTGGCCATTTCAAACAAATGACTTAAATGCTCCACCTGCGAGCTGCTGCATCCAGTCCCCCTGGCACTTCCCCAGGTGGTTGTGGAGGATACGGAGGATGTGGCCCAGTAGAGCGGTGTCGAGGTGAGCCAGCTGTCCCACCTGCTGCCACCGGCGGGCCATGTAGCTGCACACCAGGGGCAGGGTGACCTCGGTGACGTGGCCGTAGTGGGCCTGGCGAGCCCCGGCGCCGGCAGCTGCCAAGGTCTCTACCTCCCCCAGGGCCTGCTCCAGGGAGGGCAGCAGGGGACACAGCTCCTCCGGGCTGCCGGGCACCCCCAGGTCTGGGGGACACAGATGAGCAGGGAGCAGGGGCAGACTGAGTGACTGGGCGTGTCACTTGGCGGTGTGGGGGAGTGTTTGGGAGGGGGTGCTTTATGGCTACCTTGTCTCTCGGTGTCGCTCAGCGTGTGGAAGATGGAGCTGGGCTGGTCCTGGGTGAGGGCCGGCTCCAAGACGCTGACTGGGAACACCCCGATCAGGGCGGCCAGACAGGCGCCTGCGGCTGACCTCTGTCTGCGACGGAGACACACGGATGAGGGCGGGGCAGGGGAGACACTTCTCATGGTGACAACCAGCTCTCCTAATCATTAGCTCACCTACTGAAGAACTAGTTTGTTCGTTATGACCTCTTATTAATTATTAAAACCTTTGGATTAATCATACACCGATATGTTTCATAGGAACTGGATAGTTACTTAAAATTACGCAATTATACAGAATCTACTCAAAAAGAGTGAGCTTGGAATAGATATTCTAGTTTAGCAACTCGTTCTACACATGCCAGACCAAACAACCAATCACGCCAGCACCACACACTCTAGCAGGCAGTAGCTCCCGAGGAGAGTGCTAAAGGCTTACCCCTCCACATACACTTTGCAGCTGGTGCCCAGGCTGTACAGGCAGTTGAGGATCCGGTAACAGTACACCTGGACGCTCCCCACTGGGGAACACAAGGTCAGGCACAACAGTGGCATGGTTCACAGAGTCAGTTTGCACCTTCGCTATTAGCGCACTTACACAGGCACAGTGCGTACGACATTTGGCCTGGAAGTACGCCAGAAGAACGAAGAGCTTGAGATGCAATCGAAATAGGAAATGCACTAGCACAGTGCTGGCCAGTGTGTTCTGTCACTTTTCCAATCAAATCCTGACGGATGATATCACATCCATCCAAAATTTTAACTTGACTGCTTTAATTATTCATAATGAACCATGATCCAAGCTGTGAATACCACTTGACTTATAAACAGTAAAGATGTCCCCTCGGGTTCATCCGGTGGCAGGGAAGGCTGAGAGCCTGGCCAGGGCACAATGAAGCCGAGGAAGACCGTAGGGAAACGATGACGAGGACGACGATAATGATCGCAGTTTATTATTAACCTAATGACGGATTTATGGGAAGGTCGAAAGATCAATGAGGAGGAGGATATGCCAAGGCTGCTCTGTGGTTAATGAGATCTGATTTCAAAGCAGAGGAAGAGCAGCAAGGAGAAGGGAGAGGACCAGGTTGTTTGTGTGTAGGGGGGGGTTTCCCTGTGTGATTTGGGAGGTGTGGATGCCAGCTGTTCCTCCCTGCTGCTTAGCATATGGGCAAAGGTAACAAGGACTCTCTCTCTCTCTCTCTCTCTCTCTCTCTCTCTCTCTCTCTCTCTCTCTCTCTCTCTCTCTCTCTCTCTCTCTCTCTCTCTCTCTCTCTCTCTCTCTCTCTCTCTCTCTCTCTCTCTCTCTCTCTCTCTCCTGTATGGAGAGGGAGCAGTCTTTTAGAAGTCATCTCTCATGCAGGTTCTCTGCGTGATTCAAACACACTTCAGGTGTGCTACATTAGGTTGTAAGGACGGCGTGTATGTTAAAAGCTATCTCTTTCATTGAGTTTTGACAGTTTAAAGAGAATTACTTATACATTGCAAAGTGTTTTTTTCGGATTCTGTGAAATGACTCAATGTATATGTAGTCTCCTTCTTCATCTCCCAGAGGTGTGTATATGTCATAGACTGCCCAATTGAAAGGCTTTGGTTTTGCTTGAAGGCAGTACTGACAACCAAAACGCTTTTGTTCTATTGAACATTTTTACCTATAGTTATATTCAGATGTTATCTGCACTGTGAAGCCCGGTTCAGCTCAAAGATTTGCGAAGAGTCTAATCAATCTTGGGACGCAGTGTGAACTGGTGTGTGGCAGACGGTCTGAAGCGGTCTCATGTGGTCTCAGGAGCCTGACCTTGTTAAGATGCTGTGTGGATTCAGAACATATTGATAGTGTTACAACAGGGCGGTAAAGGGAACACCGTTAGCACAATGAAGAATGAACAAATATGTAAACATAAGTATAAATATCCTAGCTGTGGTATTTTGTTTCTCATCAGTTGCCAAGGAACAAAGTCTAATCAATGATTTGTCTGTCCCTAGGGATAACACAGTCCCTGAAGAATGTGTTTTGTTTCTGATTAGGCCAGCGCATCGCCCGCTTTTAAATCCTGGAACAACGAGAGCTGAAGCACCCGGTCTCTGCCGCTGCAACAGCGCTGAACGCTTCACAGCACTTCTCCCTGCAGCCATGGGAACAGCACAGTTTACTTGTGATTCTGTTGCATGCATTCTCATCACAAATATTTTATCTGAACTAGGCTTAATTTGACCGTGATGGTCTTGAAAGGGTTCCAAACATTATTATCGTCATTATTATTAATACTTGAGTTTTCACACGCACGTTGCGCGAGCTCAACCTCTAGTTGTAATAGCATAGCATACCCATAGCAATAATGTGGAAACCCCAGTCGATAATGTAACAAATTCCTGAGCGCATAATATAATAACATTTTTCCTATAATTTTACAAAGTATAAAATTCGTTCACCACAAATGATTCTTAAAAGCAGTGCCAACATTTAAATATTTTTTAACCATTCAGCGAACAAAAGGCGAACAGGCTGATTATCATTTAGGGGGCCACTCAGTGACATGCAGAAGCGTCGTCAACACGCCCACTGAAGTGGTGTGAGAAATACTGACTTTCTACTCCTCACTTCACATATAAGGTAATTTACATTTCCTACCGAGAAAATACTACCTCATGGGTAGTATTATTCAGGAGATTTTCAGGGTACAAATTTCATGGATATGGGATGTGTTGTCCACACATACGGCCAATCAGGAGAATATCAGGACTTACACGTGTGTCTGAAAGCAGCTAGTGTGTGAGCATTTGATCACATTATAAAATTTGTCAATTTATGACTAATTTTATTTATTACAATTAACAGGGGTAATTGTTCAATGGAAAGTGTAGTATACTATGCATGCAAATCAATTATTAAATAGCTTTTACTGTTATTCAGGGCTGAAAAGTGCATTTACATTTTAAAATGCAAGTCAACTACTATTGGTTAGTTGAAAATAATAATCATCATTGAGATTAAACATCTCTTCGTGTCCTTGCCAAGACAGGTAGCAGTAGCCTACAGTCACACATAGCATACACACAATACATAAGAAAAATAAAACAACTAAAACAGTCCGCAGGGGGGAGGGGGGATATCAATATCGCAAGACATTTGGGGAGGCTCAAGTAGGAGAGTAATATTAAGTTTGAGCAACAAAGTGTAAAGACATTTCGGGAGGCTCAAGGAGGAGGGTAATGTTACATTTGAACAACAAAGTGTAGTCTTGTGATGGACTCTATAGATATAAATCACCATACTGTGTTATTGACATGTTTTCATTCTGTGTTATAGGGACACGGCCTAAGATCACGTCGCTTGTGTGTTGATATGCCAGTCGGTGCGATGTTTGAATTTATGAATTTAGTTTTTATATGACAAAATGAACAATCCGCCTCTGCTTTTCGAGGTGAGAAATTGTCTCTTCCCTTCTTTTATCGCAATTTCTACAGTCTATAGACAGAAGGTGTTATCTGGGAGAGTTTGTCGAACGGCGGAGCCGTTTTGTTTAAAAACATAACGTCTTACCTGGGCGAGTGTCACTGCAGTGTGTGTGCGTGCGTGTGTGTTCTAACCTGCGTGTGTGTCGATGGCGGAGCCTTTATGTTTAAAAACATAACGTCTTACCTGGGCAAGTGTCGCTGCGTTATGTGCGCGTGCGTGTGTGTTCTTACCTGCGCATGTGTCAATGGTGGAGCCGTAATATTTTAAAACATAACATCTTACCTGGGCGAGGGTCGCTGTGTGTGCGTGCGTGTTCTTACCTGTGCTTGTGTCGATGGCGGAGCCGTTATATTTAAAAACATAATTTCATAGCTTGGCGAGTGTGTCGCTGCCTTTGTCTCGACGTACAGCGCGCGCGAGTGTGTGTGAGTGCATCCGTGTATGTGTCACTGCCTTTGTCCTGACATACGGAGTGTGTGTGTGTGTGTGTGTGTGTGTGTGTGTTTGTGGGCGTTTCCATGTATGTTTGTGCGCATGTGCGTGTGTGTGCGGCGTGTGTATGCGGTGTGCATGTGCGTGCTTGGGGCGTATGTATCCGTCCGCGCGTGCTGTGTGTGTGTGTGTGAGCTGCAGGCTGCTTGGCACATGCGCACATGAGTAACTTCAGTAACTGTTGCGACAGGCCTGCTATTATAGTAGTAAGATCATTCAATTACTACCACCACAGTTGGATAACCAACAGACCACCTTTATAGCTACGGTATAGTTGTGTTGTTCACCTAATAGGTCATCTCCAGAGCCCTGGCTCCTGAGGTGCTGGGAGAGGGCGGTGAGGAGGGGCAGCAGGGTGGAGGCCGTGTAGCCGCACACGCTGGCCAGGCCCCAGTGGGGCTGCGGACCCGGACCCCTGCCCTGGGGGACGGCCGCCAGGGTCACGGAGAGGTGCTCCACCGTCGTCTCCAGGTCGACGGCCGCCGCGTCGAAGAAGGAGCGCACGGAGGCCCGGATGACCTCTGATGAGCCCTGCATCAGGGACCTGAGGAGAGAGGGAAGGCTTCTTCAGCCTGGAGACCATCTGGATCACGTGACCTCCAGGCTGTTATGCTGCACGGAACAGTCTGGACCTCCTGCTGCCCATGTCCTTTTCCAGAAATTACAATGCAATCAGGGCCAATCAGGGACTGTGTCGTAGTCGACGACGTAAACGGGCCAATCAGGGACTGCGTCGTCGTTGACAACGTACATGGGCCAATGAGGGACTGTGTCGTAGTTGACCACGTAAACGGGCCAATCAGGGACTGCGTCGTCGTTGACAACTTACAAGGGCCAATCAGGGACTGTTGTAGTTAACAACGTAATAGGGACAATCAGGGACTGTGTCGTTGGCAGTCTCTGGCAAAACAGTAAAGGCGTAACAGACTACAAATCCCCTGTAATACAATAAGTGATCACTATCTATATGGGCATATTTGTTTAACTAATAAATACATAAGTGTAACAGATGTAATTCATGACATATGATAATACGAAGCATACATGATATGTTCATCATAAAACAATATGCATAGGGGGAACATATGATGAATGTGTGTGTTGCGAAACATTCTTTTCCATGGTTGTTCACCCTAAGCAAAATGACTTAACAAAATAAAGTGTCACAATATAGTGCCACCAGCCAGACCAAACAGCTGTGTTTTTCCCCCCAAGCCAAATGTACCTGATAGCCATTGATCTGCTTTTGAAAAACAAAACAAAAAGGACCGACCGCACGCGTTAAGAGACTGGGAGTTGTGGGCACTGAAGGGAGGATATCAATGCATCAGTGGATCAATTACCCGGCCTAATGTGACCGGAGGATTTGGGTGGGGGAGGGGAGGGGGTGGTGCCATCTACGTACCTGGCATCCAGAGCCTGAGCCAAGACATGGAGGCAGCTGTTGATGGATGCGTCTTTACCACCTGGGGAGGGCGGGGGCGGGGGGAACCGTCGAATATGAAAGGTCACTGTATAAATAGGTATTTCTCAGATCAATCCCGCATGTACGTTTATGCACGTAGGAAGCCTCGAACGTAGAAACATGTGTCATAAATAAAGCCTGACACAGTTTAGACACAGTGTCCCCGCATTCCTCTCGACGTGCTTACCAAAGAGAGATGTTCGACGTCTCACTAGACCCGCCAGTTTACAGAACAAACTAGTGACAACATGGTGGGTGGAGAGAAAATAAATACATTAATGGCAGAAAACATGCTGAGCAAATGGGAAGAAAAATAATGAGGCATTTTGCATTGACAGTATTTACTTGGCAGCTAATTATCCAGTCCAACCGACAAATCCTGTCAAGATTTGACAGGATTTGTCAAATTAAACAGAATCATCTGTTTAATGAAGGGGTTGTATATATAATACATTTCTGAAAGATCTGGTCCCATTCTCTACCTGACGACCATCTCTTTCTCCTTGTTAGAAGCGTGGCCCCTGGTGCCTTGGTACGTGGTGGAGTTGGAAAGGTAGTAGTCCTGGTGGCTCTTGAGGTATTGCTCCAGCAGAGGAAGCACCACCTGACAGAGAATGGACTTACTTTAGCAGCCGCATCCCTTAGATGTCAAACAGTAGCTTTAGTAAATCCTGCATAAAACAGATTCTAAATCTCTTATTTGTTATCACGTTATTAATATGCTGATATATTTACATATAATGCAAGAAGGTTAATCAAGGGAACAAAGTCAGGTCTCGTTTGGCGCCAAAGATCACGTTGCGTAATTACGATGGATGTGCTGTTGCAGACCAATACCACTCATACAATAATAAGCACCCTAATTCCCAGTTCCAAGAAGTACAGCCCTTAAACTGTGTCTCGTCTGAGCGCGTCAATATACTAATGACTTTCTGCTTTGGTTAACGTCGTCGCCTCAGTCAGCACACATTTGTACATTTGTGCTTATTTGTGTGTGTGTGTGTGTGTGTGTGTGTGTGTGTGCGTGTACAAGTGCGTGTGAGAGTGTGTTTTCAGAATGTGTATACGCGATTTTGGCATGGATTTCTACAGTCAACCAACTGTTTGTGGTTGTTCAGTGCAAGTATGTGTTGCGTCTGGTGAGAAGCTGCTCTGCAGACTAGACCGGCTCTGAGTGAAGAAGGGGGGGAGGGGGAGGGGGAGAGGCATGCATCACAAACAAATAAACTCTGTTTCATGGCACGCCTTCTCCGGGACACACGTTTGCGTGGGAGATGCTTTAATCAATCCCGACGCCCACATGCGTTTCCAGAACGGTTCCATAAACGACACCACCGCAGTTGCCTTCACGTGTCCGGGTAACCCGTGGCAACCTTCTATCACCACAAGCGCTCACATGTAAATGAAAACGGGGAGGGGTGTATTGGGTTGAAGGGAGGGGAGAGAGTGGGAGTGTGGGGGGGATAGGGGGTGATGGGGGGGGGGGGGGGGGGCATTGGACATGAAAGATAATAGGATTTGAGAGCCGGCCGGCTCTATGGAGAGGATTCCATATCAAACGGAGGCGGGCCTGGACTCGGCTGTTGGCGTGCTTCTGATCTGAGGCAGACCTTGGTTAAAAAATGCATCCTCTGCTGGTGCTGAGGCTTCTCGCCCTTGGTCGTCTGCCCTCTGGCCTGCATCACCTCTACATGTGGAACCACACACACACACACAGACGCAATTTGTTGGCATAATATGCAGCGCAAAATTTTCAAAGAATAATACATCAATGGGTATGGAGACACATTCAAAATCAACCAGACAACTTGTGTGAACTAGTGCAAACCCAAAGCTCAATGTCTACAAACCTGCGGAGTACACCAGACGCATAAATTGCTTCATGGATTTTGCAAACCAAACAAAATAAAGTTTACCCAGCTCCAGGATGTTCTCCTGGGCTTCCTCTGTATAGGACAGCAGCCTCTGTAGGAGTGTGTAGCCGTAGCGGGTGGCTATGGCCGGGCAGTCCGTCTCCACCGTCTTCCGGTCCCTGCGGCGGAAGGGAAAACATCAACACTTGCAATATACATTCCAGTGTTTCCCCTATATGCATGGATTGCCAGCGCCGCTGAAAATGTGCAAAATGTGCAAAAAAGAAAAATATGTTTCTGCCAGGTTCGAGTACATTTGCACAATGATCTGGTCTAAGCAGATACCTTGACTCTTTTGGTTGTTATGTCATATTTGGAAGCTCAATCTGTATATTATTACCAAAAAAATGGTAAAAATAACCCTTTAAATGGTTACCTGCAGTAACCATTGGTTTATATAACTATTAGGGTTATTTTTTTAAATGTTCTTCCGGGGGGGCATGCCCCCAGACTCCCCAGAGATGTTAATAGGTTACCAACTCACAGCACCACCGCTAAAAAATAATCTAGGGGAAACACTGCATTCTAAAAAACAAATCAGGGAAAATGGTTGTTGTGACGGATCAGACGTGCAAGTTGTTTTGTTGTTAGTTAAGATTGAGCGACGGCGCCGCGTTTCGCTGACGGTGCCTACCGGCTCCCAATCATGAGGCCACGCTGGCGGTAATCACAAAGACAGATTGTGTTCAGACTCCTGCTCTGACTGGGGGTGCCCGATAGCGAGCACCTTTTTCGAGAAGCCAGTCAACCTTGAGTGCCTCATTACATGCCCACTTACCTTAACGTGACCCCGCACTTTCACAGTCCATGCCTGTGTACCCGTCGCTCACCTCCACACGGTGTAGCCGTTGAGCTGGAGGAACTTCAGGACGTCCTGGGCTCTGTCCCGCAGCTTGCTCCTCTCCTTGGCGCTCAGGGCGTCATAGGGCACCAGCAGAGAATGACTCGCTCCACCTTGAGGGAGACACAGAGAGAGAGAGACGGATGAAACACACTCACCCTCCGTGCGGCCATGTTCTGTGCTCTTCAGGGATTGAACCATTACCCTCCAGGGGGGTGTTTGTTAAGCATCGCTCAGGGTACAGAGACGAGATGATAGGATGGAAGAGAATAGGAGAGAAGAACGTTGAATAAGAGAAGGAGGGATAAGAGAAGGGAGGAGAGAAGAGAAAAGACCAGAAGAACAAGATGGAACGTAGTCCAACCGGATCACCTTTGGCCTCCAGCTCCAGCTTCTTGCTCTTGGCCCAAGAATTATGGTAGTTCTCCGCCAACTGTTCAGCCATAGACTGAAATCAAATAGAACCCTTTTTTCATCAGATATATGACAAAGTCACCGCTGAAATGTACGCCAAGTTAATTGAATCGAAGGGACTTACACACTGGTTCCATGACAAGGTCACACTACTCATGTCCAAGGGTTTGGGAGTGAAGGTGGAGGCTCCCTCAAAAGACAACTACATACCACATTGAGACGTATCGTTATTCGATTTGCTTTAGTTCTTACATATATTTCTACATTTATATAAAGAAACAAAGAACCATGCAAGGCCACGTACCGGTCCTGCCTGCGGGGGCCTGCGTGTGCAGGTGGTGGGGAGACCAAAGGAGTCGCCCTCGGTACTCCTCTCCACCGTCCATCCGATGGACAGCATCGTCTTTAACGTCTCCTTGATAGCCCAGCGGTACGCCTCTTTGTCCTGGGAGGATCAAAAGCACGGCAGACAGGCTTCACGTTGGAGGCATCAAGCTTCACAACAGTGAATCCAATGTGCGAAGTGAAGTCTTTCATTAATATGAGATGTACTGCGTTTGTTTTTTATGTTTCACAAGGACTTTCCAATAACCCTGCCTTCAATTGAAAAAACATCCAGAAGGACGAGGATTTCAAGAAGAACCAAAAAAAAATATATATATACGCTAATAACACTCCTCCGCGAATTTCTTTGCCAACTTTGTAAAGTCCAGGGTTGTTTGCATTAGCTTGTTACCTTCTCTGCCAGAGCCCGGTATGGCTTCAGCAGGGGGTGAACCTTGGCCTGCTCACACAGCTGCTCCCCGTGCACCCAGCCGTTAGCAAACTGACGAAACAAAAACACTGATTCAAACACGCACATCCAGCGCGCGTGGACGACACAACACACGTACACGACACCGCTCGTCTTCTGCTGTCAGGCTCTCGGGACATGGGGAGGAAAGATAAAAGTTGTTTGCATTGTACCAAACAGACTTTAATGAACTACTAAATAGGCTTATACGAGGCAAGGACACATCCACAAATCACCCCTGTCCAATTTAACAGCGCTGATGAATGTTTTGTCATGAAATTACCTTGTCCAGCGACCATTTCTCATGGGTATGCTCCGCGTACTTGTTCACAACAAACTCCAGTCTCTCCGGCAGCGAGACACTGGCGGGAGAAAATTGGCATTGAGCTGAAGTTTTTATATTAATTAACACAGGGAGTCACGATGTTCAGGTGAAGGAAAGAAAATCACAGCAACACTTGGCCTGAGGAATGCAACAGACAGTAAGTAAGTAAGTGAATACTTTATGAATCCCCAAAGGGGAAATACCATGCCAACAACAATGTATTGAAAGAAAGAGAGCGAGAAAGTAAAATATAAATAATTGAATAAACACAGAATTAAATTCACTTCTTTTTTTTATTTATGTCACGATATGAGGTATGCAGGAAATGCAGTAATCCGATCATCCGCAATCCCACAATGCACTGTGGGATAGCGGCACAAGTCGTTGCAATGTCTCACCTGGAGGTGTCCACCGGCTGGGGGTTGAACTGGCCCTCTTTGTCCCAGGAGCCCTTCCCCTCCGTCTGGCTCAGGCAGCAGGGGTGTGTGTGGCAGGGGGGCAGGGCCCCGGCCAGGGCAGCCAGGCTCTGGAGCCCCAGTCTGAACAGCTCGGCCTCGTAGGGCTGTGGAGCGACCAGGCGGGCGGACCCAGGCCAGAGACACAATCGCCAGCAACAGATAAACGCTAAGTGATTAGAGTGGTGCAGATGCTTTTATCTAAAGTGATTTGAATGTGTTCAGATACATGTGTCTTCATTAATGAGCAGGCAGGCGTTCTCGCTCAGGGATGCCAACGGCTGGACTGGCAGATTATTGTAACATGTTAGCTGTCAAGTCTCCAAGCTTGGAGTTAATAAAAGACTACATTTCACATTAAAATAAACAAACTGTTTATCAGTAATTGCAGACACCTCCAACATGATTCTGGCAAACTTTGATAAAATTTGCTGAACACATTAAGCATTCAAGTGTGGATTTAGATAAGGAAAAGGCACTCAGATGTCACGGAAAAAATGCCGCCTGCGTTCAGCAGTGTGAGACCTTCACATAGAGTGGGGAGAATGGTAAAACACAGGAGGGGAACATAGGGACTCAGTAACATTCATAAAATGGCATAGATTACTATGTTGATGATCATATAAGACTAATTGCCACGTTTCAAATCAGAAAGAAGCGGTTTTCGTTCCACTGGCTCCTTAAGAGCAACCCTGACTTGATTGAACTCTCCTTCAAACGTAGATGAAGGAGGTTTCAATACTCTAGTTAATGTGGGATTCAGAGCACCTCCTGAACCTAGCTCTTTGGGCAAATGAGTCAGAAGCGTATCAGTCAGCAATATGATGATCACAAGGTGTGCGCTTCTATTGAACCGTGGAGGCTGAGAGACTGGCTTGTATTGATTGCAGAAATTTTAGATTCATTCAATCTGTATAGCCACTTCTCCAAGTTTTCTGTTGTACAGTATGAAAGAAAAGTAGATAAAGTATCTTCAAAGAAATCTTTTTAGTTAAATCGATATTTCTACTCAAAATATTTGCAATGAGTATGTGAGAACAGTAAGCTGAACTTTGGAGAATCGTTTTATCATCAGTATTTTTCATGAAAAGTTTTTTTTTTACCTTTTCACATTAATCAATGGGCTATGAGTGACCATTTGCAACCTAGCAAAAGGGTGCCAGCTTTGCTGCTAGATCCTACAAGAAAAAAGTGAAATATGTGTCAACTGACGACAGGATTCTGCAATGTTACCGCCTGAATGTCTTTTTCTTCTTCTTTCTTAGGCACTCGACATCCAGTTTGTTAAAAGTGTGCCTTCTTGAGGATGACGTATCTTTTCTGTCAACATAATTTCAACTACTATGATTGAACAGTGAAACTAGGGATCCTCACTAGTTTTCCCATTCTAACTCATTCTGTTGATAAGGCCATTCTCCGTCAAATAATTCAAGACGATCTCACCTCCTACCGCAGTTACTAATAACTGTTTGCTAAAGTATTTTCTTTGTCTTGCGCTCGTCCGTCCTCATACTCTTTAACCTTAACCAATAGAGTTTGTAAGATGATATTTCTGTGAGTTTACCTTTTGAGCCAGAGCATTGAACAGGCCCCAAAACAACTTCCTGGACATGTGAAGCTCCTCCTCCGAGGCGGAGCCTAGGTTTTCAGACTCGCCAACCAGACAGTAGTACTTCCAGTTCTGTTCATAGTGATTGGTCAGCAACTGGGGGCAGGAAACAGCAATAATGAATGACTAAACTATTCAGTAATGTTACATTTATATTGATGTCAACTACAGACAAGAGAGACAAAATAGTCACCTTTAGTGGCATCTTGGTGTGGCCTGCGAGTTGGGGAATGTCAAAGACAAGACGCCGCAGTAGAGGCTGGATCATTGATGGCTGAAGTTGACTGAGACATCCAGAGAAATACCCAGCCAGACAGCCAGTCCCACAGGCACACACAAATACCATTTAATAATTAATTTGTGTTCAACAACCAGAAACATCCTGAGCATCACTTTGAAAAATCTAAAATGGAAACATGACTGAAGTATTCAGACAGTAAAGCTGACTAATAAAGTAACAAATTCAAAACATTTAGATTGGGATAACCCTACGGGTGATAGATGGCTGTAAACAGAACACAGTTGCGAGCGCATGGTAGACCCCAAAAAACGCAGCATGCGCGTATCGCTTCACCCCCTGAAAAATAGATGGCGGTCTCTTTCATTGCACGCACATTCATATTTCAGCGAGGCAACACTAACATCGGGAATCAATCCTATCTCTCTACCCCCTCTCCCTCCCTCCTCTCCCCTCCCATCCCAGGCCGTCTCACCCGCAGATGGCGAGCATGCACTGCTCGATGGAGTCCCTCTGAGCCTTGGTGAGGTTGGGCGAGGCGGACAGGCGGTACACGGCCTGGGTGAGGGCCTGGACCAGGGCGAGCGGGGCGGGGGGGGTGACGTCGGAGGCGTGGAAGAGGCCGGAGTGCTTTGTGAGCAGGGGGAGCACGGCCGTGCACAGGTAGCGGTTGAGAGCCAGGGCCATGTCGACGGAGCCAAGGTCAGCCTGCAGGGGGGCAAGGTCGCACCGGTTACGAAAAAGGGCATCCGGCACAAGGACTTCTAGAGGGTACTCCTGGATGTAAACGTAGGCGGATGCTCCGGTGGTACGCAGTGGGGGGAGGGAATGAAGTGAAGCCATGCAAAGTGAAGGAAAGTGTAAAACCAGTACGAATAAGTCAAAAACACACAAGAAACACCCAATGTATAAACTATTCAGTCCAGTGCAATTACTATAGGTGTTTACCAGTCATGTAATGCAGATGTACACCTAGATCGTTAGTTAGTTAGTTCCTTACACAGGTAGGAGCCAATGAGTATGATGAGTACAGGTTTTTAGAGTTGATCACTCCAGTGTTTCAAGTGCAGGGGTCTTTCCAGTGCAGTGGGTAATCTCTGGGTCACGTGGTTCTGAGTGGCACTGGGCATCCAACCATGAGCCAGCAGGTCTCCTTAATAGGTGATAACTAGCGGCTGATTGCAGCAGCGATGCGGTAAATCAAAGGCCAGCAGAAAGTAAGAGGGCCAGAACACAAGAGGGGAGAGAGAGAGAGAGAGAGAGAGAGAGAGAGTGCAAGTCACCCACTGTGCACTGTGTAATGATGTTAAACAAAAAAAAGCATGGATCGGTGCTATTAAAGCGGTACTCTGATAAAAGAGAGAGTGAGAGGGAGGGAGAGAGAGCAGGAGAGAGAGCAGGAGAGAGCGACAGCGCGCGAGAGAGCAAGAGATAGACAGCGAGAGAGAGAGAAAGATAGACAGCAAGCTTGAGAGAGCGAGAGTGAAAGAGAGAGAGAGAGAGAGAGAGAGAGAGAGAGAGAGAGAGAGAGAGAGAGAGAGAGAGAGAGAGAGAGAGAGAGAGAGAGCAACAGAGGGGTCATTTAGTGGCGGTATATCCTCCTCTCTCTGCTCACAGTGTCCAGCGAGGCAGCAGCCTGCAGGTCGGGCAGGAAGCCCACTTGGAGCAGGTGGAAGAGGAGCCGCTGGTCCGGGATGCCATAGACCCGGTCCAGGAACAGGACCATAGCAGCCTTGTGGTCTGGGCAGAACACTGTAGTTGGATCGGGCTCCACCAGTGTGCCATCTAGGGGGAAAAAACAAACAAGCCAAAAAACTGAACAGAATGAGGGGGTTTGATCGATGTTGAAGTTCTATATTTAAAAAAATGTATTTAAGCAGTTTGACACTTGAAATGGATTTGTGATCAACTTATTCATTGATTAATGATTCCAAAAAACTATATATTCTGTATTCTGTTCCAAAACGACATTAAAAACAGAATTCTGTATAGTCTTGGGCATTAATCACTTCAGATAATAAAGCTTGGTATGTTCCTAATATAGTTCCTAATATGGTTTACATCTGACGTATACTAACATCAAGTAAGTATACGCCATATGTAGACCATTATACTGAAATAGTGAACCACAGAATGTATGTTTTGCGGGCACCATTAATGTCCCTTGGTGGATGCATGTGCTGATAGTCCAGAAAGCAAAGCGCACGGATCTTACTGGAATCCATAGAGGGGATCTGGAAGGGAATACTGATCACCCCCTGCAGGTCAGAGAGGGGGACCAGGGACCGCAGGATGGACCTCACGCGGACGGCCTCCCCCTTCCCTGCATGGATCAGCTGCACAACAAGCACAACGCAACATGAGCGTCGTCAGGCCATGGATAGAGACCCAGACACATGCTGTCGTTTCTGAGTTATTGAAGTTGTTTTGTCAGTTGTCACATGTTTGAGGGCATACCTTTTTGTTTTATATGCGACACTTTGATTCAAAAAGAAATGATGTAATTATTTATGAACGGAATACATTTTCATAAATGAAGCAGCTCTCCGCGTATGAAAATGGCGTGGATATTCATTCACTCATTACAGGCATACCTATTTAGAAGGACGACCATGCGCTCAAACATCAAGAAAGCATGTCCATCCATGCATCCCTCCCCAGTTTCTAAAACACAAGGTCATCTGCTCCACTTCAATTACTGTTCCCAACCCATGCCGAGGGAGCAACTTACACCCCCACGTCCCCTTTACACTCTACTAGCCTTGTTGACAATAAATACAACTCTTAAGTCATCAGCAGCAGGCTATTGAGCAGCCAGGCTTTCCCTCCGCTGCTCAGACTTGTATCTCACGTGCATCTCCGGCGCACAGCGGCCCAGCAGATCAATGAGTGCCGCGTAGAAGGTCATGATGGCGTGCCCCATGTGGATGAGGTCATCGTCTCCGCCGTCGTCCTCCGCGGCATCCCTGTGACCGACACACCGACACAAACGCTGCAGTGCAGGTTCTACCGCATAGTGTCTGGTTGATTATAGATGGGATGTTAAATGAGCTGCGTTTATCCTGCATGAATAAAGCCAGCAAGGCTGAGTGAGCCGGCTGACAGAATCACAGCACGCACACACGCAAACACACACACACACACACACACACACAAACACAGACACAGACACACACACAGTCTTGTAAAGGCTTCATAAATGGGACTTGAAATAGAACAGAGAGTGCTCTGTGTTGTGTCCTCCACCATATAATCTCTCTGCACTCAACCCTGTAATGCTGTATTCCTTAGATATCGGGAATTGGCTGAAGAGCGGCGGGACCAAGGCATGAATGGGACAAGCGACAGGTGAGGACATTTGTTCTTTCGTTGCCAGAATGTGAGATCTCCCACAATTCTTACATCAAGGCCACTTGTGCCATCACTCACTCACTCACTCTCACACGCATGCACACACACACACACACACACGCACACACACACACACACACACACACACACACACACACACACACACACACACACACACACACACACACACACACACACACACGTTTCCATTACTGACAGTGTTGTGCTGGACCTGTAGGCGTTTGAGGGTCCGTCCATAGAGATATCCTCAGAGATCCTGATGGCTTCCTCCATAGCAACCAGCAGGCCGTCCCCCCCCTCGCCCTGCAAGGCGGGGCCAAAGCACTCGGGCCGGCGAATTAGCAGCTTCACCACAACATAGGCATTCTCCTCCACGCTCTCCCCTGTGGCGGAGAGAAGCGCACGACACACACACACACACACACACACAGACACACACACACACAAAAAAAAACACATGCACACACACACACACACATACACACAGATACAAAATGGAAGATTAACTGGATAGATATCTAAAATCCAGGTCGCCATCTAACATTGAAGTTAAATATAATTTGATTGAAATGTAAGTAGGTCTAATACTTTTTCTGCCCTGCTGCACACCACAACACCCCTTTTCGTAGGAAAATCAAGACTGACCTGACCTGAACTGAATATTCTTATTACATTACCTTTTTATCCAATCTCTGGAAGTCATCTATATTCATATTTGACCATTGTTAGTTTTGTGTAGGCGAGTTTGTGCAAGGTCACATTGATTTGATCTAAGATCTGCCTGCTTAAAAACAGAGTGCATGGTTTATTTCTGCTTGGACTCTGTGGCTGGGTGAGGCTGCACTGTGGTGCATTGAGCATTCCATGCATACGGGTTACACCAACCACAACCACACACACACGCAGAGAGAGCTCTGAAAGGCCAGTACTGAACACCCGGCCTGATTAGGCCAGACTAGTTCTCAATCGCGTATTGATTAATACTGATTCTGTCAGAGCAAATTAAATAAGCTCTCAGAATTTCCCTGGATCCCAGGCTTCTGAACACCTGCTGACTCTTACAATTCTACACAATCTGCAATAATTTAAAAAATCACGCCGGTGTGCTAGTAGTCGGCGGAGCCCAGTAAAGCCACTGAGGTGGAGTGTGGCAGTCAGCTAAGTGGCTATAGCAGGGAAATTGCTGCACATATCTTTATACTGAAACCTCTCCTTGAACAATACTCAGCCCTCACCTTGTGTGTATATATATATATGTCAGTATATATGTCTGTATGCTTGTGTGTTTGTATATTGTGCTTGCATGTAATTTATTTTTTTTATTATTGTTATCATGCCGGTAGTAAATGTACCATTGCAGAAGACGGCAAAGCGCAGGAAGTTCAGGTAGCGCTCTCCCTCTACGGGGTTCCAGCCCAGGTCCGGGTAGCCCTTGGACACGAGCATGGCACAGCTCTGGAGCCCGCAGCCAGCCAGGTACTGGACCACCTGGGGAGCAGGCACCGTGATAGGGGGATGTTTTTTGGATAGATTGCAACATATGCAGTAGTATACAAAAACCCTCAAACACTACTCTGAGATAGCATCTCTAGTCAGACGCCCCCAAGCTCCCCTGACTTCGCATTAAGACAGCAAACATGCAAATGGGAACCTCGTCAAACATATCCCACTGGAAAATAACAGGAGAAAGCAAACAACAATCTTTGTTAGAGCCCATCGGATATAAACATGCATAAATGTATTCTATTCAGTCTCAGAGGACAGCTCCCATAACCTAGTCCCCTAGAGGGCAAAGGAAAACTCCCTTAATTGTCAAAGAAGAAAGATGAGAAGGAACATCTAAAGAGGGATCCCTCATTCCAGGGATGGTTAGGCGTGCAATGGGTGCCGTAATGGACAGACATAATGTCAACATAATCAGCAACAGGGTTAAATTAAGATGACGTTTTTATAAAGTAGAAAATGTAAGGAGTGAACTTTGTTGACCTTCTCTAGGTCGGGCTCCCGTAGCGCCAGGGCCAGCTCGTTGTTATCCATGACGGAGGCGGCAGCCACGTCCAGGGGTGTGGCTCCACGCATGGATGGAGAGGCTAGGGACCAAGAATCAGAAAAGATCCATCCTCTGAATTCTATAGCTGTAAAAGGAGGCTTAATAGTGCTGGAAAGGGTTCCGATGACTGAAGCCTATCTCCTGGCTCGTGGCCGATGAGTGTGAATGGCTCCTGTAGGAGATGGTTTATGAGCCACTTCGTGGACCGTAGAGATGTTAGAGCCAGTGGGAATAAATAAAGAAGGGGGGGAGGGGAGGAGGAGCTGGTTCACCTAGTCCCACGCTGCTGTTCTCCAGCAGGTAGCTGAGGCGGTCGAACAGAGCGCCCTGGTTGCGGCGGCTGATGCGGCAGAAGTAGCACAGGAACCGGCAACAGTGAGCCACCATCTTGGGGAAGCTGATCTCCTGCCGTGACATCGTGGCGGAACACAAGGAGAGAGAGAGAGAGAGAGAGAGAGAGAGAGAGAGAGAGAGAGAGAGAGAGCGAGAGAGAGAGACAAAGGGAGAGAGAGAGAAAGGGAGAGGTCGCGCCATGAGAGGCAGGAGAGCAAGGCGAGGATTCACATCAGTGGGATTAGAGCGGATCAGCGACGACTTAGTCACGCAAGTCAAGGGAAAAGATTCTCCTAATTTAAAGCGAGCTAATAGCCCACTGTGAGTGACTTAACAATGGATCATTTTCTAACGACCTCTGATGGTGGAACGGTGTGGTGAAGCAATGTCACAGCTCTTGATGTGGGGAACTCTACGATGATGAAGACGATGATGACCGCTCCTTACCTTGGACTCTCCCTCCCCCAGCACGTTGACCATCACCTCCATCACAGTCTCGTGCATCCCCAGCGCCCTCATCAGGTCTGGGTGCTGGTAGAACACCTTGTTGTTCATGATATCCCTGCAGGTAAACAGTGACATCGGGGCACTCAGATGACAATATAAGTGATTAAAGTCTCCCCTGATTGAAGCATGGGATTATACCACTGTAGTTTCAACCTGATTGGTCCACTAGACCTTTTAGAATGAGATTAAATGAGCGTACAGCACACCTGATTGTGCAGAAATTAAACATTAGTCATTACTATGAATATTACTTCAGCTAGAAACATAACACTACTAGCTTAAAAATGCATGTGAAATTCTCAGGAAATGGTGGCAAAGTATTCCCATGGAAAAAATGCAGGTCTGTGAAGACGTAAGTTACAGGAATATTGAACTAGCAACGCACTTTTGTGTTTGTTGCTACAATTTCTAGAAAGCATTAGCTCAAGGTGGCAAGCTGACTAGACAAAAGGGCCTTGTTACTAGGCTGTTACTGTCCATTCTACTGGCTGCAGTAGTATACTACGGTTATTGATCCGACTAGGGACGTGACTCTGTTTGTCTGACTGTCTTGATGGTTTTACGTAGGTATGAGTCACACCCCACTCCCCACGTGCGCCGTTCAGCACGCACGCACCGCTGAAGTTCGGATAACGACGGCAAAGCAGCACAGCCTCCAGGGTAATTCAGCCAAAATGTAATCTAGATTCACTGACGCACGCCGAGGAAGAAACACAAGACGTCCCTGAGTCCCAGCCCCCCTCCTCCTCCTCCTCCTCCTCCCTCCTACCCGAGCCCTCGGACCGTCAGCCGCTCCTCCTCGCCCCCTCCTCCTCCTCCTCCTCCTCCTCCTCCTCCTCCTCCCCCTCCTCCTCCTCCTCCTCCTCCTCCTCCTCCTCATCCTCCCTCCTACCCGAGCCCTCGGATCATCAGCCGCTCCTCCTCGCCCCCTCCTCCTCCTCCTCCTCCTCCTCCTCCTCCTCCTCCCTCCTACCCGAGCCCTCGGATCATCAGCCGCTCCTCCTCGCCCCCCATGCGGACGCTGAGCAGCGATCGGATCTGCCCCAGCGAGGCCAGCAGGCCCACGGCATCCTCCACCGAGGCCCGGCTGATGGTGTAGGCCCTGCGGAGCGGCGCTCCCATCTGGCCCGCCAGGCCCTGGTACTGGCGGTGCAGCAGGGAGAACATGGCCCTCACCAGAGCCGGGTCGCCCACCTCGCTCTCCTGGGCCCAGAGGACCACCGTCGCCGAGATGAGCTCCTTGAGGGACACTGGAGGGGAGGGGGGTGGGAATAGCAGTTAACAGAGTGATGCTCTGTTGGCAGATTACTAACAGTCAGACGAGTGAGCTGGGGGATCTTATTGCTGATTTAGAAGAGATAAGAATACTGTAATTGAAGGATAATGTTTTTGCACGATGCAAACAATTTGGAAAAAATCATTTGCTAGGACAATGAAAAGATTGTAATTAAATCATGACTTGATTTAAATCAAAGCGACTCCCCAAAATCACATGACTAGCCGCCTAGCCTTGAGGAGGACTCTGATAGACAGGAGTGCCGTCCAATCATTTCATTCAAATGGTTGGACAGGCTTATTCAATCATTTTTGGTCAGAGCATATGATTTATTAATTGCTATATAACAGTATATGCATATTGTAAAGATGTTTCTAAAATCAAAGGCCTACCCTAGGATTAATGCTATACATGTGGTATCCAAACCTGAATAAACAGTTGTGATCGTGGGTTAAGAGCACATAATGCTGATGGGCGGTTTGTTACATCATTTCTTTGCATTGGTTATTTTCATCATCATTTCTATGATGCCATCAGTGGTAACAAAAATGCAAACGCACATGCACACACACACACACGCACATGCACAAACACACTCAAACTCACACAAACACACCCAAAGAGAAAATAAAAAGGTCTTGTAACTTAAAACCCACTGGGAGACTTTGATCTGCGTTCAATCTCGCTGTCTGTGCAATTCTCCTTTCTGCCGATGACCCTCCTTATCAGGCTGACGAGTCGGTCTTTAATGTTCCTCTCTGTTCCCTCATCGCTCTCCTGATCACCATCGGTGTCAATTCCTGCTCAGAGGACAGGAGGAGCACACAAAATAGGAAGTGTCTTCCTCAATATCATCCAGCCTCGTGGTGAGTGCTTCCTCTGGGATTGTTCTGGGCAGAACAGGTCATTGCGCATTCAGAGTACATCTGTAATTGGGTTTCCTTTTCAGAATCAGTCAGGTTTTATTGCCCAGTAAGCTTTCACACGCAAGCAATTTACTGTGGTGTATTGGTGCAGAAACACGAGATACAAACCAAAACAAACGAAACAACAACTTCAGGTTGCGTGCGGTTTACCACAGTGTGCGGTGAGGCGATGGTGGAAGTCGTGCAGCAGGTCCTGGATTTCCTCTGGACAGGGACAGTCGTCGTGGTCCTGATCCAATCTGAAGCTCAGCAGCATGTTCATCTGAGAGGGAGGATGGTGACGCATGTCGGAGCAAAAATAATGAGCCGGGCTCGGATCCAGCCTCGTGCTGCCATGAAAGGCGTGAGCAGGCAGAGACATTCCCCGCCGCTGCTTGGCTGAACCGCATATGGTTTTAGAAACAGATGGATGGATGAATGGATTGCAATCGCCACTACATCAACATACTACCAGATACCAACATTTCACACCAGTTCAAGAATTATTTGAATAATAAACAAAACTGCAGTTAAAGCATATTATACCACAGTCTGGGGGAATACTCGATTCTGATTGGCTGGAGGGTGTGCATTAACTCCTGATATACGGACACCTGCTAAGTAGTTCCAGTCAAATTGTCTGTTCAGCCTTCAAAACGAGAGCTGGTTAATTGTGAAAAATGCATTAAAATGTAATCAGAAAATGCGGTTATATGCTATAGACCCTATAGTATCTGTGGTATAAAGGCTGGGCCGAATTTCAAATTATAAATATGTACAATGCATAACTTTAGCTCTCTGGCGCATAGCTGAGCGGACTAGAATACCTCCCGTTGCCAAGTCGTAGCTAAGGTCCATCCTAATTACTGGAGTAGTGAACAACGATCCGTTGTATAAGAACCTTACGGGAGGGTAATGGTTGTTCCAGGAATTAGTCAAACCCTCAGGCGTTACCAGGGAAGCAAAGTTATGGCTTGTGAAAAACTTTATATTTGGATTGTAAAACGCATGAAAATATGAATGAATGGTCTTCATTTATTTTCTTTGGCAAGTGACCGTGGTATAAGCGGGATAATGCCCTTCGAGGTGTCCATTATCAGGAATTAATGGATGACGCGGAGGCGTGAACCGTCCGACACGCAGCGGAGGATGGTTTGCCTCTGCGAAGTCGGCCATTATTCCTTACTTAAAACACTTTGTTCGTATCTTGCTCGTTGTGAACAGCCTTGCAATTTTCTCAAAACCCATATAGCCTCCTTCATCTGCCACTAACAGCAAATTGTTATGGCATCATATTGCCATATCATATTCGATATTAGTGCCATCGGCGTGTGAGGGAGGGGTCCACCCACCTGCTCCAGCGGAGGGGAGCGGAACTCCTTGGTCTTGCGGGCGGTGAGGGCGGCGGACATGTTGAGCGCCTCCATCACCTGGTTGTAGCGCAGCCGCTGGTTCTCCTGCAGCCGGCCCACGAAGCTTTCTGAGAAGGCCGCCGCCGCCTCTACCCTGTGGCGCACCTGGCAGTCACACAGGTAGGACAGGAGCTGGCACAGCTGGAGGGGAGGGAGGGGGAGAGGGGGAGGGGGGGGAGAGAGAGAGAGGGGGGGGGAGAGAGGGAGAGGGGGAGAGAGAGAGAGAGGGGGGAGAGAGAGAGAGAGGGGGGAGAGAGAGAGAGGGGGGGGAGAGAGAGGGGGGGGGAGAGAGGGAGAGTGAGAGAGAGAGAGAGAGGGCGGAGAGAAAGAGGAAGAGAGCGTGAAAGATAGAGAGCATGAGAGATAGTCAGCGAGAGTGAGTGAGAGAGAGAATGTGAAAGATAGACAGCGTGATCAACAGCGAGAGTGAGAGAGAGAGAGAGAGAGAGAGAGAGAGATAGAAAGTGAGCAGGAGAGAGAGAGTGCGAGAGATAGACAGTCAGAATGAGAGAGAGAGCGATAGAGAAGTAATTTAGTGGAGGTAATTGCAGGAGAAATGTGGTATATTTAGCTTTGCTCTTGTAGGGATTTTCAGAGCTAAGTGAGAGAAGGTACACTTTATGAGTCCCAGATGGGAAATTTGGGGATTCAATAAAAGAAAAAAAGGCTAGAGTAAATATCGCCTAAAGAAGGTGTTATGAGATCAAAGTGGGAAGATATGTATGCACATTTACCTCCAGTTTGACAGCTTCGGGCAGCTTCATCTTGAGTAGCCCTTGTTTGGGAATGTTTTCCTTCCCGCCTTTGCAGCCCATCTGCTCCTTCCTAAGTCCATCATCATCATCATCATCATCATCCTCATCATCCTCATCCTCATCATCATCACCACCACCACGGCCCCCCTGGTCATCAAGCATCCCCTTTTCCTCGCCACAGGGATCCCTGCGGAAGACCCCGGGCTCGATCAGCTCCAGCACCTTACCCAGATCCTCGTCCCCAAACACCCCCATGACCAGCAGGCTGTAGAACAGCCGGAGTGGCGGCACCAGCAGCAGCTCAACACTGCCCCCTTCTGGGTCGCGGACGCCCTGCCCCACTGCCCCCACTGCCGCGCTGAGCAGCTCCACGGTGAGGCTCTTCAGCTGCTCCAGGGGGACGCGCGGGCTGCCCGTGAAGACCGAGGGCTCGGGGCCGCCGCCGCTACCTTCTCCGCTAGCGTCGGCGATCCCGTTGCTCGCGCGCACAAAGCAGGGCAAGGAGAGGAGCAACTTGGGCTTGAGGGAGGTGCTGTGGGCCATGCTCGGAATGGGACTAGGTGGACCGGAAGAGCCCGCCCCCGTGGCACCAGAGCCTGGTTGAAGGGTGAGGGAGCTGGTCTGCTCCGTCAGGGGGATGACGTACTCCTGGTTGGTCATGAGGCACGCGGTGGCGCTGGAGCTGAGGTAAACCTTAGCAGAGCATAGCATCAATGATTTAGGTTGCCGACTCACTGGTTTAAAGGTTGCACACCTCATTTGTTGGATTCACTGAAAACACTGGACAAACTAAATCAATAGAGAAATAGAGCATCTCTAATGTGTTATTGATTGAACAATTCGCTGTTGAACGAATGTAATAATAAAACAGGGGAGGACAGAAAAAAAGCCTTGTTACCTGAATGAGGAGTTTATATAAGGCTGTTCGCAGCGGCCCAGGGAGATAGGGATTCTGAATAGCATAGAGGAGCTGGGATTGGTCCAGGTAACTGCAGAGGGCGTGGCTCACCCTGGCGTTGCCAAGGGCACAGAGGGAGCAGTAGAGGAGGAGGGTGTGGTGATGAAAGGTCAGGAGGTCATGACGTTCCGACAGCTCCAAGATGTCCACGCACCTATGGACAGGGTCAGGGTTATCAGTAAGATGCTGATGATTTAAAATTGTGTTGCCTATTTTGATGACTTTATTGATTATTATTATATGTGTTTTCCAAAAATACATTTTCATTAATTAACAGCAACCTGCCATAGAGATTTGCACCCGTATTCCTACTAGAGGTTTGATTCTATACTGAATCCGAAGTCGGCCTTGAGGAATGGGTAGGAATCTTGAAGGCAATCCAATCAAAGTATGCCTTTCTGAATAATAGAGTTGCTATGAATAACATACTGTTGCTATGGACGCCGTATGTTTTAGACTCAGAAGAAGCAATAAACCATAGGAACCAACGATACCCGTTTCTGGGTAAATGTCGGTGTCCATTATCCCTGACGTAACCTTAAACCTTACGCATCAATCACTCTGATCCTACATAATAAGGTCACAACAGATTTAAATGTTATACTACATTGCAGCATTTGCGAATGACCCGTGACACCTCTACTCCCAACTCTCATCATTTGCAACGTGTTTGTGTCATTCAAATTTCTTTGTAATCCGCAAAATCTGATTGTTATGCATACCTTGACAGACCGCTGCATGAGTTAACTCCATGTGTCAATTAGGTTTTTGTCACCAGTCCATCACAAATGATGAGATGTAAGTATTTCAAAATGGGTTTTCCCTGCTACCACACAGGCTTTGCGAGAGGAAGTAGGATATTCCATCAGCTAATTCATACCACGTTATTTAAAATGTGTGGTTCAAATCCATTCAGCAACCAAGTTTTGATTAGATGCATCATGCAAGAGCACCCAAAACATGACTCTTAATATTCATTTCCTACATAGAAGAATTAAAAATGTTCAAACCAAACAGTAAACACAGGGCATCTCTTCCCAACCTGTTCTCATCTGGGATGTGGAGGTTCATGACCTGCAGCGGCTCGGAGCACTGCATCTGCCAGCCGCGGCGGGCGTCCAGCCGCGCCGCCTCCACCCTTAGCGTCTGCTGGGGCACCCGGGCCCAGGAGACGGGGCTGAGCTGCTGGACGTGCAGCCTGGGAGGGCACTGTGGAGCCGTGTTGGTCCTCTGGCTGCGGAAGAGACCCGCTGACAACGGCATCACGTTCTGCAGGGCAATGAGAACAGAGACAAAACATCCAGATATAAACACAGAGAGAAAGTATAACAGCCAGTGGATGTGTTGGCAGCAGTGGTTACCTTGACACAACCCAGATTGAACTGAAACATTTGGGAGGCAGTGGGCCTAACGAAGACGGCAGGGAACAGCCTTGTGCTTCCCTCCACCTGGACGATATGCAAGAGGGGTATGGATTATCATCACGGCGCAAAATCAGAAACAGGGAAGCCAGATTGTAGTATGACACTGTGTGGTCTGTGCTGCACTTGTATTCTATATAACGCAGCAACATTTTGTAAAACATTACAAACAATAAAGACTTAGATAAAGACTACATTTGTGTAGATATCTATGTCTTTATCTTTATCTATATGAAATAAAACAGCAAATCAACAGCAAAAGAAAAGTAGATGCTTTTTGCACAGGTGAATATCGCCCCGAGCGCTCTATGCTCCTCCCACCTGGTAGAAAGTGGCCATGTCCACTCCGCTGGACGTGAAGGTGAGCAGGCCGCTGGCGCTGTTGACCAGACAGCCGATCTCAAGGCCGGCGCTCCTCCGGCTCTGGGACAGGCCGGTGGCTTCTCCCGCACACACCATGTAGCAGCTACTCCGCTTCACGCTGAGCACACACACCACATGCACGTAGTCGTGACACACTGGGTATCCGTTTGATGAATTATTATAATCAAACTATTTTAATAAAAAAAGTGTTTTATTCATTCTTATGAATAAACACACTGGGTATCATTAGTCTTCAACTAGATAACATCGGGTTCCAAAATGTCTGTTTAGGGGCTGGCTGGTAAGCTTTAATTTCAAGGTATTTTTTCTAAAGTTACGGAGATATTGGATATTCAACAGATATTCACGCTCCTGAATACAGCGATGCGACCTGGGGAAATTAAACGTGATTACAAGTATGAGTCCTACATGTTTTTTTCAATAAAAAACAAGAAAACGCCTGAGATTTGGACCGGTTATATGTAAGAAGGGCCCTTTTTTCCTGTCTATCCATTATTCTATTTGCCTTCAGTATTTAAACCCAGCAAGAGGCAAATTGCATTTTAGACACAGATCACTGTAGACCACAAAATGTCACACATTCTGCAATGACTTCCATCACCACCAGCACACCTTGTATGTTCCTTTTTTAACAGATACTGTCATATGCTGTCTACCCAGGTGTGACAGGGTGAAATAATAGCTGCCGCCCAAGCCTAACCTCCAGCGACATCCAGGATTCTGTTCAATTCTGGACAAATATCACCGTGCTGATGATCAAAAGGGTGCTCAGGCTGACCTCTCCTGCACCTTGCCACTCTCGTCCCCCAAGGTCACCGTCACCGTGCGGGTTCTGTCAGGGTCGAAGGTGGGCCCATGCTGGTGGAAGTCAGAGGTCACCCAGCCCACCCACACATTGAAGGGGTCCTGGCCAGGAAGCACCCGTACTGAATAGTAATACTGGAAAAAAAAAAGTGAAAAGGAGATCTGTCATGATCTTTTATTGTTGATAATGAAATGTATAAGAGCATAAGAGAAATAGTTAATCAGTGAATTCGGAGACAGCTCGTTTAGAAACAGGTTGGGGCTAGCTTTGTCTTGGAAATGATCACTGTAGCCACGAGTCATTCCTGCCCCATACCTTCATAGGGTTAACAACATAAAACCACAAACAACATGAATAATGTTTTCATGAATGAATATCAACTAAACAAATGAAGAACATCATGTTCCAGTGAAAACTCTCTTAAAGGGTTCCTACCATTGAGCTCTGCACCAGACAGCCGTTGTTGTCCTTCTCCACGAGCACATCCTCCAGGAGCCGGGCGGAGGAGTTGCCGCAGACCAAGCCCGGTTTGTTCTTCTTCAGCATGAACCTTCTGCAGGACACACAAGCTTTGGTTGGTTATTGACTCCTCATTGAAGTCTCTGAGAACACATCGAGGGAGAACCTATATAAATGCTGGCGAGGTTACAAAGAGAATGCAACCATAACAATATTATACGCATAGCGTTAAAACCTTACATTTACACATTGTAAACGCTCAAAAAATTTACCATTGAAGGCGCACAAAGATGTACAAATATTGTTTTGCAGCAAAAAGTGTTTTGCAATTTATTCCAGGAGTAAAGTGCACCAAAGGGAAAGAGGTCCAATCCAACTCTTATTTTAGCCAACATGCAGTATACCCAGTCCTGAGAGAGGTCTGGTGACCTCCTACGCTCCAGTCGCACACACACACACACACACACACACACACACACACACACACACACACACACAGACACAGACAAACACATATAGAAACAGACACACACAAACACACACATAAATATAACCACAGACACATAGACAAATACCTTAGACACAGACCAGACGAATAGACAAACACACACACACACACACAAACACTCTCAGGCTCTCAGGCTTCTCCGCTGTGTTTTCCTTTCTGCTCACCCTCCGTTCCCCACCTACCGCTGCTTGAGCCTGGATGTTTTGTCGTGGCTCTGGTCCTTTTGGTTCAGCTCGTCCCTCGATCCAGAGAACCCATGGGCAGACTTCATTAGCACCTCAAAGTCTGAGTCCACCTCAAACTCCTCCATTTCCTTCCTGCCTGTGGGCAGACCCAGAAAGTTGAGAAAATGAAAAACGAAACAAAGTTAAACAGTATAACGTTTGTGACCTCGTTTTAAGGTTAAGGACAGACAACAGAGGACGATGATACCATGGGGCTTAAATATCAGTGAGACCAAATGGTAATTTTAAATCTACATTTTACGTAAAATAGGCTTATGTGAAGCCCTTTTTAAGTCATATGGACAACTGTACATTAAGGGCAAAGTTAATTTATATTCCAAAAAATTTCAGATAAACGAAGCAAAGGTCATTTATATTCCATCTTCAATATAATCCACACAAAGGGATGACCTAACCATTGCACTTGTATTGCGCTGTATTGACAGGTTGAAACCAACCTGCATGAACCATAATTAATACAACCAATACAAGCCAAGCTGGCCCCTAGCTAAATGCTATTTCTATGTTAAAGGTCCCATGGCATGAAAATTTCACTTTGTGACGTCTTCTAACATTAATATGAGTTCCCCTAGCCCGCCTATGGTCCCCCAGCAGCTAGAAATGGTGTTAGGTGTAAAAACCAGCACTAGGTATCCTGCTCCACCTTGAAAGCTCAGATACTTCGATTTCGAATTTGGCCCCATATGTCGTCATAAGGGGTTAAGTTATCTCCCCCTTCTCTGCCTTGCCCGCCCATAGAATTTGGCCAGCCAATGAGACAATGCCGCGAGGCCCCACCGCCGCGAGGCCCCACCGGCGTGAGGCACTAGCGCCACGAGGCCTCACCGCGGCGAGGCCAAAAGCTGTGTGCGCCTCCAGATTATATTATGAATCCGAGCCATTGCGATACATCCACTGTAAACCCTAGTGCATGGTACCGTGGCCGCAAGCTGCTCATGGCCTCACCCCCACCCTCCACCTTGACCCGCCACTAAAAAACGGCACGTTTGTGGAAAGCTCATTGTGGGACTGGCTCGTAGTGGCTGTAATTCTGCACAAAGGCTGGATCTTGAAAGTCTTCAAATACTGTATTAAGGGCCCACTAACACCTATATATAAGCATCCATAAAGTAGCATGGCATGGGAATTTTAACCAATAAGAAACAATATGACTTGTGGAATACTTACTTGGAGACACTGGGCTGGTGGTCCCTGGGAGAGCACCCCCTGCAGGAGTTGTGAGTACTGCAGCCGTCTGGACAGACATGCTGAGTCGGTAGAAGCCCGTCTCACTGCCTCCGAGGTTAGACAACGCCATCGTTCGCTGAGACACCTTAAGGCTTGGGGAAGCATCGGCCTTCCCACTGTCTCTGGTGACCTTGAGGAACCAGTTGAAAAACACGTAATTCCAATGCAGGGTATAATCATTTCTCATTGCCTTCATCGAAACAAGTACGAATTCACAATCTTTTCAGCAAGGCATCGTTCACTTGTATTACATATATACGGTCAACATTTAAACTGACGCCAGTACGAAAACAGAGAAAAACTCTGCAAGCATTACAGAAAATATAAAAAATAGTCCCAGTTTTGCAGGACGATGCAGCGGCCACAGCACCGCTCCTTAAGACCCAAGTACAATAAAGGTGCCGACTAACCATCAGGTCTCGGTGGTTGGGCAGGACGGAGATGAACTGAGGCTGCCTCCAGCTCATCCAGAGGGGGGGCTCTCTGGCCATGTTGTCGGCGAAGGGCTGGTAGCCCTCCTTGAGGCCACAGCGGGCAAAGCACTGAAGCGTGGCCCCCTGCCTGCCCAGGTTCAGCCTCCCCGCCTGGTTCATTCCAAGGCTCACCGCAGGCAGCAGGCCTGTGAGGTGGGACCAGGGGAATGAGTGAAATCGAGCAGAGCAGTGGAGAGACACAGCGGGAGAGCAGACATTAAACTCTTACTCACCGTCTATATCAAATATTAGTGAGCGGTGCATTCCAAGAATATATAGCTTTGAGTAGTATCAGTGAAGTCAGTATTATTTATAGTATTGAGTATTAGCATTCAAGTTTCTACTATACCACTCAAAATCCGACCACTGTGTCAAAGCTGTCCGGAGCAAGCCAAACTTTAAGCACATAAAAACAGGGTCATGCTACATGGCTATTGGTGACAGATTTATCGATGCGTGCAGAAAGCATTATCGATTGAAACCTGTCACACACCGTCTCCGACGTCAAAGTCTTTGGCGGCCAGCTCCGAGCCCAGGTGGTTGAGCAGCGCCTCCCCGTTGAGGCTGACCACCATGGTGTGCTGGGCCATGTCCAGCAGGCAGCCCACCACGTCACCCCTCTTCCAGGGACAGCCCAGAGGCTCGCCCCCCTGGTGGTACCACTTGGCCTGGAGGGTTTGAGGAAGAAGCCCCAGATGCTTACTTTGTACACTCGTCGACTTCGGCCCACGTCCTTACACCCGCACCATTTAACCTTTTCACTGCAGCAATCGCTTTTTCCTTCAGAATGGGATTTTCTTGCTTCTTGTTTTTCTTCGGCATAACACATTGATTTAGAGAGGAGATAATGGCCAATGTGGACTGGGCCTTGGGCGGATGGGTTTTATTATTTTAAACACAAATAAAACGGAAACCTGAAGTGTTCGCTGCAGTGAGAAGGTTACATGGCGCAGGCATCCAATGTGGATCCATTTGAAAGTCATCATTCATAAAACTTCGGAGAAACTCCAGCTCACCGTGGAGCCGTCAAAGACGTAGGCCATGTCGTCAGAGCCCAGCTCTCCGTCCGGGGAGCATTGCGGTCGAGCCCAGCCCACCCTCATGGCCCCCGCCGTCAGCACCTCAAACTCAAAGTACCAGCGGCCCTGGGTCACCGCGTAGCGCTGGTCGACACGAAACATCCGGCCCCCCTCGGCGGAGGGCAGACAGCAGGGGTCGCTCAGAGCAGCTGCAGTACCAAAGCAAGAAAGTAGTTTGCCCAAAAAAGGATGAAATGAAATATACTACAAAATAAATGCATACAATTATGACCCTCATATAATTAGCAACATGCATTTTCCATTTCTAGTCAAAATTAAGCTTTCAATATTCAATTCAAAATGTATTATTTTAAATCAATACAAAATATTTTTTATAAAATACATTAGGCTTAAATTGCCCTCTTGTTATCGAAAAAAGTAAGCTATTTAGATTGTGCTTACAACCATCAGGGTCCATGCAATAAACCGTGATGGCTGTGGTCTGCTCTCTGAAAGAGGCCTCATCATGGGTCTGAGGGGACAAAGGTGGTGAGTGATGGTTCTCAGGGGGGAGGAGGACGTACTGGGCTCCAGGGCGAGGGGCTCCAAGCTGTATCCGTAGGCCAGCAGGGTGCAGACCGCCTCCCTGGCACTGTCTCTGCCCGCCTCCCTGCTCTGCTCCTCTAGCAGGCCGTACGGCACCAGCTGGGGGCTCCGCTTGGCCTTCCCCTCCTGAACACACCCCCACACAGGCACTCAGAAAGACTAAACCCATTGGCAAGGGCTTGGTGTCTTTAAACAAGTGCTTTCCACTACTTTAAATTGATGATGTTACCTCGATTTGAACCGTTTTGAACCATATATATAATTGCTTAGATTACCACACAACTAACCTTTGAAAATTGCCTAATAAAATCTCTGCTTTCACCAATTTTCCCAACTAACGCCCTGTTGACTATATGACTTTCCAATTCTAGACGTTTGCAGGCGCGCCGGTATTGTTGTGCAGCACCTACCCGCTGAGCTCCATAGGTCCAGCCCTGTCTGATGAGCTGCTTGGCCCAGGCGTTGTGCTCGTTCTGGGCAAGGGCGTCCACGGCCGTCTCCAGGGCCACGCCCAGCACCATCTGGCTCAGGTCAAGCGGGGCGGGTCGGTAGCCGCTGGGCTGCTCATACCTCACATCAACCACAAATCACACTCAATTAGAGGGAATCAATATGTCTGGATCCCAGCTGCCAGACAGACGGATGACAGCACCTCTGCCTGTCTGTTGTTTATAGATATTCACGGTTGCTGTTAGTGTCAAGAATGACGAAATGACGAAAGGTTATCTCAGTCCATATTTTGTCAGCTGTTGCTAATATGAAGTACTAACTCATGAGTTTCTGTATTGGCACAGAAATGGTTTCAGGGTGCGAGCCACCTTGACAGTGGACAATGTGTTCTCTGCTGTGATACCTACTTTGCTGAAAGCCGTATGTACTGAAGGTGTTTCTCAGCGTGGCCGTCTGCCAGCCCAATGTGGAATCCAAGAGCGATGAGCGTCCTTAAGGTGAAATATTGTTTATCAGACAATGCTGGTACACTGAACGTGGTGGCAATGCCAATACTGTGTGTGTGTGTGTTTGTCTTGAGGACATTATCTCAAAGAGGGAGCTTCTCCTACCCAAATCTCATTGAAATTCTGCTTAACAAATTACAAAATAATCCATAAATCAAATACAAAAAAAAAAAAGATTTTAACCATCAGAAATAGTGCATCGTAGTGCATCATAGTTAGATTGGAATCTTAAACTCTCTGATGGAAGGGTTTGAATGTACTTGATTGTTATCTGAGCCATCTGAAGATTCTGGTTCTTCTCCTTCTCAGGAAGCTTTTGGAACTCGACCAGGCCGGGGTCCAAACGCTTAGCCTCATCTCTCACCTGTAGATCAAACACAGCAGACACAACCTCACCCTGACGTTCTTGAGAAACCGAGCCAGACCGAATGTAGTTGTTGCAGAAGAGGCCACAGACATAGAGAGGGAGGTTAATTAGATTAACTATATATATACGATTTTTGCATGTAGTATGTGGCTTGCATTATTGGTGGTCCACGTTGGATCTAAAAGGAGGAGAAATGCAGTTATATCACCAAACAGCAATCCTGAGTTTCTGGACTGTTTGACTTTATGCAGTCTTTATAGACATCACCAGAACATGTTAAGATACGACAGCAGGGTCTGTAGTCCTATGCATTGTTGCTTCCACAGTGCTGATTATTGCTTTGCTCTTACAGATCCATACGCCCAGCCCAGTCCTATCTTGTCCATTGACCAAAGTTCATGGATATTCTCAGCCAGTCTTTCCCGGATGTGTTCCAGTTGTGCAGGCAATTCCACCTAAAGATATAATTTGAGAGAAGCTGTTACAATAAAACAAAACAATATAAGCACTACTACCTCTTGACTTTGTGATTTATGGTAGCAACATTTGTATTTGTACTATTAAGTGTAATACTAAAACAAAATGTTTCCCATTGCTCCATTAACAAAAAAAGGCTAATGCTCTTTGCTTTGCAACCATAAAGATACCAGCGCGAAGCATGTAAAGATGCCCTGATCTCAAACATAGATCCATGGCACTGTCAGTCCACTCCTATGGGATCCCCCCATGCGTACCTTGCTGATGTCCACGGGTGTGGGGGTGAAGGTGGGCGGTAGCAGGGCCATGGAGGGACCCAGGAGCTCCCGCCCCCCGTCCTCGGGGTCCAGGCTGTACCGCTGGCAGGGCTCCACCTTCAGCTTGGCCCCCCCGGGCAGCAGGGCCTCGGAGCACGGGGCGAAACCCGGCGGGGGCAGGAAGCGGAACTCTCCGTGCCGTCCTCCGAACAGGAAGCGCACCCTGGGGGTCAGAGTTCGGACCGAACGGAGAAGGAGTTTGAGCTCATGACATTGACAAAATAATTGCATTGAAACACTCAATCATGTATTATACAAATATATTAGCATCCGAATGCAATGTTTCATCACAGATGGGTAAAAGAGGAGCAAGAATGAGTCAAGGGGGTGATCAACTTTAACCGAAGGGTTATAGGTTCATCCCAAACATCTGTAATATACCAGTCTCTCTCTCTGATGGACAACTTGTACCTGATCATTAATGTCATGTATTTAAAGGATGCACAGTAAGTTGTTTTAGATAGAAGCTTCTTTTCAATGACTTGTTTGATAATAATAATCACTACAATCAGCATTCTGAAAAAGCAGGCACACTAACTAATGGGGAGATGGGGTGAGACAGAACATCAGGAATGGATTCACATCCTTCATACTGACTTGACTCCAGCGGAGAAGCTGACCACAGGGTGCATCAGGCCGTCGCTGTTGAAGTTCTCCAGCATGCCCTGCACGGGCAGCCCGTTGACCCGGAAGGAGATGGAGGGCGCCACCAGGTCCAGGCAGCAACTGACCACGTCTTCGTCTCTCAGCAGGTGAGGGAAGGGAGAACTCACCCGGCGACTGACACAACCTGCACAGTGCACCATGGGGGGTCCAGAGGGTTACGGCAACTGTTAAACATTCTGCTAATGATTGATAGTAAATCCCAGAGCCTCGATGTGTCTTTGGCATATTTTAATTTTGATATCACTTTGAAATTACGCTTTTCAAAAAAAGGTGTGAGAATGTAGCTTTTCAGCGATTGTTAAGTGAATGCAGCATTTGAGTGAGTGTTGATCATTGTCAGTAAATGCTGGTTTCACCCTTCAACTGTTTTAAAGGTCCCATGGCATGCTACTTTATGGATGCTTTAATATCTATATTAAAGCATGTAGCCTCCGGCCTTACACAGTATTTTCAGCCGTGGTGCAGAATTACAGCCACTATGAGCCAGTCGCACATTGATCTTTCCCCAAACGCGCCGTTTCGGTGTCTGTAGCTTTAATGCAAATGAGGAGGAGAGAGGCGGGTCAAGGAGGAGGGTGGGGGTGTGGCCCTGAGCAGCTTGCGGCCACAGTACCATGCGCTCTGTTTACAGTGGATGTATCGCAATGGCGAGGCGCACACAGCCTTTGGCCATGTTCTGCAAATATTCTAGAACACTCCGGGTGCTCCGGCGGGAGTCCTGGAGCTCTATACCTAAATAATATCATATTATACATAGATATCTATATCGTATAATATATATTATCACGGCCGAAAGGTGTGTGCGCCTCCAGACGATATTATGAATCTCAAACGACTGCGTCAGGTTCTCCGACGTCTCTGGTTATTCCACGTCCACATCAATCTGAAGTAGACTGAACCAGGACATGGAGGAGAAAGGGATAGTTGCCTGCGATTGTTAACCGTGATTGTCTCCCGCCCGAGCATCGCTGCCGAGGGACCACCGCCTCGGCAGCAGGCAGCACTTAGGCACCACCACCTTCTGCAGCGGGCAGCGCCGAGGCGGTGGTCCCTCGGCAGCGGGCAGCGGGAAGCGGGGCTCAAGCGGGAGACAATTGAATTGAATTGAAATATATCTAAATAATCGCGGGCAACAATCCCTTTCTCCTCCATGTCGTGGTTCATGTACTTCATGGAGGCAAAGCCAACATTCCTTTCCCCCAATTCCCTCTCAACCATGGCTGAGATAATCCCAACTACGAGTCTCATTGTGGAAATACCAGAGACGAGAGTCCGACGTGTTATGTGCCATAACACCAACAGCAGAACGGTTATCCAAATAACAAAGAAGTATACAACACATGTGTTACAGTCCTGGAGCTCTATATCTAAATTATATCATATAATACATAGATATCTATATCATATAATACATATTATCACAGCCAAAAGCTGTGTGCGCCTCCAGACGACATTATGAATCACAAACGACTGTGTCGGGTTCTCCGACGTCTCTGGTTCTTCCACTTCCACATCAATCTGAGGTAGACTGAACCGCTCGCTGCCTGCTGTCAGCAGCCCACTGCCTGCTGCCGGCTACCCGCTGGCAACAATCCCTTTCTCCTCCATGTCGTGGTTCATGTACTTAAGGGAGTCAAAGCCAAAGTTCCTTTCCCCCAATTCATTCTCAACCATGGCTGAGATAACCCCAACTACAGTCTCGTTGAGGGAATACCAGAGACGTCAAAGAACCGACGTGTTATGCGCCATAACAGCAACAGCAGAACGGTTATCCAAATAACAAAGAAGTGTACAACACTTGCGTTACAGTGTGTGTAATCACAAACACATACACATGTGGCGCATAGCTCATTGTCTCGTTGGCGGGCCAAATTCTCTGGGCGGGCAAGGCAGGGAAAGGGGAAGTGACTTGGCCCCTTATGACGACATATGGGACATTCCAAATCAGCGCGCCTGAGCTTCCATTTTTTCAAAGGTGAGCAGGACATTGCTTGTTTTACACCGAACACAAGTTTTAGCCACTGGAGGACGATAGGCAGGCTAGGGGAACTCATATTAATGTTAGAAAACCTCATAAAGTGAGATTTTCATGCCATGGGACCTTTAATCTGTCTGTACCAGCGGCACCCAAACTGGATCCATCCTGTGTTCCTCCTGTTCACACACCTGACCAGAGACGGAGCCCGTCGAAGCCATAGGAGTAGAGGTCATCTCCCACCCCGTTGCCCCCAAAGCCCTCGCCGGCAGTGGGCCAGGGGTGGTAGCCCTCGGTGCAGGCCCAGCCCACGCGCAGGTGGGTGGGCTCGGCCGTGAGGAAGGGCTCAACATGGTCCACCGCCAGTTCGTAGTACCACCTGCGATGCTGGGCCGACCCATCCCCAAGGGCCAGGAATACGTTGGGCCTCATGCTAGTGGTAAGAGGGCGGAAGACAAGAGGAAAACCATGCGCTTACACAGTGGTTTGAATGCAGCGGGTATAGAACGAGGACAATCACAACTTAAGTTTGAAGCACCATCAGACTAGACTGCACCATACTTCTTTTCATGACTTTAAGGCTTCTTTGCTTGTTCACCTTAAATCGACTTGTTACTACTACTACCTCGTGTATTGTATTGTATATACCTTTGCTTTTAGTTTATAAGTAGACTTTGACATGTTATTAGTTCTGTTCATTTGTTTACTTCTTGTTGCCAATGATTTGGGATGGTGGGAGAGCTCTTATGTGTGTGTGCTTGTTGATGCTACAATGTGGATTGTTTAACATTGTCTAAATGTTCTGTGCCTGAGGACCCCCTTGAAAACGAGAAGCTGCATCTCAAGGGGTTTACTCTCTGATTCAACTTGGAAATAAATAAAACCTCCACATAAGAGGGCGACTGCTGCTCTACCTTGTGACCTGGTTGACCAGCCGGCTCTGCAGCAGCAGGTCTCGGTCAGGGAGCAGGCCGTGACAGATGAGGTTCTGGTTGGAGCGCACGGCCATGCCGTGACACAGAGACAGGGACGACAGCACCTCCAGCACCTGGGGGTATCCGTCACAGTGTCCCACAAACGACACGTTGACAGGGTTATGGAACAATGGTTTGAGGCAGCAGATCTAGACGATACAATTGGGGCCATGGCACTATCTAAAAGAGTCTTAACTGCTGTGTTGTGAAAGAATATCAGTCTTTGAAAATATGTCACATATAAAAGTACATATATTGCAGATATATATATATTCTATATACATAAACATGTGTGCATTGACACAAGAACAAGAAACACAAGAAACACATTTAGGACCTATTTAACAGAACAGATATTGACAAAAACAATTAGCTATTGGATAATTGCTTTTTTCTTTTCTAGGTCTCTCCCATCTCTGCTCCCAAATCCAAAGTAATATATTCATGCATGACCTTGTGATTTCGTCCATGTTTATCCAGGAGGGAAATTATGGATTGGATGTGTCCCCCTTTAATGACATTGAGGGCCTCTGGGCTCTCCAGCACCATGCAGTGCAGAACCTCCAAGACACCTTTAGATGACAGACAGGAGTACGCCTATTACAGGGAGCACCCTAGGCACTGTGGCTGGTTTCTGTATTCATTACACCGATAATGACTGCTAGTTAAAGCCCACCAAGCAAACATCGGGGATTAATGTAGGCTGTCCAAGGTGGTATTTGATCAAGAGTGATGCCCGTCAAAATATCTCCCAAGGTAAATGGAAGAACATGTACCTTTTCCGGTTGCTTTGCAACGCTGATCCAACTGAAGGATCAGCGTTGCAGCATAGTGTTGAGCTACAGCAATGTAAGGCTGCTTTGACTATTAATTCCAAATGTGTTTATCGATTCCAGCAGGCTAAACGCTAAACTACAACTACACCAATGAAATCAACAGCTTAAACCGAATAGAAATAACAATAAATTCCTTGAAGCTTTACGTAAAAGACAAATTGAGATTTGACCATTTAAAATTTGCTAAAAGTGCCTCAAAGGTCCACACACCTGTGGAGGCCTCTGTTCGCTGCAGCCTCTCCACCAGCCAGTCCAGTGAGGAGGAAAACCGGGCACAGCTTCTGCGGTTCCCCCTGATCAGAGACGCTGGAGAGGAACGCAAGACAGTAGACCTTAAGTAATAGCAATTCACAAGGTAGGATGAATCTCATTAAATAACATTCATTAACTATCTGCAGCTAAGATACGACCATTCCAAGATATCATCCTCAATAATTGTACTGGTGAAAAAAATTAATAAAAAAAAATATATAATCTCTGGAGCCATCATTGTTGTTAATTGTTTTCTGACCAATAAAGCGTTATTATGTAGTTCATATCATTATGGTGAATGATCCTCATTAAAGCAAGATCAATGTGTGACGTTTGTATTCCTTCTGACCCAGTAGTTGATAGAAAACATTGAGGAGGCTTTCGCAGCCTTCTCCCTCTCCGCTCCCTCCAACAGACTCAGCAAAGTTAGCGGCGCTGCTGTACAGATGGAGACGATCAAGGCAGTCCACCACCAGGTTCACCACACCCTGGAAGCCAGGAAGGACACACACAAACATAATAACACACAATTAAACACAACACAAAATAACATTAGAATACACAACCCAAATAACACAGCAGGAAGTAGCAAAACACAAAGGCAAACAAAATATGCAAATGCAACACACTAAAATTTCGAAAAAAAACAACACAAAATCATCAAACTAAATACAAAATAACACATACCAATGCCAAATAACAACACCAAATACGCAAAAAAAACACAAAAGCGGTACAAAACGTTCCCTTTGATGTAAAATTGCTAGCATTACAACGTCGGGTGTAAATGTAATGCTATGAGCAATGTTCACTCTGTGTACCTCCTCTTGAAACAGGCTTTGTCTTTTCTTCAAGGTCTTCAGGCCGTTCTGGTAGGTCTCATGCCCCAGTCCCTCCTCTGGGGGCTTGAAGAAATGAATCAGATCCCCCAGACAGAGTCGTATTGTCTCTAGTTGGAGGTTTACTGAGGAGACGTTTTCTTGTTGATCCAGACCATCCAGTTTCCTATAAAAATCAAATATATAATATGAAAAATACACTAAGAAAAGGCATGGTTTGATTATCCAATTGTATAAAAGCTGATATGAAAAGGCTTCCGACAGCGTGACTACACACAATTTTACATAATGAAGGCCAAAACAGGCAGAACTTCCATACCTCGTTTTGTAAAGTCAGTTGAAATCAATCCCTCATCTTTTTCAATAAACATTTAATTGAAATATTTTTAAGTTAGCCATATCATCATCAAGCGGCACTCGTTACTAAGCATGCATAGCAGATCACTGTGTCACAACGTCAATCTAACCCTGTCGTCACTGCCACTGACACACCACGGCCCTAGCTCTCGGTGAACTGAGACTACAGGAGGCCAGTATGGTTGAGGGTGTGAACCTGACGAATGCAGTGAAGAGGTGAACCGCGGTGCGGATGAGCCTGGCGATGCCTGACTCCTCTCTCTGGGAGCGGGAGAGCGTCAGCCCGTCGTCCACGTGACCCTCGCTGTGCAGAATGGCCTGCAGAGGAACCTCGGTTACAGCTGCTCGATAGCCACATGCTAACGTTAATGATCTTAAAGGTGTGTAGGATTCAGTTACACTAAATTCTACATACAGCATCTTTAATTAAAGTTTGCACAGAAATCTCATCTCAATCACATTACCACACAGAGCTCTGGTACAAAATAACAAATTATTTAAAGGGATACACAACGATATCTGTAAATAGCTGTTTGCCTGTCTTACCCAGATTGAGACGAGTTGTTTAATTCCAAAATCATCAATGTGCGGTCAGATGGGGAGTTCTCTGGGTTAGTGTTGGCTTTCCGTTAGCAGCGTTTATTGACTTGCAGAGTTACAGTAGCCTACCTCCTGTTCATGGGAGGGGAATGTCTGCCTTGTGTATGAAAATGTGCCACATAAATAAAGTTGACTTGACTTGTAATTATTTTCCAAAGATCTATATGTGTTCCAAATAGTCAATTACTCAAAATGGATGTCATAAATAACCCAACAACATTGTAATTTGTAACACTGCACTATTTTTGGCGCAGTGATTATTTGTCTACCTGTGAGGCACCGCTGACTCTACCCTCTGCTTCAACCACCCAGAAGCAACAGATTCTATAATTGCACTAGTTGCAAAAATAGTGCCGTATTATCTGTGTGTTTGTAGACAAACTACATCTTGTTGGGTTTTCACTGGCACTCCATTTTTTGAGGGTTCTGAATTGAGTGAATATTCAGAACAAATTTAAATCCTTGGAAAGAAATCAGGAGCTAGGCTAACTCTGTAAGTCAATGGAACAGAAAGCAAATGCTAACCCAGCAATCTCCCCTTCTAGACGCACAATGATGAAACACATGATGGTAAGACAGGCCAAAGCCAATTAACAGATATAATTAATTTAAAATAATTGAGGACCACATCTAGACCATTTGTTTAATAAACTAGGTTTATCTAAGATATTTGTTAACATATCTAACTAAAAGACGCATGGCATTTGACAGTGTGTTGTATTTTTTTTCTAAGAACGTCCACACAAGTCACCAAAAACGATCAGCAAAAGAGCAGTAGTCTACCTTGCGCTGAATGGACCCCATGCGTGCACACTTCCCGTCCACTGCCTGGTAGGTGAGCCACAGGCCGGAGGCTACATGCTGGATGTAGCAGCTTGAGTCTCCATACTTGATCTCTGCCGTGCCCATGCCCTCAACATCCTTTTTAGAGCATGGTTGAGCCTTTTCCTAGATACATAAATGAATACTTTATTGTTTGTCAGTAGCAAATGGGCATAAGTTAAGATAAAACAAGGAGGGGATGAGCTAAACACAATTTATCTGAAGATGCTATGCCAAACAATAAAAAGGCGAACAAAATAAAGTATAGTTGAGCGTGTGACCTCTGACCTTCGAGGGTTGGAAGCAGAAAGAGGAGGTGCCGACGTCAGCTCTGTTGCGCTCCACCAGATGAAGGCCGCCTTCCTCCGTCAGCCCCAGGTACCTCCCGGTGGTCAGGTGGCGCAGGCGGAAGGGCTGGCCCCAGCGGGCGTGGCTCCCGCTCCACCTGTTAAGAAACGGAGAAACCAGCAACAGAACAACCACAATGTGATGTTGTTGTTTTTGTTGTGAGTTGTATTGCAGTTTTTTAAGTGCAGAATACTTTTAATTGCTGTCTTTCTTAAGATCATCATATCCAAAATATAATCGTGGGAACTTTTGCACACTTCCACTTTTTTATTACTATTAATTGAAGGAGACTTGTATATTCGCTCCCCCCTCAATGACCATAGTGGTTGCAGGCTACCTTGCAAGGCGAATGCTAAAATATGTGAATATGGTTCACAGGCAAAAAGCGAGAGGCGGTTGCAAGGAGTTTAAAAGGAGTTGCAAGGAGTCTGTGCATATCTCATGTTTGAACTGAAGAACAGCATGCTTCGATAATAAATAGCTCTGTGAACATAGCTCCAAAAGGACATTCTAGTGATTAAATGTTTTTAACACCAGTCCACAGCGCCTGCTGTTTCAAAGAGGGACCTCTATGCCGTTGCAGTGGGGAAAAAGCAATGCGATACAGAGATAAAGTCTTCAGAATTTCTCAAACAGAAATAGTAACAGATTCTATCAGGACAACAAAATAATAATATAGCACTTATTATTTTAGGACAAAACAATACATATTTCATGCTTTTCTGTACAAAATAAGGAAAATAAAAAAAACTTTAATTTTCTTGTCAGCAGACAAAAAAGTACCATCACAATAGCTAAGCCAATACAGATTGAACACCCCAGTGTGGGTATAACATTACATATACAAACAATAACGGGGCCATTGCTAATACTACTTACATGACACGCAGAATCTCCAGTCTCCAGAGGGAGCAGGCCTGGCTGGACACTGAGCCAATCCCATAATGGATTGTTCTGGATGCACACAAACACACACACACACACACACACACACACACACACACACACACACACACACATAGAAATGATATGAACAATAAAATAGCTCTAGATATCCTTGCTGACACAGTAAACATTGTCTTCAGTTTGGACGGGAGAGGGAGTTAAGGGTTAGGCTCCGACCTTAGCCTCCCGACTGACCTTTGCAGCTCCTCTCCATACTCTCTGGAGGGCAGGGTGAGGCAGGCGTCGCTGTGTCCGTGAAGCAGCCGCAGGGTGTCTCCTCCTTTCAGGTAGCCTACAGGTACCAACCGAGACCAGAGACCAGAGTCAGGCTAATTTTTTCAGGTAGCCTACAGGCACCAACAGAGACCAGAGACCAGAGACCAGATATCAGAGATCATAGTCAGGTTAAAGCTCTCAGGTAGCCTACAGGCACCACCAGAGACCAGAGACCAGAGACCAGAGTCAGGCGTATGTTTCAGGTAGCCCACTAGAGAACAGAGACCAGGGTCAGGCTAAAGCTTTCAGATAGCCTACAGGTACCACCAGAGACCAGAGTCAGGCTAAAGCCTTCAGGTAGCCTGCAGGCACCAGCAGTGACCAGAGACCAGAGTCAGGCTAAAGCCTTCAGGCACCACCGGACATCAGAGTAAGGCTAAAGACTTAAGGTAGCCTATAGGTACCAGCAGAAACCAGAGACCAGAATCAGGCTGAAGCTTTCAGTTAGCCAACAGGTACTAACCAGAGACTAGAGTCAGACTTAAGATAACGTATAATGAGATAAAGCTGTTGAATGTGACATCTGCAGTTATAATTGCGATAGGTAAAGATGAATGATTAAACATCTGAGAGTAGTGCTGATGAGAAAAATCAATGGAAGGATAACCTCAGTAAGCCATCATCAAACTCTGTGTAATGCATAATTATATTTGAGGAGATTTCCATCTTCTTCCAATTTACTGAAATAGTGGTGGAGCAATTAGTTTGCTCTATTCACAGACTGCAGATGTTCTGCAACAGGGCGACGCGCTGGGATTATTGATTCGTTAATCAGGTTCTGGTTCTGTCTGAACCAAAAAAAAAATAGGGTAAACCGTGCCTTGAGCCACTCCACCGACAGAGCAGACCGGCGCCACGCTCCACAGAGTCTGCTGGAAGGCTGCGTCCACCACCACCCTGCCACTCTGCCTGTTGTCCAACACAGTGCCATAGGACAGGTGCTGAAGGAGACCAAAGACCATTACAACATGTTAATCACCAGGATAGTCATAATCAAAACCATACAAAGCACTGTGCTCAACCCCATTCAAACTTGAATTGCACCAATCAAAGACTGGGAAACTCGACTAGGGTATTTTGTTAGGTTTTTTCATCCTGATGAGCAGTGCTGCTCTGTGCCGAGCACCAAAAGTTGAACATATCAAAACTTTTATGTGCCTGGCAAAAATAACAGAAAAACACGAGGTACATCACAACGCACATCGCACACAACTAGGTTAAAAACTCATCATCATGCGTTCCTAATCACCACTTAATTAGAATCAGGGCTTCAGGACCATTTCTATGACCTGTAGATTTGAGCTGGCAACTCCAACTTAAAGATAAAGATAAATAGACTTTCTCAAACACTAAAAAAGGGTAGTAGAAAAAAAGCCATTTGGGTTTAGGGTTAGGGTTGGCAGCTATTTCAATGTTAAAACAAGGGAAAACTACATTAAAAAGCAAAACATTGACTTAATAACGGGATGCTGATTTAATAAACACAAAAAAAACTATTTAGACGACTGTTTTTTTCTTTTCTTGGTGGCATGACATCCATCCTCGTGCAAAGCTCTAATTCTGCTGTGCAGTTTCATTTATGCTTGCACAATGAACAGACCACCTTTTAAGCATTGTAATGATCTTAGGCCCAATGATTCGATCTCTCATTCTTCCAAAGCCACGTCTTTGGAAACTTGGCTTGGCTTAAGCCAACTTACATTACCACAGGGAAAATTCTTAACCGTGACAGACCTATTTATAACACTACAGATTCAAGGTTCAGTTTAGAATAGTTTTTATGTTCACCTCTGCTTCTGACCCTAATTTACTGGTTCACCTGATGATGACAAAGAGCCTTGTCCAGCAAATACTCACATTTACAGAAAAAAGATTAAGCATAACAAATATAAAGCATTTTTTATTTTCACTTGTGCCTGGAACTGAGAGAAGCTTGGCTTTTAGTATTCCTATAGTGTTTGAGTAAGTACGACATCATTGTGTTTGAGTTAATATGGTGTCGGAATAGAATTGACATGTCACGGTTTGACCTCTTAAAATACATTACTCTGACGTTTGTCCTTTTGAAATGCCTCCACTTACCAGGTATCTCTCTGAGGAGATACTGACCAGTATGAGGTCATCTCCAACACGCACCTTCTCGCCCTCTGACCTCTGCATGGATGCTGGGTGGACAGTCCACCAGCATGACTCACCTAACACACATACACACAAACACACACACATGCACACACACACACACACACGCGCAAATGGACACACATGCACATACACGTCACTCTGCTGCAGCCGGGTATAAAACTCCTCATGGAAGTGTCGTGATGATCCAGTTTGAAATGCTTCATTGCAATAAAAATATTACCTTCTTTATCTTCTTGCAGACCAACATCAAATGCAAGCTTATCAGTTGAAGACAGACAAGAGGACAAACAGCTGAGATACTGTGGGTAAAAATAAAGGGTTCAATCAAGTGGAAGCTTTTACAACTTTCCATGATGCATAAGATTTGAGATGCAATTAATTAAATAATGACTGCTTTCCATACATAATACAACATGTATCCATTAACATATTCTATATGCCTCACCATGCCACTGTATGAATGTTGGAACAACACCGCCTGGCCATACAACAGTGTTCGATGACAGTCTGGGACTGCCTGGAAAAACAATACTCATCACAATACCGTCTCATTTATCAAGGGGGCATTTATGAATTAGCAAGACAGTCAAACACAGAGAAGAGGAGAGGCGCGATGAGAAGGAGAGATAAAGCAGAGAGGAAAGAGGAAAAGAGAAGAATGAAGAATAACAAATGAGCAAGGAAAAGAGAAGGGAATAGAATAAAAGGAGAGTGAAGAGACACTCTTACCCCTGCGGTGGGGTCCTCCCTAGAGGCAAGCATCTCTTGAAGGGCTCGGACAGAGAGGCACTGGGCCAGAACAAATGCACACACAGAGAGGTCCGGTGGTACATTCTGGAGAATATATAGAAAAATAAAAAGGAAACGAGGTTAATACAAATATCATCAGGATTTACAGATTATGACTATCTGCATAAATACACAACTTAGACATTTACACTTACACTAAATGATTCATTATTGACTATGAAAAAGTGTTTCATTATTATCAATAATTATACAACTATTAACAATTTCCTTAACTGTGGTGCAGTCAGAATTATAGCTCTACTTATAATAAATATGTAATAGGTTATTCAAACGTAACACATTTCCTAATTAACGGTTTAATGAATGAATTGATTTATTTGTAATGTGCTTGCTGCAGCATTCCCTTTTTCTATCCATTTTTCTAAAATTTCTAAATGTTGTTTTGTTCCTGGAGAGAAGTACTGCATGTTCTGCATTATTAGGTAGTCCTGGCGTATCTCTGTTGGAGAGGAGATGTTTGGGCCCGCACCTTGCAGTTAGAGGTGGGCTCCAGACCACAGAGTCTGCAGCCAAAGCCTTCAGCCGCCAGACACAACTTCAGCTGCTCCTGCTCAGAGCTGAAGGTGCTCTGCAACACCACCTCATCCCCCTGACATGGAGACACACACAGACGACCAGCACACACACACACACACACACACACACACACACACACACACACACACACACACACACACACACACACACACACACACAAACACACACACACACAAAAACACAGAGATGCCCATACAAGTCTCTCACACACGCACACACACACACAAACATAAGTAAAGACACACAAATGTCAGATAAACGCACGTGCACACAGACGCACAGACATACACACTCACATTAATAAAGATCACTGTATGAGCCAAAATCAACATAGAAGCTACAGGTTTGAAGAAGCGCAAACGCATAGACACATTAGCCATGAAAGCTAACTCGACTCCTTTTCATTCCTATCCTGGACAGATATCCAAGTCAACAGAATGAGCCGTTTCCACTGTCTATTTAAGGAGATTCTAGATGCAAAGGTCAGATGACTGCTTTCCACCGTCAAACCAGACCACAAACACCTCTGCAACCAGGCTGCATGGCACTATGTTGGGACAATAGTGCAGTGCCGTGCCTGACCTTACGTTCACCTTCCCCTCCACTTCCCATATCAACGGAACCCTGGAGTCTGTCATTTACACATCATCATACGCACAGACAGTAAGGGGCCTTCTCAGTGTGAGGGCCTGGAGCTGACAATGGTTATGTTGCATTTACTATTGTGTCGTTCGCTAATGACGTTCCCTAGCATGTTTACATTGCTTTCACAACGCTAAAGTGACTTTGGCAGGAATGTTATACACATTGATGATGAACTGCGGTAAGGAATTGTAATCTGAGACTTAACCTCTCAGATCAACTAAATTAATTGACAGAAAGGTTCATGCTCGTGTAAACAATAACTGTGAGTGCTAATAGAATGTTACCACCGAGATTGTTTAGTGTAGTGTATGTGTGTATATGTGTGTGTGTGTGTGTGTGTGTGTGTGTGTGTGTGTGTGTGTGTGTGTGTGTGGTTGTGTGCACGTGTTGTGTGTGTGTGTGTGTGTGTGTGTGTGTGTGTGTGTGTGTGTGTGTGTGTGTGTGTGTGTGTGCGTGCGTGCGTGCATGTGTGTGTTTGCACATCAGTCACACGCTGACTCTGACATGTCTTTATCAGAGGGTATAAATAGCAAGATGTTATCGAGTACACTGGAACAATGATAACATGATAAAACAATCTCTAGTCTGGAAAAAAAAACATGCAAAAAACGAAACACCTTTTTAAAAGGGTTAATTTACTATCACAATATAGTATAATATAGTATAGTATCACAATGTGCAGAAATAAGAGTAATGTGGCATGATACTTTTAAACCTTTAAAGGTTGTACTAGTGTTAATGCAGCATGCATGTGATTTAACTTACAGTAGCCCACTAGCCTACAGTGCACTTGTCAACAATAAAATATGTAATGAAACAGAAAATACAAGCTAGCCAAGCCTTTCTAACCTAATGAATGTATTGGTTATTAAAGTAAATAAAAAATGGTTTCAGTTCTTAATTTAATAAAGACAGCCGCATCACAAGATAACGATAGCCAGCCGGCATGTGTGCTACAGTCGTTTGGATGGAAACCATCATAAAAATACACTCTATATGATTTAATAAACCAGAGACACAACTGAAAACTGCCTTACCGTGCGCAGAAACTGAATTTCCTCTTCGTTTTCTCTGGCCTCAGTCATTTTAACCAAGGAACAAATAAAGCAGCCGAAGTTAAAGTGAGTTTTGAAGGAGAGAGGAGATGGTGAAAGTTTGGAGCGCAGCTCGCGGGATGTTCAGCAGTGGGCGGAGCCTAAATTATAATTACTTAAAATTTGCATAATGAGGAAAGTTCGTCGAGAGCACAACTTAATTTGGTGCAATTAACAAAACATCCCCCAGGTCGTTAATACTCCGTATCTTAGTCAGTACAGTGAAATTTAAGGACCTACACAATTTCTAATGAATATTTAATGTCCAGTGTTCACCATTTTTTTCATTTATCTATAGAGCTCTAGTGAAATGCAACTAATAAACAAGCATGACGTTTTTTTTCAGCTAGTTTTATTGAATGCATACCCTCTTCAGTACAATTTTCATCTCCCTACTTTGCCAAAGCCAACAAATAGACTATTACAATTATTTAATTTTCTATCCACCAAATTACCTACTAGAAATTCCACAACACGGCTGTATTCATCATTCAGAAAGAGGAAAATTCTTCTAAAAGTTAATATTCTGTAGCTTGAGGATACATCATTTAGAGAAGCTTCGATTGCTACAGATATAGTCCAGCTGTTCTAAAACATCCTGATAGTGACAAGATAGTGTCTAACATTTGTGGTGCATTCATTTATTGCATAATTTTTCATATTGATTGCGTTTGGCATTGTATTTGCAAAAAATAAGGCTTTTCAACCTGACCTGAAAAAACTAATTTAAGGCAACTCAAAAATAAACTTGCATTAAACCAAAAATAATTAATAAATCGTCACACATGTTGGGATGCCAATGGAATTGAACATTTGTAGTGTTTCATAGTTTAATTAATTTAAGGGGCAATGTGATTCAAAAAAGACAATTCAATCCAATTTCATAATGTGCATCATGATTGTAGACCAACAAACAAATAGCCATGGCTGACACCACAAGCAGATTTCCTTTCAAACTCATCTGCTATTTTCAACAAAAAATAAATCATCAAAAAATAGGAAGAGTCCACCCACGAGGGGGGTGGGGGGGGGGGGGGGGGGGGGGGGGGGGGGGGGGGGGCAGGGGTTGGGTCAAAAATAAAATCATTAGCTGAGTAGATGGTGGGGTTAAAGGTCGCTCTCCCCATAAAGCGCAGTGGAGAAGGCAGTGTAGTCTAGCGCCCCCGGTGGCGCCCCAGGGCACTTGTAGGGAGGCATCCTCATGATGCAGTACTCAGCCTGGTCTGGGGGCAGCTCCCTCCTCAGCTCCTCCACAAGGATATAGGGCTGGGACAGAAAGGGAGAAAATAAGCTAACATGAGATAGCATGGGATACCATGAGATAATGGGATACCATGAGATAGCATGCGATAGCATGAGATGGCATGGGTGAGGGAGGTTCTGCAGAGCTAATCAAAGCTAAAGAAATTCAGAATACTGTGTGAAGGGAATATGATGAGGGTAGACATCTTATAGACAACATGAACAAACCAATTTATTACTGTCTTATTTACAATGATATTGGGTCACTCAACAAATAAAAACAAAATAAAATAAATTAGAATAAAATAATGACTGAATCTCTGAGATCCATCAAAATGATGACGACTCGATCCAAGTATTTCTGCCATTTTGTCCCGCACATCTTCTTTACATCTCCTTTAACAGGCTTCTTGCAAATATCCAATTCTAGGAGCAAGATATTCCGTTTATACTATATTGCATTGTCTTTAAATCTTGGATATAATTAACGTAACATAACACAGCATATGGGGTGTGAATCCCATTTGCAGTGTGACATAAGAAATAAATAAAACCGATTTTCTCAATGTATCAAAGCACATGAGGCGGAAAAAACTTTTTTTGCGTGTTCCAGAGCCTGGCACACTGGTTTGGGCTTTAATCTGAAGAACAACAATTGTGGTATTTCACCATCCAATCCGTTCTTCAGAAGAAAAGGGAAAACTAGATAGATGGAATAGACAAAACCAAGCCCATCTACCTTGTCAGTTGCCAGGATCCTGAAGGAGGCCACGACCTGGTCGGCAGTGTCTGAGTCAGCGGTTTCTCTGGTCATGAAGTCAATGAAGGACTGGAAGGAGACGGCTCCGGAGGCGTTGGGGTCCACCAGCAGCATGATACGGGCAAACTCCACCTCCCCCTGTTCATAGGTTATCAGAGGTAACAGGTGCATTGGTTTTATGAACACAACAAACCACTTTTAGATCTCGAAATTGTTGTACCCTAGCAACACCAAGCTCTTACCAGATCGTAACCCATAGAGATGAGGCAAGCTCTGAAATCATCTGTCTCCATCGCTCCGTTCTTCTTCTAAGAGTGAAAGTTCAGATGTGTTAACTGTTAGCGTTAAGAGCATTAGTGACTTGGGAGAAGTCAGACAAGGTTAGGGAAACAGAATGAAACATAACAAATATATAACTTAAAGAAAGAAAAACAAAAGTAATGTCAGACAGTTATAAGATGAAGAAAATATTTAAATTCGTACAAACAGGGTTACACACATAATAAAAAATACTTACAATAAACTTTGTGTTCTGAATAGTGCTTGTTTTTTATCTGCCCAGATCAACATTCTGGTAAAAAAAAAAAATAGCTTCCTAGCTTTCATTTCTTACATACCATAAGAATCTAACCCTGGGCCAATATCTTCTAGGAAACATTAGGCCCTCTCTTGCCATCTTGTTGATCTCCTTATATACATTGGAGTGAGAGCCGGAGCACCCTACCCTGTCAAAGTGACTGAAGGAGGAGCGGAACTCGTTCATCTGCTGCTGGCTGATGCCCTTGGCGTCCCGGATCAGGACCTGGGTCTCGATCTCGTTGATGGTGCGGGCGACGGTGGTCAGCAGCTGCTCCCAGCCCACCCTTATGTGCTGTTTGAGCGCAGGGTTCAGAGGTCAAATGAAGACATGTATTCCTCCATGTATTTCCTCCTGTATTCCTCCAAACATTTGCTACACCGAAATAAGAGATGTTGATGATGCTAGAGTGCAGACTGCCTGCATCTGAATATATGCACATATTCAGACCACAAGGGATAGTTTGTGGACGGTGATTGAGGACTTCTGAGGTAAAAACAAATCCAATGAATCATTAATTAAGGATGACTGCTCTTTGTTCTCTGAGGACACGTGTATGCGAAACACTTGTGTTCTATACTAGACTTGTACTTGCTAATAAGAATAAAAGAACGAGACGGGCACTGTAAGTTTACTCAACGTGTATCACTGTATTCTTCTCCTTTTACTCTACATCACACTACACAGTATCAGTATAACACGAGGTAAGTGTGCCCCCCTGATGGTGCGGTGGAATAACAGGAACAGCACATAATAGGACTGAATACACAACAACTTGCTAATATATATTTTTTATGTACTGCAATTCTAGGTATAGATTGATGGAGCTGCCATGGACTTAAGTAGCTTTACTAAATTAAAGACTAGGTGGAAAAAAAGTGTGTGCGCGCATGTGTGTTAACGAAACTGTCTTGGGTGTTAGTGTACCTCCATGGTGTAGTTGGTGTGTTTGTTATCAAACACCAGCGACTCTTGGATGAGCTGGTGGTCTCCCTCCAGCTTGTCGATGTTGGGTTTATAAGCAACAATGATGTGCTCAAACTGCTTCAGCTGGGTCATCTGGTCCTCCAGGGCTCCCATCTCCAGGGAACAGCGGCCAACCTCCTGCCAAGACAGCATATGGTGACGTCAACCCTTTTGGACATGTCAATTAATGATACAACTGGTGAAGATCAGGTACTGCACTTTTGGATTCAGAATGGCATTCATGAAAGAAAGAAAGAAAGAAAGAAAGAAAGAAAGAAAGAAAGAAAGAAAGAAAGAAAGAAAGAAAGAAAGAAAGAAAGAAAGAAAGAAAGAAAGAAAGAAAAATGAAAGCTGAATTTCTTCATGCTTGGGCTCAGTTTTTTTCTGGCTTATGTCTAAAGACCTAGCCTGGGAATCTGACAAATCATATTTCATTTGCTCTGCAGAAAAGGTCTGGCTCCCCTCCCATACAAAACCTTTTCTTTCCGGTACGAGCTAGACCGACCAATCACAACTGTTTGTCTAGTATGAGGCAGGATAAATACGATGACAGTGCAGAGGAGTGCCGTGCAGGCATTTTCAACAACAAAGATGTATAACCTTTTTTTTTCTGTTGTAAAAGAAGTTATACACCAAGGAGTCTTTTGCTTCCACTTTCAAGATAAAATGAACTGGAGGATATGTATTTCACAAAAGGAAGAATATACTACTACAAACAAAGGCTGCACCTAAAGCAAAAAAAATCGGCGCTCACTGACGCACACCCATCTCGTTGTTGTGATTGGTCATCGGGCTTGGAAAGCAAAAATGAATGGAGAAGTTCTTGACTATTTCTAGTTTGCAATTCGTCTGCCGATGCCAGGTTGCTGAAGTCCCACCTCCATCCTGGTCTGAATCCACGGTCCAATGAGGTTAGCCTGGGCAGCAAACTGTCGTCTCAGCCTTTCGTTGGCATGCTGGCGCGCCATCTCTTCCTGTAGGGAGCCATCCCTCCCAGGAACCAACTTCTTGATCTAAACATACAGGCACATGAGACATTACTGAGGAAGGCAGGTTTCTCTGGAAAAAAACAAAAGTCTGAATTTTATTTTAATAAAATGCAGCAAACTTTGAAGTGTGCTACAACTCTTCCAAGATATATAATTATATAATAATTATAATATCCCTAGTGTAACTGACCATATGAAATGCCAATTGACATAAATCCACCTGAGTTTCATTACTTTTTTTGATGGCATACATGCAGACATCAATCTACCCATTTCTATACTAACTAAGTCTCTGCTACCTTGTCCCACTTGTTCATGAGATCCTCCATGGTGATGGTACAGTAGGGGTTGATGTCGCTGGCCTTGATGCCATAGCTCTGGGAGATCTTCTGCACCTCGTTCTGGATCCCCACGATGGCCTGCCGCTCTCCGTCCGCCTCAGGGAGGGTGGCCTTGAACTGCTCGTGGGCTGCAATGAGGCTCTAGAGAGGCAAGGGAGGAAGACGAAGGAAGGCTTGACCAAAACACAACCGTGACGCATGCACCATGACTTTGAACCACGGGTTTAACTCTCCTCAGAAAGAAGAGTCGCGTATGCACTTTCGTGAATTGCTGTAGTGTTTTATAAAAGAGGAAAGTGACTTCCCATGAGGAAAACATATTCTTCAAACAGGGATATAAAACAAGGAGGATTAACAAAAGGGAATACTCATAAAAGTATACCTAGAATGAACTTGTGGTAAGGCAATACACACACACCAAAAAAGCAGGAGTGAGCAGATTTATTGGACAGTGTTTGGTGCCTATGACATACCTGGACCTCTTCGATGGTGTGCACGATAAACATGTCCTGCAGGTCCTCCATGGCTCCCTCCATCCAGTTGTTAAAGGGAGCCGTTCTCTTCGCAAACTCAAGGAACAACTGGTCTATGGTATCCAGCAGCTTCTCTGTCCGCTGAGGAACACCGGAGACAAGGCCATAAAAACACCACATAAACAAACCCCACTTTTCGCAAGTGGAGTCCTAGTGGCGCAGTGTTGGGAGTTGTGTTTATACATGACATGGGTATGAAAAAAAACGCATGGAAACAGTATTACATTAGATACAGTACACTAATTATGGACTTGCATGGTTGCACTTTAATGACATTCACTACTGGAGGCGATGAGGACTGATCTAAATATCGACCGAGACTATTCTGAAAACCAACGTCCCCTTCACCTGTTTGGATGGCTAATCCTGGATACAACTCATTGTTAGCCTTGTTGACCCCCACTGCCCAGAGATTGGCACACATCTGAGATGCGCCCAACCAGCAAGGGCTTCCAGCAGAGGGAGATTTACAGAAAGTAGGCCCCTGTGCTTGTCACTCACTCAGGCTAATCCCACACACTGGGCCAGGGCCGCCGTGCCACAAAGGATCAGAGCAGCTCAGATGTAGTGGCCAGTGGGCTTTGATCCAGACACATCCAGGACAGACCGTCCCCAGACAGCCCCCCGCTGCCACACCCCCCCGATCTAGGTTAAGGGAGCTTAAGGCTCTGGGAGGGAATCCATTTATCCCGACATGAATCAAGTCATGTCTGCACCATTTACACCTAGAATCTGGCCGGCACGGAGTGAAGCCTTTTGTATGGTTTAGTTGACTGGGTCAAGTTCGTATAGCGAGATCAAATAAAAACGCTTTCATTGAATCGTTGGTCATGTGTTCTTAAATCCAGATATTGTTGCCCATTGAAATTAATTTCCTCACCTCCAGTGCTTCCCGCCTCTTCTGAGTCAATGTTCCCAGCTGGTCCCATAGGTCACAGATGGCCTGGCAGCGCTGGTTAACAGCAGCCACATCATGGTAGTCTAGTTCACTGAAAACACAGCATAACAATGCTTTAGTTTACATCTGGCTAGGGTGGAGGGCTGCGACATTAACAAATTGCTGTTGACCTGTATACAATTATTGATATGTGAACAATCATTTAAATAGATTAGTCCATAGTGTCTGGCATATAAACTGCATAGAAAATAAAAGTGAATTGAAGAGCCAGGTTGATTCATATTTTATTCTTTCCAAGTAAACGAGCAGGAACGAGTGGCAAGTCATTTGCTGTAGACAGACAACAGCCAAGCAATGAAACTCCCTTTCAGTGAGACATTCCTTCAGCTGTTTTTACTTGTAACAGCACCATCAATATAGCCGCTATATTGAGTCTGTATAGCTGTGGTTCACATCAGTACAAGCCGTATCGCCGTTTCTGCATCTCCTCCCGCTCATTCTTGCCTTCTGTGTACTCTGACGCGTAGTGGTTCATCGTTCCTGGATATAGGAGACCCCTCTTGTAGAGGAGCAACAAGTGGTGGAGCGAAGACAGGACTGTAGGATTACCATTATCAGGAGACAACGCTGGGTCGGCCGGCCCTTCACCTACTGATTCAGCCGTCTGCCATTCTTCTGTGTGTCCGGCAGGCCTAAACCCCCGTTCTTGGGTTTCCCCTTCGAAATTTCCACCTTCATAGAAGGCCTCCATGTTGGTCAACTCACCCGGCTGGGAGCCGTACGGTGTTGACGTCGGATCGTCTATGTAGTTACGTTCTTGCGTTTCACCTTCTGAATCCCCATCTTCATGGATTGCTTCAGAGCGCAGTAGTTCACCAGCTTGGAACTGTTGTGGCGGAAGACGCATGGTGCCGGTACCTGTAGTCTGAGGAACCCACCGAGAGGAAGCACCACCACCACCCAGTGAAGCTACGGGAGAATAGCTATTGCTTGCTTGGTAACCTTCAGAACCACCCAATCCATCATAACCGCCAACAGGATCAAGGGGGAAGTAGCCGCCATTTTGGGTTTCATATCTATGGTCAGAATAAGAACTTTTAGAATAGCCATTGTTGTAGCTTAGAGAAGAGTCCATGTTGGTGAAGGTGCCATCAAAATCAGCCTCATTCTGATTCCATTCTGTAAGAGGATAGACACAATTAAGTTAAAGTCAAACAGGGCCATTGTTCCAATGTTGGAGAAATAAGGCATATTTATTATAATTACCATTTTTAAGAGGGTAGCTATGGGCCAGGCTTCCAAACACCGCAATTAGAAGCCACGTGCTGAAAATATATACATTTTGAAGAGTAAAGTATTTGAATAAGAATAGTTAAGAAATTCCTTTAAATATCACAGCACATAGTAAACTGATTAAAAGTACTGCTTACCTTAATATCCACAGAAACATTATCCCACCAAGATACAACGCTGCTGGAAGGCCTACTTAAGTGGATCCTCTTAACATGAACCAGGAAGTTGTCTTTGTCCAATCAAAGTGCAGCAAGGTAAAAGTAGACGCCTTGTTGTCGTTGATTACTAATTGATCAATTCTGGTTAGAAAAAAACATGTTCCCTCAAATCACAATGAAGTGGCCTCAGTCCTTGTTTATGATTTCCTTGTTAGATGTCATCAAACTAATTTGGTCATCTTAAATCTTGCCCTTGATATGCATATGATATGTAAACTCTGGCCATGCGATCATAACATGGAAAGTCAGATCAGAGGCAAATGACATCTGAATTGAGCATCCAGGCCTTCAATGTGACCCTAGCCTGGTACATGTCGTCTGATCTCTGGCTATGTGACCCCGCTGTGCTCTCACGTCTGAATGAATCTGTTGTTTTGCTGCTGGCTCTTCTTCAGTGCCAGCAGTCACTAATAGCTGTACTTGACCCTTCTCTGCCTCTCACTCAACCTCCATTGGGAACAATATGTTATCAGGCCTTTCATCCTAATCATCTGTCAGAATTATATTTTTTGATGGTTGCTCTTCCAGATCATACCCATTATGTTCTTATCGTACACAACGGCCCTTTCTGGGCACAAACGAACAAACAAACATAGACTTGACTGAGTGCATGTACAGCCTTTATTGTGTGTGTGTGTGTGTGTGTGTGTGTGTGTGTGTGTGTGTGTGTGTGTGTGTGTGTGTGTGTGTGTGTGTGTATACACACTGGGATGGAGCCAATTCGATTGTATTTATTTCACTCACCCTCTACTTGTTTTGACAATCACAGTTCAAAGAGTATTGCGACATAGGATGAAACCTCAAATAACACCTGCAGGCAGATGCAGCTCGGATTGTGAGCTCTACACCTGAATGTTCCTTGACATACCAGGCTAAAGTGATGCCCTCACCGGGAGAGAAGCTCAACGTAATGCAACACACCGTCTCTGGAGTCTTGTTGCTACAAAAGATGGGGGAACGGCTGATGTTGAAGGGTGCTGTGAAGTTTGCGCTGTCATGGAATGCCCTACTTATTTTCTCATTTTAAAAAACACCACATATGTTTACTTGTGTACTGTATGGTGTACTGTATTGTATTGTATTGAATCACTGGTATTGTTTACAGAGAACCTACTTCAAGACATACATTTTAATACTTTTTTCGGTATGCTCATGAGCTTAAAGGGTACGCCGAGATATCTGTTTATTTGGGTTTGCCTGTCTTACCCAGATTCAGAGGAGTTGTTCAATTCTAAATACATTAATGTGCGTCAGAGGAGAGTTTTCTGAGTTAGAGTTTGGTTTACGTTAGCCACTATGATTGACTTACAGAGCTACAGAGACAATATCTCCTCTTCATGTGAGTAGAATACACTTTAAATTACTTTTCAAAGGTTCCCAATGTGTTCAAAATATTCGCTAACTTAAAAAGAGTTTCAGTAACCAGAATGGAGTTCGACTACAAACACACGGATAATCGTCAGTATTTTTGGCACCTTTAATATAACGATGCCAGTGATGATGATACCCAGCAAGAAGCAGCTGAATATATAATCACTGCAACAGAGCATCACAGGTACCTAATGATCACAGCGCCGAAAATATTGCAGAATTATCGGTGTCTTCATAGACAAACTACAATGTCCCTGTATATTGACGAAATTGAATTCATCCAAAACATGGAAGTCTTCAACAAATAATGATAATATATATATATATCTATATATATCCAGGGTGCGATTTGCCGGTGGGGATGGTGGGGATTATCCCCCCCTCTGGTTTACACGTCCTACCCTCTGCTGAATTATTTTTGTCCTCGGTGGGGATAAAAATTATCCCCCCCACCCAAAGTATTTTCACCATTACATCGTAATAATTAACAACCAAAATACACAGGGTCCGTCTTCATTTTGAAACATTTTAAAATGTTTCTCAAAATTATCCCCCCCTCTGGTTTCTTCACAAATCGCACCCTGTATATATCTATCTCTATATAAATACATCTATATCTATATCTATCTCTATATCTATATATGTTCAATATATATGTACTATATATATTTTTATATGTATGTGTACTGTATATATATATATATATAGTACACATATAAATTGAACAAAATTGGTACAAATAAAAATGATCACTCTCCTTTCATAACCCTGAAGTGAACAGGTAATTACTGTAATGAATGAGTAACCAGAGGGCTGGCACAAAAAGCGAAAAGCGGTCATTATTTCTGGAGTACATACTTGAGCTCCTGTGCGATGGCCGCGATCTGCTCCACCCTGTCCTGGTGGGCTGCCAGGTCACTCTCAAAGCCCTCGTGCCTCCTCAGCAGGGCTCGTATCTCAGTCAGCGAGGCCGTTTCATAGTCCTTCTCTGAGAGGATCTGCTCTTTGCCTACACGAGACACAGGAGACATGCAGGACATTCAAATATAATGATGTCTTAGGCTAGCATTGGACATGTATTGTAGGGGGAGGACTTGACACACAGAGAAAAGTAGAGACAAAAACCCCTCGGTGGGGATGTGGGGGACTGACCGGTGGCCCAGGTCTCATGGGTGGTGGCCTTCTGCCTGAACTTTTCAGCCAGGTGGTCCAGTCTCTCCAGCCTGCGGATCTCTGTGAGCAACCATTCTTCATAGCCCTTCTCTGCCTGCTCCAGGCCCTGCCAGGCACTGGCTATGTCCTGGGTGAGGACACAACGCACACAGCCCATTCACCAGTTCATTCCAAACCCATGGACTAAGAAATAAGAGAGTACTCTGTTGTACGTGCATTGAAAACAGTGTTACAACATATGGTTTGAAGATATACAACTCCGCTATGTTATGTACAGATCAATTCAAGATGCATCAAAGCAATCAAATGGTCATTTCAATGCGCACCAAGAATCCAATACAGTAGCATCAGTGTGTAAAGATGGATAGTCCATCAAGGCTGATGGGCTGGTGGGTGCTGGTAGGGGTGGTGTGAGGACTTGGGCCAGACTTACAGACACCATCTTCCCCTCAGAGGGCATGAAGGCGGGCCGGTTGCTGATGCGCAGCTTGGTCTGCAGGGTGTTGAAGCTGATTTCAAGCTGGCACTTCTCCTGCACCTTGGGGGGCTTGTGCATGCGCCGGTAGTCCCGGAAGTCCTCCAGCTTCCGCTGCATCTCGCTCATGGTCTTCTCCGCCGTGCGGTTCTCCAGCCAGGGGGTGGTGCGCTGGATCCACTCCAGTAGCTTTAGATGGAGGGAGGGAGGGAAGAGGGAGGGAAGAGGGGATGGGGGAGCGAGGCAGGGAGGGTGGGAGGGAGGGGAGGAGGAAGGAAGGATGGAAGGGAGGGAGGGAGGGAAGGGGGATGAGGGAGGGAGGCAGGGAGGGTGGGAGGGAGGGGAGGAGGAAGGAAGAATGGAAGGGAGGGAGGGAGGGAGGGAGGGAGGGGAGGAGGAAGGAAGGATGGAAGGGAGGGAGGGAGGGAAGGGGGATGAGGGAGGGAGGCAGGGAGGGTGGGAGGGAGGGGAGGAGGAAGGAAGGATGGAAGGGAGGGAGGGAGGGAGGGAGGGAGGGAGGGAGGGAAGAGGGGAGACAGGGTGGGAGGCAGGGAGGGTGGGAGGGAGGGAGGCAGGTAGGGAGGGAGGGAAGAGTAGACGAGGATGGAAGGATGGAAGGGAGGGTACATATAGGATTTGATGTACACATCCACATATAGATGTTTGAGACCGAGTTTGTTGCTAGGAGCTTTTTATGGCTTTGTGTTAAGGCAATAGCGTCTGGAAATCAGCTACTTACCTCACTTGCAAGTCGCTCGTACTCCTCCATCAACTTCTCGTTCTCCTGGTTCACGCCCAGTACCTTGCAGATCCGATTAGCTGCTGTCTCGGCCTGACCACGGAAACACAGAGAGAGAGAGAGAGAGAGAGAGAGAGGGGAATGATAAGGAATAGGCACTCATCCTTTTGATTTGAGGGAACCTTTGACACACTGCACTGAAATGTATTTACCATTTAGCTGACCCTCTATTCAAGGTGACCTAGAGTGATGTTGCAGAAACTGTTATCCAAGGTGAATAAGTTTGATTTTGTATGCACATGTCATGTCACATGCCTAAACCTAGGCTTTAGTTGGAAGAAAACAACCACGTTTCAGCTGGGAGTCAAAACATCCTAACCACATGGTCTGCCCATCAGGGTGGTTAAACTGCCTTTTGTCATCTTATTTTCTACCTGCTCGGCTCCAGCGAAGGCATGGTAGAAGCAGGACATATAGGTCATGATGGCTCTCTCGTCAGGCTTGGGGGTGTTGATGATATCTGCAGCGTGGAGAATGTGGGGGGGTAACACAGAAGATGAGGTAAAGGAAAACTAGAACAAGGCATGGTTGGAAGACGCATTGAAACCCCCGGGGGGAAGATGAAGACAGCAGCATCAATATTAGGGTCTACCCCGATGCTATTTCTGGGGGTTTGATACGTGTTAATTTGCTGCTGAGGAAAAGTGGCAGAAGTCACGGAGGTTAGTGAGAGAAACTCTATCGGAAGGCTTTGATCGCAATGTAGGGCAGACTTTGTGATGGATATTGTTTTGCTCAATGTGGAATACATGCGGGGACACAGATCATAAAATTTTTGCTTCTTACTCTTACTTTGATTCCAGCATACATTTCTTTTTAAATTCCAGTGAAATTAAATCATATTTAAATTGTAGTATTCATTTTTTTCTATATTCTATAAGTATATGAGATAAAGACAACCACATATACATATTGAAAAGCATTGATAAAGTTTGATGTGTTTATATGTGTTGTATTTATTTTTACCTAGGGACTGCAGATGTAAATTAACCTAAGGCTAACTGTGTCAAAACTCAACACACAAGCAAATAAGACACAACACTGAGATATAGGCCATTCACATCTATGTCAAATTGAAACTCTTCTATCGAAACTTAACAATCCTTTGTCAAAATATCACTCTGATAACAAAATGATGCACACTTGTATCATATGAATACACTTTCAGATCAGCAGCAACACACTAGTCTACTTTATATTAAACACTGCAGTCTTCCATATTCACTGTTTTATTCAGTTCCACAGAAGGCACGTTTTCACAGCAACCAAAAAATCGAATACTCAATACTGTACATTGCAGTACGGTACTTTACAGTGCAGTAAATTCAGTTGAAGCAAAAGAAAAACAAAAATAAACCAAAATAACACAACTGTACTGTACAGTAAACACAGAAAAACATGGCAATTGTGCGTGGCGGTCATATACACGCCATCTTCAAGCCGAAAAAAAACCTTCTATAGGGTTTAGAAATGGCGAGTATACGACTTCAAACTGATTATGGTTGGTGTACCAGTTCTGGACAAAAACAGCTAGATGGAAACTTACATTATCCCAGACAACAACAAACCTGGGCTGCTCTGATCTGTCCTGTTCAGCTGCATCATGAAGGGCCTCTAGAAATGTGATGATATGTTGGGTATTGTAGGGACCTATTTTGCATGATGGTGCAGTTACCCTCGAAGACTTATGGAGGCACACAATGATATATTCCCCCCTGCGCTGCCCCGGGACGTGCACATTTGCCCATTGGCCTTTTTGGAGCTGGCTGATAGGTGTTCAGTTTTGTAAGTAAGTGTCTTCAGATGTGTATTTAAGTATTTTCAATAACCCAATTTGTTTTGTATTTTGAATAGATGTGTTTTCCCAATGGTACACCGAGTGCATAGCAGCGCTTTTGTTTAAGGTATGGTAACATGTGTTTAAGGTATAATAACAAAAACTTCAAGTTGTGTTACTTTGGTCTAAGCTTGTGTCAATATTGTTTAAGCAATTGGCAAAAACTGTAATCGCACATGTTCCCTTCAATTTTTTTTTTAATTTAATTTAATTGAGTTGACAGTGTTTGTCAAATGTTTTTGTCGCACAAATTTGACATAGAAATTGAAATAAAGCTCATAAAATAAGCCGTTACCTTCTGCATCCAGCATTTTGGGAATGTCCAGGTGTTTCTCTGCGATGTCAAAGGCCAGGTTCAGGTTCCCCAGAGGATCATCCTAAAAAAAGAAAAACAATGGTAAATCACTGTGCAGCAATGGTGGACTTAAAATACTTTGCAGATGACCTTTCATGAAGAACAGGACTGCTGTTCCGGAACCCTGTGATGTGGTGCTTCAAATCAAACATCAAAATATGAATATGAAAAAGTCACACACAGGGTGGGTGTGGGAGAAGGGTTTTAGAGAGGGAAAAGGGTTTGGATGTGGGAAAAGGGTTTGGATGGGGGAGAATGGTTGAGGTTGGGGAAAGGTTTTAGTTGGTTCCGTCATGCTGCTGCTGTTGCCTGTGAGGCTAGCCTCACGCTCTGCTGGAGTGGGGTTAAGATGAGGTAGGGGAGAGCATGCTAAATGACAGGGCCAGCTGCTTCCCCGATACAGCTTATGTCAGAGGGATGGACAGACAAATGGATAGATAGATGGATGGAAAAAGTGAGTGTGTGTGTGTGTGTGTGTGTGTGTGTGTGTGTGTGTGTGTTCATGTTTGTGTGTTTGTGTGTAGGTTTGCATGTGTGTGTTCTTCTGTTTTTGTATGTTTGTATTGTGTGTGTGTGTGTGTGTGTGTGTGTGTGTGTGTGTGTGTGTGTGTGTGTGTGTGTGTGTGTGTGTGTTCATGTCTGTGTGTGCGTTTGTGTGTGTGTGTGTACTTGTGTGTCTATGTCTGTGTGTGTGTGTGTGTGTGTGTGTGTGTATGTGTGTGTGTGTGCCATTTTAGCAGGCTATAACACTGAGCTTACTGGACATGCTCACCTGGAGCCAAGCTCAACAGCTGAGTAGCCACCAACTCCTTGGTTCTTCTAACAATGGATGCTATATGTCTGACAGAGGCGATATATTTAGAGATGTAATCATGACAATAGATGGGGTAAGCAAGTATGGCCGGTGTGGTTTGTTTAAAGCTTGTGTTTGCATAGCTACATCCAGTAGAGTACGTACTATATGTGTGTTTGTGTGTGTGTGTGTGTGTGTGTGTGTGTGTGTGTGTGTCTGTGTGTGTGTGTGTGTGGGCGTGGGCGTGTGCGTGTGCGTGTGTGTGTGTGTGTGTGTGTTAGTGTGGGGGGAGGGGGGTGATATTTGTGTACTTGCAATGTTTGTGATCTGTGATCATATTTATAGACTTAGATTAAATCTATAAATGTCTGCACCACCAACATTTTGACATCACAGAGCGGTCAGTGAAGTTCACTTCACAGGAAATGAAAATTGCCTCCATTTTGAAGGTAATATTCTGTAGTGGTAGTTGGTAGCCGTTGTATATAGGCATATACAAAGGTAGCCCAGTTTATGTTTCTCTATCTATTCAGTGTTAAGGCTGAGTCATGCCAGGGAACTAAATGGGTAAAGTGGTGACACTTTACAATAAAAGTAGATTAATTAACCATTATTCTACATTATTTAATGTAGTAATTAGCCTTAACTAACAATCAACGAACAGTTGATAAACTGTTTACTAATGGTTAAGGAATACTTTACTTATTATTTATTATTAGTAAAGTACATAATTTTGACATGTAACATGACTTCGTGCCTCATTACAGAATAAAACAAGGGAGAGGTGTGACTGCACAACCCAGTTTTGGAAAGCACCATCCACTCCTCCTCTGCCAATGTATGCCAATATCATACAGACCCTTTTCCAAGAGGCGTCACCATAGGACCAACACCGGTGTTGCTCATAACGCTAATCATGGTTCTGCTCCTTTTATGTACCAGAGCACAGATCGTAGACTAGTAGATAACACGCAACGCTAGTGCTTTGACACACATAATGAAACACATGCATAGCCAATGCTAATGCCGGGGGCTACACCTGGGTGTCTTACTGCTATGACAGCTCTGTGTAAAGAGTCCATGGTGGTCAATGGTGTTATCTACACAAGTTTAGTCTACTACTGTGCCCTGGTGCATCAAACCAGCAAACCCATAATTAGTGTCATGAATGATATGAACTGTTCAGAATGAACAGAATAAAAGGAATGGGTCTATATACACCGCACTGCCACATTCAAGGTCTTACTTATTGCCACCAAATGTACTGCAAATCTGAGAGTGTGTATTGAACAATGTAATCTTTAGTCTTTTTCCCTTAATTGCTGTAATGTTGTCCTGCAAGATCATCTAACAAGTATCTTCAACTATCCATCATGGATCAAGGAAATAGATCAAGGAACATTTTTTGTTTTACAAAACGAATCCATGACAGGTCACAAGAAAAACATGCAAAGGAAGTTATGGGTGGAGGTAAAAGTGAAAACAAGGATAAGTCATTGTCTTTCTAGCTTGAGAATATTTTTCAATGGTTATTTTTTTCTGGTGAAAACTGGAGGTATAGGAAAGGGAGTGTGGAGGACATTAATCAGTTAGTGTTTGAAACACAATCCATTATGGTTGTTACAGCCACGCAAGAGAACCTTGTTGAGCTTAGAGTAGTCGAGCAGGTCGGGCCTGTGTCTATGAATCAGGGCGCAGAAAGCCAGGCCATCCTTCCAGCTACGTTGGCCAAACAGCAGAGAGAACCCACATGTCAAACATCAAGCTTACACTCAACATAAAGGAAGGGTCGTACAGTAGCATCCACGTTGGCCACTTTCCACTTTGTTTGCATTCAATCACAAACTATACTGGTCCAACGGACGATTCACATAGGCATAACATCACCAAATGATTGACCTCAGACTCTGTGGAATATGGGAACATTTCAAAAGTGACACTGTAATTTACATGTTGTCAGAATGACATTCAGAAAGGAAAACCGTGAAATAGGGTTTAATTTCAGCTTGACACATAATTTGATGAGACTTAATTAGAACAGTTTCTGCACAAAAATACAAAAGTAAATGTAGATAAAGGGCAGATCTTTTGTCCTTATACCTCACTAACAAAAAAGAGACATGACTTAACATAACATATTTTAAAACTGGTATTTGAGTAGCATGACAATGTGTTAAAACCTCTATGAAATATCTGGCTACCAAGCAGTAGCTGATGACCTTACCTGACATGGAAGTTTTGGACGTTAACATTCCTGTAGGGGGCAGTCTTTCTCTGACACCACAAGAGGAGACCTTCCTTGGCAGATGTTTCTGACGAAGAGGATGATTAACAGATTAAAGTGAGGCCTACAATTGTCTGTGACCTTTGAGAAAAGCACACTCCCAAAATATATTGGGTAGATGAATGTTATCGTGTCAATTGGACTGCAATCTACAAGCTCTTCCCAAATTGCTATGGCACTGGTGGAATTGACTTCCAAGGAAATGCAGTTAACCACATGTATCCCTCCCCTTATGTGAGAGATCCTTAAAGTGATGAGCTCACCTTCTACATTTATGTCCTGGATTGCAAAGCGCAGGATGATTGTCCAGATCATTCCCAGAGTCATCTTCACATTCCCGTCCACAATCTCTGAAGACACAAAAGCGTGTTTGCTTATCAGCTGATGTAGATTTTAACATTTTACAGAACTTTATCAAATTTGTTATTTTCCCAGGCCCCGTTCACACAGGAGGTAATTGCCTCTTTCCAGGCCATTATTGTAATGAAGGATTTGTTCCTAGTTAACTAGAAAATAAAAGCCTTATGATGATGAAAAGTTAAAAATATTCATGTTTTTCATATTCCCACACTAGTTAGTAAGATGGAAGCGCATCTGCCCTGTTTGTCTTTCTCCTACCCTCCTGTGGTTTACTGGAGATAATCACCATCACCATCATCATCATCATCATCATCATCATCATCATCATCATCATCATCATCATCATCATCATCATCATCATCGTCATCATCATCAACATCATCATCATCTTCATCTAAATCTTATGAACAGATTTGATATAAAAAGGCTTTTATAGAAACTAATGGACAAGTTACGGTGGCAATCAAAATCATAATTAAATAATAATAAAAAAAGGAAATAAAATATCAATAAAAACGTTTTGCAGCGTCTTCATGGCATTTATTTTTTGTAAAAAAAATTGTTCTCACTTTGGTGTAAAATGTAAACAAGTAAACTGTGTTATAATGACTATAACCAGGAGTAGATTGGTTTAATCTGTAGTTATTCCATTACATCAACAGGCAGGAGGCCCGGTACCTTCAGCCCCTATGGAGACCAGCTTCACCCCCTTGCTTGTGATGAACTCCAGAGCTTTGTTCACGTTGGCAATCTTATGAAAACGCATTTTCCCTCTGTCTGGCTTGGGTAACCTTTCTCCTACAGAGGATACATAAGAGAAAAGAATAACCCAACAAAAGATATGTCTACATTATCATTTAATATATATTATGGTCATAATATGTGTTATTATGCATATTATGGGTATGCTTATTATTATAGTACTACCTAGCATGGTACGATTGTTATTAGTAGTAGCAGTAGTAGTAGTACTACCGGTTGTATTATTATTGTATAATCAACAGTGGATTCTGTTACCTGATATAACCTCCAGGAGCAGCATGAGCTTCAGGCCGTTCCTGAAGTCCTCCTCTATGTTTTCTATCTGTGTCCCTGCTTTCCTCAGGTGGGAGTTGCACCAGGCTGTGAAGGTCTAACAGGACAGAACAGCCATGAGTCAATCCAATGGGAGGGGTTACAATGTCCCCATATGAACCTCATCCTTCTGTGTAAATCATAAATTGGTATTGGTGTTGTGATGTAATAAAGCGTCAATATTAACCATTATCATCATCACATTACGAGTAATAATAATAAAACATAAGTTCCCAAGAGCTGGTTTGGGTCTGTGTGTTTGGATCTCTCAGTGCATAGTTAGATCCCTTGCTACGCATAATGCAAACTAAAGTGTCTGACAGATTAGCAGCACTTTTATACCCTCTATACCACCAACCACTTGGCACTTATAAGAGCAGTATATTATATGACTAGTAGTATCTTATATCATAAACCTCTCTGCAAAAGTACAACGCAGACTTGATTTCATATTCTCATCATAAGTGGAAAAATTATGTGTTTAGTTAAAAAGTAGTTCAAATAATATCAATGTGTGAATGTGGTCATCACGGGTACTGAGGTATAAGCTTATAAACAGACATGTTATTTAGGTGGAAAACTTAATTCTTAAATGAGTGGTGGTGGTTAAGCGTTAACAGTGAAATTGCAGGTCTTTTTAAAACTTTCCTGGCTCACAATATAGCACAACAATATCTCTTAGCATTGTGGCCGTCTACGCGCCATATGGAGATACATGTAATTCAAGACTGGATCATTGTCTTTCTCTTCCTATTTTTACACGTGTCTTTCAACGGCCTGCGACAGAGCTGTAGCTCAGGGGCCGGCAGCCCTGCACACACAGGCAGCGTGCTGGGGCCAGGCCCCGCTGCACATTCCAGCTGATACAAGGGGGTAAATTTAGCCATCTCTGGTGTTCATCAAGATAGACGTGGGGAAGGAAAAACCTCAAAATGTTTCTCGTACAGTGTGAGCTGAAATGTCACGTGGTATATACACTGGATCTTTCCCCTTGTCACTCCCTCCCAACTTTCTCCCTTTGCAGCCTTTAAATGAGCCCCCAGTAGGCCTGTAAGAACAAAGGCACGCAGCCCTTTCTATCTTAACCACAGCTATTCCGACCAATACAATATCCCCAAGAGACTAAATAAAGCCTTCTCTATCTGAAAGTGTGTGACATATGATGCTGAGGATTTGCTATTAATGCTTCTCAAATCGTTACAGATCCATATTTGATTCTATGATTGATGATACGGTTCAGAATCCTTCATCCTTCAGCTTATCCTAGATGTATGGTACCTCTTATCTAGCATAGTCTTTTCAACGAGTAGCAGTCTTCAATCTGTGTGTTTAGATTTGGTGAACTCACTCTGAGACTCAACGTGAATACTGGTTTCTAATAAGCTGGTATCCTAGGTGATATACTGTCAGTGGGTGATGGCAGTGATTGATGACTCTGATTAGGGGAGTGATCAGTTTCATCACGCAATGCTCTGTCCCTGTCTCTCTCTTGAAGGGAGGGTGGGGGGGGGGGGGCGGTAAACAAAGTGCAGCTAACATGCATCCCAATGCGACCTAGGAACCCAAGGACCCCCCTGTGGGAGGAGCCTGGGAATATTTGAGGCTTTGGAACAAAGGCCTGCCAATTCCTGAGGGGCAAAAAGGAGTCTGCAGTGTGCATGTGGTGTTGAACCACTGTAAAAATGCAGCTAGTGTTTCTTAAATCCAACCAGAGCCCACAGCCCTGCCAAGTGTGACGATAAGATCTAAATATAAAATATGAATCATATACAGCTTGGAGGACCACCCTGCCACCCTGTCACAAGTGCCTGATGTCTTTGAGAGCTGACAGGGTCAACAAGCAGCTTGTCCAATCAAAACGCAGAGAGTCAACGAGCAAACAAGAGATTGGCGGGAATTCTAATCCAATCTGTTTGTGATTTTTTTCAGGGTTCACTGAAATCCAATGCCTGCTCAGGAAGCGTGTCACATGGAGGCTGAAATTGAATTATTAATGGAACGCTTTGATGAAAGCTGAAATGTCTCCAATATGTCAAATAAAGGTCTCCAACAGGGGTAGGGTGGATGTTGAATGTGATGGAGGAGTGTGAGGCATGTAGAAACCTCCTGAATTGAGCCTGCCATAAAGTTCACATTTTTACGTGGACCAGGTTTCTTTGACATTACGTGCAATGAAGGATTATCACAAATATGTGGTTAGTGATATGTGATATTCTGCTTTAGGAGCTATAGGTAGGGATTGCCTTCCATATCAACAACTTAAATTAATGCTGAGGACAGATTCAAACCTGGGGACTGGTAGGCCTAGTGGGCCTACATTCAGACCAACTGTTGGGTTCAATGTGTTTTGGTGTGGTTTCCATCAACAAAGGAATTCTGCTCCAAGGACACTGGATTAACCTACTATAATGCCTTCGCTCCGCAGGTTAAATTTAGATATAGCATCCTTTCTAATCCCGAGAACGTCATCATGTGTTAGAAGCATCTGTTGACAGTTTGCATTCCGGGCGTATCAGTGGAATGGCAACAGTCTCGAGAGCAGCTCATAGCTTCTATTGTTAGCTGGTACCCAAAGCATCCCCACCCCCCCACCCCCTCCAGTCAGATGGAGCTAAACCAGCCACCAGGGGCTCTGACTTCATACCACATACAAAGACCTATACAAACCATACTGATGATGATCATAAAGCACAAGAACGACTATCTTTGGAACGTCAAACCTTTTTTTTTTTGCTTTGCAAATAATTTTATTTTTGGGCAAATTTCAATGAAATTAATTTACAAAAAAGACATCTCGCAGGTTTACGAAATATGTGATTAGGGTACGCGTTTAACCAACTCACAACCTACTTTTCTTTGTTGTTTCTCCCAGGCGGGGTCCAGCAGCATGTCCCTGTCCCACTCATCCTCCTGCAGCATGTACTCCTCCTCGTAGCCGTAGCCGTTGTCGTAGTGCACGATGGTCTCCACCTGGGTCATCATCCTGGCGTCCTGCTTTAATTCCTCCACACACAACAAATCGATATTACCCTTCAGCGTTTTAGCTCAGCTGGTTGTTGTCACGAGAAAGAGGACTGTCTGTAGTAAAATCTCTCTTTGGTTTGGTTGTAGTTTCTTTTTCTTTTCTTTTACTGCCTCTCCAACTCTCCCTGAACCTTCCTACCCGAGTGACGTCTGGCCCCAGTTGCCGCAGCGGAACACCGGACAGCCGCAATTAGTACTGGCGGGACGCATGACGCAAACAAAGTGCACTCGCAAAGTCTGCACACCCACCGCCCCACCCAGTAGCACACACCCCTATAATCCACCCCAAGCACACACACACACACACACACACACACACACACACACACACACACACACACTCTCTCTCTCTCTCTCTCTCTCTCGGTCCATATCTCTCAAGCACACACAACACACTCTCTCTCACTCACAAGCACGCACACATACACACAAACTCTCTCATGGTCTATATCTCGGTCACACACAACAGACATCTCATATACGCGCGCGTTCAGACAAACAAACTCTCTCATGGCCTATGTCTCTGCCACACACAACAGACACTCTTACACACACACGCCAGGCACAGACGCACGCGTGCCCACGCACACAGACACACACACACACACACACACTCTCTCTCTCTCTCGATCTATATCTCTAACACACAACAGACACACTCAAACATAAAGACGCACCATACACGCACACAGCAGGACAATGTCAGTAATTTAGCAACACAAAAGTATTTTTTATTGCAAAAACAAACAGACAAGTATTGAAACACAAAGAAAATGTAAAATATAAATACAAAAAAAACTAAACTTATGGAGCAACCCCATACGCCTACTTTCACATATTGCGTAGTGATTTTCATAAAGAATACCAAGGTTTTGGCCTTTTGAAACCATAAATTGTTCAACAACACCCACAAATATATAAGCTATTAGCTGCATTGTTTGTATTGGGAACATTATTTCATCCTTTATTTTTCCTTCTCTTAAAGCATAATCCAATAGTTTTTTATATCATACATAATATATTATCTATATCATCGGACTGGAGAGAATTTAGTGTAGGCTATTATAAAAAATAAAAATAAACTCCGCAGCCTGTTCAGCGTTGAAAAGAACAGGCGGCCAAACGCCTGGATGGAGTTTGCGGTCTCTCAGAGGGCTCTACAACAACAGTTCACCCGGAGTGCAAAGACAGCATGTGTGGTAGCCTCGGTAGAGGAGGGAGAGACATCCGCCAAAATTACCACTACATCACTCCCAAACGCTGCTGGTGAATGCACATCGCAACCCAAACAAACAAATCAACGATCCGCGCGCCCCGGGCCGACCGGAGGGGAGAAGGAGTGACCGGAGGGCCGGGGGATGGCAACCATCATCGTTCTGTGTGTTGTGGTGGTCGGAGAGTCCAGTATCGCGAGGAGCTGGTACTGGGAGTCGTGATAAACACCCCTATTACTTAGACTGGTCCAGGTCACAGGGCCGCCTCCACTCCTGGCCGCGCTCATGAATCCATTTGTTTGATACTGAGAAGCAGAAGGGAACACGCAAAAACATGTCATCGTTTTCAAACGGTCCACTAAGGTCCTCACTAATGTCCTCAGGCTGCCTGTGTGTGGGTGTCCTATCGCACCGGACACATGAGGACATGAGTTGTAACTCGCTGTAAGCGGATTTTGATAACAGTGTCTGCGCGTATTAAATGGTAAATCCAACATGAAATTGTAAATCGTAAAACTCTATCATTAAAATCACAAATCGTGAAACCGACGGGAAATCGTAAATGGTGAGCGCGGCGTCGACACACTAATAGGTATCCAAGGACATCCATGACAGAACTACGGGACGTGCTGAGATAGCTGAGCAGGTGAGTAGCATCCAGCTGCAGTGCCGGAGTCGGGGCCTGTGATGTGTCAGGTCGGTTTTATTCGACGTTTTCGGCGTCACAGTCGGCCCTTAGCTACCCCCGGCTAAGTATTTCAACGTTAATTTTTCTAGTTAAATTTCAATAAAATCTATATTTTTAATATTACATATAGATATAGATATATCCAGCGCTGCAGCTGGATGCTACACGAACGTTCCATTTCCCATAAGGCCCCTCGATCGTTTCTTCGAAAAATATTGGAAAATATTAGTAGGCAAATTTAAAAAGAATGCATTTCACATTTCAAAAAAATAGAAAGTGTCGTGACTCGATGGTCCAACCCCCCCCCTTCCCCCCAAAAAAATATCATCTAGCACCCTTACTGATTCCCTACCCTACTCAGCACCTATAAATACAAATTAGAACAATTGCAGTATATTGGAGCCGGTAGTTCTATGGAACTTACTAGAGCAGGGCTGCCTATGCGGCTGTGCCCCTGGCCAGTGTGCAGCAGCATCTGGCACAGTCCACTAGCAAGGCCTCATAGAGGAGCCTGCTCCCATTTTCAAACCAACGTCACCTTTGACCTTTGGTTGGTTTTCGCTTAAACTACAATTATGAGGCTTCAAAAAACATTAGGCCTATGTGATATTTTTCAGATAGAATCATTATATTGTTTTGTTTTAACTTCAAGGCCTATGAGGCTTGAAAAACCGATGTTGAACAGACTATTTACAATGTTAAGAGTGTATATTTTGTATACTACAAAATACTTTTACAATATAGGATTTCTTAACTTAAGATAACTTTTGTCAGACAGAGAATTCCTTTTTACTATATATTTTTTTATTGTTTAATAGTAGTTGTATATAAATCATCATGACAAATCATCATGTCCTTCAATGCTACTTTTTTGCACGGTATATCAATGTACTAATTGCTGTATAGACAGATACTATTGATAAGCAATATATTGAGCTCTATGATGGAGAAGCAGTTTGATGAAATGGTTTATGTTGGAGGAGATACTATTGAACCATTTAATGTCCTAAAATAAAGGAATGAAGACATTGTCGATCTTTGCCTAAAGCGCCAACTGTGGCACTTTCAACTTTTCAACTTTAATTGAAATTGATCTTCATCTGGATGGTATGGAGTAGGTTGGAGTTTCATAACGAGGATGGGCGATCAAAGAGAGATGGTGAGGAGAGTAGAAACCTACACTGTACACTGGCGACTCATTTTAGATTACTAATTAAGCTGAGCTTGGAATAAATGCAGTAACATGTTGTTTTGGTCAAGGTAAAAGAGTGTTTCTCAGGAACACAACCACAATCATAATAGATATCCTATAGTATTTCTGATCCATTTTAACCATGGCTCTGGACTTACCCCACTTGTTTCCCACCAGCACTGGGCATGCTGCGTGCCGCGTGCTGTAGTCTCCATCCCCGCTGGCAAACAGGTTGTACCAGAACACTGCAGTTCCCTGTACACACACGCACACGCACACATAATATACATTTTAGACCGGGAGTCTAGTAATTTATTTAATACGTTACAAATCAAGTCGTGGTAAGGAAAAAAATGGGCATCCTCTTGGTACCTTCTTGGGCCAAACGGCTGCTCCTACGTCTGGAAACACTGTAGCGCCCCCTGCTGCCACGTCAGTCATCTGCAGCAGACAGAGAAATGAAGGACAACATTTAAACCTTTGATGCAGGAGGTGAAATTGTTATGGTTTTCAAGGCCTCGCCGGTTTTTTATTTGGACTATCTGACGGGTTTATTAATTCCTGCCAGGGGTGGATTGACTGAGTGAACCCATCAGCAGGTGGAGAGAGGAGCGGCGATAAAAAGTCCCAGACTTTTACTTTGTGAACTCAGAACTTTCCATGTTATGTTACTACAGCTGGATGCGCTCAAATCTCCTCCTAGCCCCTTAAGGGGGCTTCATGTAATTGAAGATAAAAATGAAACCAAGTGCCAAAACTATCAGAACATGAATGATGGAAAAAAGTAGACAAAATGATTAATTATTTAATCAAGGAAAAATAAATAGTTTGATAACGGTAATATTTCACAAGGAGAATAGTGAACAGATATCTGTGAAGAAACAAAGAGCAGTATGAACATACTCACATAGAAGAGCCACGTTGCCACACGGTTGCCCGTGCCAAGCTCTTTGAATGCGTCCGGTTCGTCTTTCTGCCGAGGCCAGACCGAGTTAAACACTCACAGCTCAACAACAAAGAATGATTACAGAAAGGTGTCTCAGGATAATCAGTTACCTACCCTTCCAAAGTCAAAGTGTGGTTCATATTGACCTCCGACACCATAGTTTGCAACCTAAAAGGGTGAAAACCAAGAATAAATATGATTCAAATACACACCGATGTACAAGACAAAAGCTTTACAATATATTTACACATATATTATGAGTGATTAACCATATACATGGTTTTATGAAATGCTAATAATTATGAATATTAGTATTTTTGTGTATTTTTCCAAACACAAAGTTGAGTTCTACCTGCATCTCTTCTGCAGTGTCCATCTCCAGCCCGGTGAGATCTTCAATCCTCTGATTAATCTTATCGATCAGCGGGTCATCGTAGCCAGTCAGCCAGGCGCTGGGAGAAAACAACATGTGTCACGTGCATTGCGGGTTAACGCCCACAAGATGGCACTAAAGGTCCGAGTTGGAGAACGGAAAACATGCAGAAAGAAATCGTCATGCTTAGTCAAGCCTACTTAATGAAATCACATGATGAATTTGTAGCAACACAACGCATGAAGTTTATCCATTAGAGAAGGACAAACTATAGACGACGGCCCAGAATTCAGAATCTCCTATTGGCTGAGGTTACACAGAATGTCACAGAAGAAACGCACGTAGCACAATTCCCAATGTGTACAACCGGGGAGGTTGAGGCAGGATCACAGATGGTCTCACTAAGGACTACAGAATGGCTCTACATTAACTACCGCTAGTGTTGTCATAGAGGTAGCCTCTCCCCTCCTTTACACTAGACACCTTTCATCAAGAGGGCTGACACCCTCTGACATTCTAGCACTCAGGTCTTACTGAATGACTTCCTGACAGGGTTTCAGCAATGAACCCTTTCAAGTGAGTGTACAAGGCCGCGGAATTAGACCAAGGAATATGTGGCTGGGGGAAAGCTCACTTTTATTGCCATGCGATCGCCAAAGTATCTGCTCGTAACTCTGTATCATAACTCTCATGCATTTTACAAGGTACATTGTTGACTCACATGCCAGAGCTTCTATAAACAGACGGCATGAAGCCTCACAATGCATTGTGGGAGTAAATTTAGGAATGTGCTATATACTTCCCTAAAGATTTAATTCCTTGGAGCTTTGTAGGAGTTTTAAGTCTGAGATGGGGAAATAGATAAGAAATAGCACACTCGCACAGTGAATGTGTGCATCAGTAACACGCTTATGTCACCCAATGAACTTGCGAGGAGCACCACTAAAAAACAGGAGAAGCTTGAGAGAGAGAGAGTGAGCAGCCATGTTGAAAGCTCACCGATTTTATAGCCTTGGAAAATGATAATTCCAGAGGAAATAACCAGGTCAAATAGAGTCCAAAGCTTCAATAACAGTTCTAACAGTTGAAAGATTTCCATTGCAACTTCACCAAAAAATAACCCAAGAAATGTCAGCCATGCATGATAGAAAAAATACAAATGTTTCATTTGTAACCGGTGTTGGCTGTGGTCTTATCCACATCCCACAGAAACGGTACTTCCATGGATGACTGGATTCAACCAGTAGAGGTTCAGCCGGTTGCCTGAGTGTTATACATGGTGCCTGGTCAGCATGCCTGATATGTTAACTCCGTAGATGTGGGCTTCCATCCATGGATAAGAACGGGATAGGTGATGCAGAGGAGCTGCTCTGAGCTGTGACCTGTGACCTCTTACCTCTTGGAGACTCTGTACCGGGCCGTGGTCAGTTTCCCGGTAAGGGGGTCATGCACCGTAGCACGCCTTAACTAGCTCAGGACACCACAGAGGACGGTGTAGGGAGGGAACACACAGGAATACAGAGAGGACACGGATAGGTAAGGAAAGAGAGAAGAGAAGATGCGGTCACTGGTGCTTCAATGGAACTTCATCTATGAGTAAAAGGTTGCATTGGTTTTTGTTGTTGATGTTTTTTGATGATGATGATGAATGAATTATTTTCATCATTTTGTGATTTTACCATTGCGTTAACTAAATATCATTAAATCTACAGCAAAGAACTGTAATCAATTTTTTGATTTCCTTACAGTTCAGTAGCCAACCTCCAATTAGTAAAACATTTTTGTAGTACAGCTACAAAATCTCTTACTGGGTATCAGCAGCACCGCCTGCTCCAAAAACACCCATATGAACCAATTTCTGTTCAACGGAAGGTACGTGACTGTGTGTGCCAATCAGACATGATGTAGGTTGCATTTCCTTTCCATTCCCTCTTTTCTTTTGCTCTATGGCGCCAGAGGTTTTGTTAAAAGCAGGAGAGGACACGTGCTGTGAGTTCAATGCGTCGCTACGTGGCCCAGACCGGGGAAGAGAGGAGAAGGGGTGGGAGGGGCTGAGATAAATATATCATGTATATATATATACAAGAACAGCCTCTCCTCCTCTCCCCTTCCTCCCCGCCCCCGAAGCCTTACCTCTTGCTGATCCGGTATGGAGCGGTCTCCAATATGCCGGTAATTGGGTTGGAAATAGTGGCTCTGCGCAGCTGTGGAGCCAGGGACACGTTCAACCCATCTGTGTGTGTGTGCGCGCGCTTGTTCTTGTGCGTGTGTCTGTGCTCAGGCCACTTAATCGGTTTCTAATGAGTTTATGGGCAACATCGTTCTAGACCCGTGGCATCGAAATAAAATAACTAAATTAAAATAACAAAAAATACACTTAAATTTGCATTAAGACAATCTCAATGCATGCGTCACTGAACCATGACTTGATAACCTGCTTACTGTTACCAGCTTTCTTTTCTTTGCAGTTTCTACTGTTTATTTGTTGGGTGAAACTCATCTATTCATGGCACCAGAGCAGCTTACATGAGAAGACACAAGAGAGACAGTCCCTTACCCTGGGCTTGGCAAGGCTCTTGACCTTCTCGATCTCGCTGTGGGAGATGATGTCGTGGTAGCGGACGATGTAGGGCCGGTCCCACTCATCCTCCTGTTTCACCGGACTCAGCAGGTACATGGGGTTGCGGTGGTTGTCATAGTAACGGCAGAAGAGCCGGCTCTGTCTGCGCGGTGTCTGTGTGCGGATTAAAATCCTTAAAAACAATGTTCCATAGAAGGAGAACGATTGCAATAAGGCGATGAGTCAGCGGTGTCAACTGAACGTGGAGGGGGGCCCAACACGGGTGTCAAGTGGGTGTCAGGGAGCGGGGACCTCACCATCTGGATGCCCTCGCCCCGACACAGCTTCTCGTACATCTCCCTCTCGGGGATGGGCTCCTTGAAGCCTCTCTTCTTGGGCTTCTCCTCTGTTTTGTTGCCCACCGTCCCCTCGTCCCTCTGTTTCTGGGCGGCCTCCTCCTCATCGCTCCTCTGCTTCAGCAGCTGGAACTCAAAGTACTTCAGGTTCCCCCGGGCGCGCTGGTGCTCCGAATCTGGATATGATTGTAAACATGCATACACAGAACAGGAAATCATGTATATCCAACATATTGTTTAATGTGGTTTTATTCAATCATTTATTTTATTTATTCAAATATATATATATATATATATATATATATATATATATTTTTTTTAAAGAAAAGTTGAACATGTAAATGCTACATATTATTTTATGCAGTTCCAGAGGAATACACAATCATCTCATCACCTTAATTATCGCAATGTTAAATATTGTTTACACATTTTTGTAAAGTAATTTAAACATGTCGCCGGCATAGGATTAAACAGCAAATTTATGATGTGATAACATTTGTGAGCTTTCTCTTTAGACTATAGAGATCTCTAGAGATCTTTCAAGTTATTCAGTGACCATTTCTTTCCCTCATTCGGTGGTGTATTAAATATGAGCCAAACATCTGGGGAAAAAATATGGACTAAGTGCATATTATGGAACAACAACTTTTTCAGTCAAGCCTTGTAATAACATCCAACAGGGATTGAAGACACCGGGCACAGAGAACCAAGAGTTACATAACCAGTGAGGCTCTGGCATGACTCTTTCCTGGGGTCTGTCTACATTCCATGACCAATGTTTATAATAAACCATGTTTTCGCTGAACTCCACAGTGATAAATACCTATTTGGTATCGTCCATGTGATGTTATCTCATCCCAATATAAATATATTTAAAAAAACTTGTAAAAAACACGAGTCTTGTGGACTGGTGTCAGACTCACCCAGTGTGAGCAGCCTCTTGGTGACCTCCAGCGCTCTCTCTAGCTCCCCCTGTTGGTAGATGGCGTAACTGAGATAGTCCAGCACGGTCACCTTGTCGATGGTGGACTCCTCCCCCTGGTCCAGCTGCAGCAGGGATTGGCTCATCCACAGCTCCGTGTGGTAGTAGTCTGAGTCCGAGTAGGCGATCTTCCCCAGCTCGTAGCAGTCCTCCACCGTCATGGGGCTCTTGTACGTCACGCCTGGTGGGATGATATTGGCCATGTTGGTGGTGGTGTTCATGTTGGTGGTGAGGGTGATGGTGGTGGGGGGTGATGTTAGTAGGTGGTGATGAAGGTGATGGTGGAGGTGGTGATGATGAAGGTGAGGAGGAGGATAGTGATGATGAAGGGGATGGTTGTCATGGTGATGCCGACGACGATAAGGAGAAAGAAGAAGACAAGAAGACGATCAAGAAAAGGAATGGAGAAAAGCAGAGAAAATGTAAAAAAAATAAATAAAAAATCCCGCAATTAAAAGAGGGGAAAAAGGAAAAAGAAAACTTTTTTTTTTTCCAAGAGCTTTTCATCCGGCAGCAGGGATGTATGTGTGTGTATGGCCGTGCGTGTGTCCGTGCTTGTGTGCGGAGGCCTACTGACCAGGCAGGTTGCCGGTGGAAATGGTGTTGGTGTCCAGATGGTACGTGTCCTGCAGCCGCAGCAGAGCCTTGGCCGCCCCCGTCTGGTCGTCCTCGGTGGGGAAGTGCTTGCGCTGCATAGTCAGGTTGGAGATGAAGGCTGGAGCCCAGCAGGGAGGGAGGGGACACTATGAGGCAGACTCACTATCGTACTGGATCACAGCTACATACTGTCTACAAGTAGCCATACTCCACATGGTTCATTGTTTTGTAAAACTGTCTATTTCGACCTCCACTGATCGAATCAAGTCATCCATGGAAATACCGTTTGTGTGGGATGTCGATAAGACAGCATCCGACACCGATTACAAATGAAACATTTGTCCTATTTTTATAATGCATGGCTGACATTTCTTGTTAGTCTTAAATGAGGATGTTTTGCCTTTAAATAGCCCTGTACAAAAAATGTAAACCTCCCAATTAGTTAATTAGTTACCCAAGACAGCTTCAAAGTCATCCCCATCTTTAAAATTGGTCCTTTTGGTCCTTCAAATTGACTCTCTCACTCCAAATGTTGATTCCTCCACTTTTAAACTGTTGTGTCTCTATAGCTTTCTCTTCTCCTCGTTTCAACGTTTGTGTCATGCGACACACCAATTCACCCATAATCCATCCATCCATCAACACTAATTCACCCATCATCCAATCCACCCGTCCATCCATCCATCCATCCATCCATCCATCCATCCATCCATCCATCCATCCACTCATCCATCCATCCATCCGGGTCCGAGTTGTGGCGTTTTCTTCCCCACAGGGATGAAACTGACCTTCGGTGGTGTCACTGAGCACCAGGGTCTCCAGCTCGCCCCACTCCGTGTTGAGCCTCTTCATCAGCTTGAAGGCGTTGACCGGGTGGCCCAGGAAGCCCTCAGGGTCCTGGATGGCCGTGATGGACAGGGAGTCCAGCTGATCGGCCCACCTGATACAAGACCACAGGGGGGTTCAGTTATGGTTCATATAGTGTTGAAGCTGGGGCTGATGGAAGTACATAATGTCAATCTGCTCATTACCGAAAGCAGTATTTACAGATTGGAGATCATTTATGTATGGTTGAGTCATTGTAAGTGTGCCAGTATGTGTGCATCTATTTGTGTGTGTTTTCATGTAAATGTGCTTAACTGTGCCTCTCTTGTTTGTTCATTTACACGTGTGCCCAAATGTGTGTGTGTGTGTGTGTGTGCGTGTGTTGGACTGTGTATGTGTTGTATGTGTGTGCATGTAGTACCGTTTGACCTGCTCCAGCTTGCTCTCCTCCACTCTGATATATTCCTTGAGAGAAGTGACCATATCTTTCTCTGTGAACAGCAGGTCTGTCATGTGACCTGAAGGACACGCACACACACAGCAGTACCATTTGATATCAATAGATGACTCCATTAAATCTAAAGTGAATAAAGGACTGATGCACTGTACATGCACACATATACATGCATGTACAACACATATATCTATTTTCTAAACTTACCTATTGAGGTGTAGAAGTCATTGTGGGCTGAGAGGGACTTCAAGAGGAAGCTCAGAAAAATACATAACTGCAGTCTCATCCTGAATATGGTACAGACAGATAGACAGACATATTAAAAATTGTTTCCAATTACAATTTCCAATGCATGAATTTGGCTGTTTATGTAAATGATTATTGCTGATTCCAAATAACGGAAAACAATGCTACTGCAATGCATAGTGTTAACTAAATTCCTTTTTGGTCCATTAGAAACAGATGTTTCTGTTTGTTGAGGCTGAACGGCATAACGGTACATTGTTTGGAGGGCCACACTTTGCACCTCCAAGGACACAAGCCAAGTAAAACAAATAATTTAAAAGTTGGATTCAAAACTACTGTGACACAGCAATAGATAAACAAAGAAATGAGGGCTTTGAATTCGAAAAGGAGATGGAGTTATTGGGCCAGTGGACCAGATTGACATCAACTGCAGGATGTCTGTAATTCCTATCAAGCTGCAGCTTGCCACCCACCACACCAGGCCAAATATAACCCCCTGGTTACGCTGGTTCAGCCCTGGCCGCTAGCAAAGTGGGCGTTTGCAATTGAGTGTCTCAATTGCACTGGGCGTTTGCAATTGAGAGAGAGTGGGTAGGGAGTTAAGTTCAAGTTTGCAGATGGAAAGAGAAAAGAGACACAACTGGTAGGAAGTGGGATGTAATTTAGAATAATCTTAAATATTGTAGATATTCAAACCTTATTTGACAGAAAAAGGAAATTTGGAAAATACTTTTGATTGACAGGGTTCACATTCTTTGCATCATTGAGATAAACTATCTTAGTCAACGGCTAGAGGTTAATACATATAGGACTGCTTTATCTGTTGAACAACTTGGGCAATATAAGAAATACAAACACTATTCATACTTCATACATAGAGGTGTAAATTCTAATACAAACCAGTTTCATTATAACACAGTTACAGTAGGCGTTTTTTTTTTCTTGTGAGATAATTCCTGTTTGGATCGGTTGATGTCAACTCTAACATAGCTAACATATAAGCTAACCTAGCAATGCTTCGAAGTAGGAATTAAATATCAAATATTGATAATAAAATGGATATTGTTGCGCAAAGTTTGAAGAACATGTGTAGCAGCACAGGGTAGACAGTAACGTAGCATATGAGACTAGCATCTGGTCACTTTAGTGACATCACAAATTGAAGCCTTGGTCCTGAGGTTGCCCTGCCACTGCCTGCAGTAATAACAACTACCTTAAAACATCCGCTCCAACCACACACTGGGCTAAACTAAGAAAACCGTTCTGAGAAATAAAACATCAGCACAATTCACAATTAAAAATAAATCCTTTCACTTAAACTGTCCATATTCACTGCCCATATGAGAAAGCCAGAGTTGTCGTTACATCATTTTTTCCCATTAATTAAAGACGCAATTTCATGTCAGTATTGGTTTAGTTTATAAACGAACACACACACACACACACACACACACACACACACACACACAAAGTAAAGGTCACATATGAATGCATACGTGGGCAGCCTGTGGCTACCTCCTCTATGTGTTGCCTTAAGAAGCCATCCTTACCCACAGGCTTGGGCAGGTCCCTCCCAGACAAGTCCTGACTCTAATGAAAGTCAATGAAAGAAAGGTCCTGTCTGCATGCATGCAGCGAAGGCTCTCATGCAGAAGCCCACGCAGACGTCAGCAGAGCTATGAGCATACTTTGTCTCCACAAGCATGATGACCATAAAGCTATCCGCTATAGGGTTAGAATGTTTTATCTATGACGTTAGGTACCATTCGGTTCTCCTGTGTTTAGAGGGAGTTTTATAGTTATTATACTTAAGGTTTATGGATACCAATAATTGCAACACTAGTATGACCCAAGACTCCAGGGGATATTCCAGTGAAAAGGTTATTTCGCATCCTTGAGTGAAGTATTCATAATGAATGGACATGAGTGGGCTCAGAAACCCTAAGGGGACATCCGGAACCTAGCAACACATAATGTATAATCCCCTTGAAGGCTTAACCAGTTTCTGAACATTTCCTTAATGAACTGTCCTTGCTGAGGTCTGGGATGTAGTACTGCTTTATGACTGCTTTGGGCTAATACAGTTTAAAATTACATTAATGCACTTTTTTTTTCTTTTTCAAATGCACTGGAATATCTATTAAATAACTGGAAGTTCTGTTCTCTAGAATAAGTCAACATTGTTACTCACAACAAGCATCGTGAGAATGCTAATCATTGTAAACACAGAAGCTCCTCATTATTATCATTATTGGGTGTCTCTGCAGAGTTTAAGGGAAAGTTCTTGAATGAGCTGTGGAAGGACTGCCACGTCTTCGCCCCTCCCCCGCAGAGAGAGAAACGAGAGTGAACTCTCAGAGCGGGCTCTCCTGCTCTGCGTGGACCGGTACCTTCTTTCCTGGGAGAACCTCGTGAGGTTATTGGCCAGATGGGATGGGTTAGGTCCACTGCGGGTGAGCGGGGATAATAACTCGCCTCATTAACCTATTCTCATAAACGCACAGTGGCACAGCATGTAGGCAGAATATCAAAATAAAATAAAATACATCACAATAATGCACGACTATGCTCAATACAACACTGGTTTTATGGGTCTATACTATTCCTCACATTGCATTTGTTGCACATGGATTATTTTGGAGTATATATTTCAATGAATTTTACCGCCCCGACAACAACAACAACAACAACGATCTATATTTTATGGACAACCAGGAATTCAAGGGATTTTCAAATTAAAAGCACCGCTATGTGTGCGTAGTCGTCACGCTGATCGGCGGAAGCATCCTACTTTCCGATGATGACGACTGATCGATCATCGTATGAATGAGGACGATCAGTTCATTTAAACCATCCCAATGTTTTAACGCTTTCATTCCCCCCCCCCCCCCTTATGATGCTGTAAACACCGGTGGACATTACACTATTACTACTAACAATACTACTAGACTTCCAGCTGCAAAAAACGATAATCCATGCGTCAATATTTACCCGAACATCTTGATGTGGTAAACGGATCCTTCAGTCAAAAAATAAATAAATGTAGCTCCAATCCAAGGCTCAAGTCGTAGGTCTAGTCAGCTCCAAAAAAAGATGCCTTGCTAAAGTTGACTGCACATACTTTTCGGTGTTTCTGAGCCACGCTGCTGCGGGACAGTGCTCGCCATCTGTTGGAGTGGGCTGGTCTTCAGCTCCCGTCAGGAGAAGCGCTACGTGCAGAGTTACACATACACCGTGGTGCTGCTGTCCTACCACACTTTTCGTCTCGTCTCACAAAAATTTCGATGGGAGGTGTCCTGACCCTAATGTTGGCAGTCATGTTGATAATCATCCCCACTTTTAGGATAATACTTAGAATGGGCTGAATAGGTTACCTCTACCCCTCTTCTCTAAAGTTTACTGAGACGTCAGAGAGGTTGGAGCCAGTGTTGGATTTGTGTTGCATTCGTTTTAATTTTATTAACATTTACTCTCTAATTTATTAATCAATGTTGGGGTACTGAACTGTATAGACTCTATTTCCGTTTAATATGCACTTATACAAGTTTAGGATGGATAATGTGACCAAATAACCCTAGTCATCTCCTTTAGACTGTGCAGCCAGAGCTATGGCTTTGTTTCAGCATTCCAGAAACTTCCCTTGACTGTTGGAAAAAAAAACTACTGGTGGGAGGGAATTCCTGCAGCACGCTGCAGAGTTGAACAGGGTGGAGCTTAAGTGGTGTGTGTGTGTGTGTGTGTGTGTGTGTGTGTGTGTGTGTGTGTGTGTGTGTGTGTGTGTGTGTGTGTGTGTGTGTGTGTGTGTGTGTGTGTGTGTGAGTGTCTGTGTCTGTGTGTGTGTGTGTGTGTGTGTGTGTGTGTGTGTCAGACAAACACAAGTACAGATTAGAGGTATGCAGTGATTTGTTAGTATCAGTATTTGTTAGTGATTTGTATTTTAGACAAAGTTTCCAGCTTTGTCTAAAATGGCATCTCCTATGCAAACTGTTGATTCACACTATTTGCATTTAGTTTGGATACAGGCCTACTTTCCTATACAAATACAAGCATTGTTACATGAATGACTCATTAAAAGACCAGCAATGCACTTGTGAGAGAGAGAGAGAGAGAGAGAGAGAGAGAGAGAAATATAACTTAAGAAAAGAGGATAAAAACTATCTCAAAATAATCCAGACAGACAGATGACTAGATCAAACCGATTACTCCTGCAAACCATCAGGAGCATTTTGTTAAACCACCTGACTGCAAAATGCCTGCCAGTTTTTTTTAAATTACGCACAAAAGTTCAATGACCATACATTTTAAAGCTGCAGTAGGTATGATTATATGCTATGATTTAGTTTAAAACATATTTTAACATAGAATGACCTACTGTGAGTGGGTTTCATTGACCAGTGTTGCAGCATTAGAGAGATATTTTCATTTTCATACTCCACCATCTTTTAACCAACCATGTTTATCATACAGAGAATTGACTTTCCAACCAGCTAGTTATATTAGCTAGCAAGCTGTATGCCCAAAAAGCGATGCTTGTCTTGAATCACATGCACAAAGTTGATTGACAGCAAGGTTATTCTCATTCTCTTGGATGGAATACTATTGCTGCTAGACTGGTCAATAACACTCCCTCACAGTAGACAGTGTGTACACGTTAAGAAATGTTTTGGAGCAAAATTACAATAAATAAACCAATTCCAAAAATCATACCTGTACTGCAGCTTTAAGAGGCATTTATCAGAACTTCAGCCTGGGTTACATCAAAATAATATCATCATTGAATAAATAAGACACTCCCAAAGGTTCCCCGTGGTTTATTAACAACGTGTCCTCCAAGTTATTAGGGAGGGATTGTGCAAGGCCTTTTATTCCAGTAAGTTCCCCTTGCCTCAGCATTAAATCATAGTGAGATAGAGTATGTTCTCATCACAGACGGATCTCATCCAGCAACGCCAGTCTGCTCCCAACCACAAAAAAGGGCTTGTTGGGTGCCTGACTCACTGCCTAACTACAACATAAACCACACAATAAATCTGGTGAATGCTTGTGTTGTCTACAACTAAAAGACAGCAAGTCTTTTAGTTGTGCATGTACAGTGGTGTAGCAAGCAACTATGTAATTGTCAATTTAAAGTGAAGTCAAGTAAATAAACCAAACTTAAAAAAAGACTCATCCCTTTGTGCAGGGAATGCAGCTAGTATCCTGTCGCACACATGGTATTCTCATCACCTTGGTAAGGCGTGTGTCATGCTTTGCTAATGCTAACCTGATTGCATATTTCCTTTGCATGAAAAAGTATGCAGAATATTGCCCAAAATGGATCAGGCATCCTAGCACTAGGGTTAAATCACTGTCACATGATCCCTTGCTGCTACCCCCCCCCCCCCCCCTCTCACACACACACACACACACACACACACACACACACACACACACACACACACACACACACACACACACACACACACACACACACACACAGAACCTGTGGAATGTGCATTGCAACTCTGGCAGCTACTTCAAAGAAGTATTTCTTTCATATCCCATAAAACTATCTAATATTCATAGAACAAAAACAGAATACCTTATTTGGATTTCCACAACAATACAAAACAGTTCTCACATCAAACATCCAACATACATATGAACAAAACAAAGGATATGTGTTCATAGATCTTTATAGATCTAAAACGTTTTCATAGGACCACAATACTAGAACCTAAGATCAACAGCGTTGCTTGACACGTGTCACCTTGCTTCATCAAAGTCATGCGAGGCAAGCAGGTGGCCCCAGCACGGAGGACAGTGGCACGGTGTGCGTCAATGGCACCCACCTGTCTGCGCGGCAACAGCCCAGGAGCAGAATGTAGTAGTTGGGGGACACACAGGGCTGGCCAGCGGGCCTCCAAGCTCGGCAGATTGCTGGCCTACAACACCTGCTGAGGGGGGATATATCCATACTCCATGCTGGGAGCGTCCAGAAGGGCCCCCCCCCCCCCCCCCCACCACCAGACCATGAGCCTTGCATGCTGTGCAGGAGGAGAACAGAGCAGAGAGGACATTGTCATGGTCATAAAAACTGTAGGATTAGGGATGACTGAATAAATAGGAGGAGAGTGAAAACATGAATCATCTTGATTACAGTCAGCACTGTTGGCCTCTCATCAGAGACATATGGTTTGTTTTCAAAAACCATCCCACGTTAATGTTCAATGCACAACGCTCCCAACATTCAACGGGAAGTTGTGAGAGACAAACAAGGTCCTTAACGGTAATGGGGTTTGTTTACTGTATACTTCACTCCCCTGGAAAGTACTGCACCCTTCTTTTATGAGGCATGCAGCAGTACCTCTGCTGTCCCCTGAAGCTTTTGATCAGAAGAACAACTCGCTTCAGAGGAAAAAGGTTAAAATGAGTAAAAATGAATATATGTTCACTTCCTTTGTTCTCGTGTCGGTTCGGTCGGTCAGGGTCGGGTGCTGCAGGAACAACGAGGCATTGTTCCAAATACAGACGACTCAGGAATTAACAAAAAGGTCTTTAATAAAGCAGCTAATTATCTGTTCCGTGGACAGGCAGAAAAAACAACAGTTACACTGGGGACATTCTTTACAGGGCGGAACTGGGATTTCTGACGAGAAATGTTTGAAGTCCAAATAAAGTATCTTAATAAAACCTTTCTTCTCTTTTTTTTCTGTTCAGGTTATTAATGTAAGCTCGAAAACCTTCACTGCCCTCTATTGTGCTCTAAGGAAGTTTCACTTCATCTGCCATAACCTTCTGTAGTATGTGTTAATATGGTATGCATACATGAATCAGTTACAACAACAATGTACACAACATTTTACAGATCAACTGTAATCTTCATCATAATCAACTAAACAAAAAAAAAGTATACATCTTTTGGTTGATGTGGTTATAAGGATTATACCACATTTACATTGGATGAATCTGTAATAATATTGAATTATTTCAATGAGTTTCTCAATAAATTCTCTGAATCCGGAAACACACATTCCTGTATTCAACCTTGACTAAATTCTTAATGAGGGAAAAAAATGTAACTATTATAATCTGTTATTTATTTGTCTATTCCAAGCTGTAGCCAAAAATAACTCCAGCTGTAAAGGGGCTGGCGAGTAAAGCTAGTCAACTGTTTACATGCAGCAATAGCTCCCAGGCTCGTTTCCATGGTGCCTTAACGTGTCTGGTGAAATCTGTGCCGCTGTTTGTTTAAGCTTCTAGGGGGAGCAGGGCTAGCTGCTCACGCTCTGCCGTCAGAAGCCTGTGTTGACTCTAACGGCCTCGCTCATATATACGGCCACATGGGCTACGAAAGCAGTGGCGGAGAGAAAGGCAGGCAGCCATGGGGAGAGAGGAAGGGGTTTTGGTTTATTAAGTATGGGGAAACTGGCAGGAATGTCACAAACAGATGTCAGAGTTGAACAGAGAGAGTGAAAATAGTACTAATTTACATTCTTTATCTGCTATGGCAAAATACTACTTGAATAAGTCTTATCAAGTCACTTTAAATAGTTCAAGATTCAAGATTTAAAGGATTTTATTTTTCACACGCTAATACAGGATGTTCAGTGAAATGTTTGTGTGACATGAAAAAAAATACAATAGAATAAAAATACAATATAAGTTTTAAAATAAATGAAGAATATTATAAACATATATACAATGAAAACTAGATAAACAGGGAGATGTACTAATTGTATTGTGCAATGTGGCCAGGGTTAAAGGGGAGTGGTGGGGGGATTGTCCAGTGGTCCGGTATCACTTAGTGACTTAGTTCAGGGCTCTGATTACCTCAGTCTCTCTGTTGTGGTGGTGTATTGGGGGGCCAGCGTTTAGGAATGTTGGTTAGAGTACAAAAACAGATTATTTATAAACTAAAGAAATGTTAATTAAATAAAAATAATAATTTTATATCATCACATAATTATTCCTAAAAAGCTTATTTATTACCCCATGTAATGTTCTATCAATTGTCGTTATTGTTGAAATTTATTCTTTAACTCATGCCAACAAAACTTCACCCATTTCGATAAGTATTTAGATCTGCTGTAATGTCCGTCCTCCAGCCAGGTGTGCAGATTGGTCAGCCTACTGCCCATTGGACTGGCCCCTACGGGAACACAAACAAAGCAAAGTCCATCGGAAAGGTAATGAATGAATGTCCTTCACCGAGCAGCCTTTAACAGAGAGGACAGCCAGCCAGAGAGTTGATATTTCTCATTTTAAATAAATGGTCTTTAGAATTCTGTTTGTTATTTTTAAATTGGAGCATCAGTTTGAGTCATAATAATGGAAATATAGCTCAAAACAATCTGAAAGGGGATTTGTTGAAGACATTTTGACTGACATTTTGCAATGAACATCAAGTGTCAACATTCTGACAATGGCTAGATGGTGAGTATATCTTTGCTTATACGCTTGCTTTTTTTACCTATTTAATTTGTTCTTTATTTCATCCACTTTTAAAATTTTAGTGGGTATAGGAATACAATTAGTTTATATATTTTCTTCCCAACTGCATACAATTTTTGTTATTTAGTTTGAATGTATAAATATCTATTCATACACATAACAATGGGAAGTATTGAATATTGAAAGACAATGAAAAGAGGGTTTGGTTTTTTACTTTGGCATACTTTACAGGCCTACCTTCTCGTAACCAACATACAAAACTCCTGTTATAGCCAATAAAGTAGTTCACATGCTCATCTTGGGGTTAAATATATGGTTTGTTATTTTGTGGAATGTAGCCTTATAATCGACACTCATTTTGTCAGTTATCAGTTTGACCGCTTTCCAATTAGTAACAGACCAGAACACATTCAAACTAAATGCACGTTAAATGTCAGATATATTGGCAAAATCCCTTTCTTAACCAATTGTTATAATTCTTCTTTTGTATTGTGCCACTGGAATAAAGGTGAATGGTTGGATGAATAAAATATTGGTTATTCATTAACGGAAAACGGAATTAGTCATCAAAATAATTGTGATTATGCGAGTTATATTGCAAATGTATTCTTCTCTATTCTACTATAGTATATGTCAGATATTCTGGCAAAAATATAGGGATATCTCTGAAATACAATCAAGGTTGGAGTATGCAAATATGTCCTCTACTGTGTATGCCTCTGCTGCAGACACACCTTGTATCATATTCCTCTCTTCTTCCGAAGTGCAGGAAGGGGTGTTGGCGCTGGAGGTGGGGTCTCCCCATCTACCCCTCAGCGAAGGCCTCCACAGCGCCCGTCCTCTGGGTCACGCTGCTGGTCAGCTATGTCCTAGCTGACAAGCTCCACCGTTTTGTGGCAGGGGTTTTCATCCCCCAGTATCACTACCCGTATGTGGTGGCTCTCTGCTTTGGCCAGGTCGGTACCTGCTACTCTGATGACACACACTGTTTAAACTGATTCTGTGTTTGACTAGTGGGTGAAGGTAGCCAGTAGTCTATCCATGTGTTTGTGATGGAGGTGTGGAAATGACCTACTCTCATAGCATTGTCTTCTTTATGCAGTCTTTTTGGATGATGAAGAAAGCCATATCGAATTCAGTTTGAACAGTATTTCTGTGCCGTTCAATCTGTTAAAAGCATGCTCATGAGAACGAATGAAAAGAATATCAGTCCAAATCAAATGAACCTCTCTGTGCAACAAGACACATATGCCATTCGTATCATATAATGTCTCCTTTCTCACCTCCAAGTGTCATGACCTTTACTCTTCACGTCCTCCACAGGTGGTGCTCTCTCTCCTCGTGCTGAACCTCCTCTACCTCCTGAGGCTGGTCTCTCTGAAGAGGTACTCCCGGGCCCTGGGGGGCGAGAGGCTGCTGGTGCCGGCCGTCTGTGGCGGCGCCCAGGCCGTGATGGCCCTGTGGGCCCGGGCCAACAGCTTCACAGACGGCGGCGTCTTCCCCCTCGCCGCGTGCCTGTTGCCCCTGGTTACCGCAGGCTGGAGCCACACCCTAAGGCTGGCCGCCCCGCCCTCGGCCCGCATCACGGGGCTGGTTGCTGCGCTGAGTGGCGTGTCGCTGGTGATCACAGGTGATACCACCCGCCTGAGGTGATGCGTCCGTCTGTTTATAATTTACTCCTCTGGTCGGTGCTTTCATAAGGAGTGGATTAAAATGATTATTTTTTGGTATGCGTGTCTTAAAGGAGCAGGGAGGGGCTAGCTATTCAGACATCATGGCCAGTACGCTATACTTTATTAAGTTATATTCAGATCAGTTTCTTTCTAGTTGCAGAAATGTTCATGGATTTGACTCTTCGAGACTGCAGTATAACTGTAACAAGCAAATAAAATCGACTTGAACAGGCAAGGACAAGGAAACACACTTATATAGCCGTCCTCTGCTTCTCACCGGTCCATCCGTCTCGCCTCTCAGGGTCCCAGGCCACGTTGTCGGGCACCCATCCCCTGGAGTATCTCTACGCCCCTCTGAGCCTCGTCCTGCAGGGCCTCGCCCTGGCATGGCTGGCCAAGGTCTCAGAAGCACAGCGTCACCACCCCCACAGTCAGCAGCAGGCCTCCTCCCTCGACCTGTACCACACCCACCTGGTCAACCAGAGCTGGGTGCTGGGCCTGCTGTGGCTGCTCCACCCAGATGGCCCTTGGTGGGCGCTGACAGAGGGCAGCTGGTGCTGCCTGCTCTTCCATGGGTACCTGTTGGCCCTACTCCTGCTGGGGGCGGGGCTGCAATGCGCCGTCTACCTGACCGCTCAGCGCTGGTCGCCGCTGGCTGCAGCGCTGGTCTCTGCGGGGCCCGAGCTGACGGGACCTCTCCTATCTTTCTATCTGTACTAAGAGAGACTGCGTTGTATTGGCAAGGACTGTAGACATGCGGCCTGCGTAGTATTCATTTTGTTTGTAAGTTGTATTACAAGTGATTTGTAAAAGGCGTGCAAAGGCCAAGGAGTTAAGAGGATGTAAGCAAATGATGCTCGCTCATAATGCAATTTATAAAAATATGCAAAGAAAGTTACTGCATGTTTCATCCACTTTTACAAGTACACAATGGTACTAATCATAACTAGTTCCACCTAATTTTGGCAGAGTGCGCTGCGCATTCTGATTATGTAACCAGTGATTTGCTGCCAAACCCATTAATCATGAACACTATCAAGGGTTCATGAAGGCAGTCATTCTTTGGAGCAAAAATAAAAATATGTACCTTTAATATGGATCCAAAAAAAACCTAGGCAATGTATAACTTGTATTGAGTAAAATAACCTAGCCCATCTAGGTCCTTTGTAGCCACTGCTCTGATGAACAATTAATGCTTTACCACTTGGAGAGGAGGAGTGGAGAATCGGTAATGTTCAACTAGTTTATGACTTGGAATGTGAACGAATATGCTTAAAGCTTTTTTTTCTTTTATGCTTTTGACTGAAAGCTTTGAAGTTAACCATTCCAAAAAAAGGCTGAAAAGTATTTATAAAAGTCATTTTATTTTGCTTATGAGAGTGTTATTTAAGTGCTCTGTAAAAAAACATTAAATGCCAAACATTTTTACAAGTTTGTATCAACATTTTTCACAACTTCAAAAATGTTTACGGGCTTCCATAAGTGAGAACACTACAACAAGTGTTAAACACCTCCAGGGCGACCCCTAGGGCTATAAGGAAAAGCCTGTGAAATTTAAGAAAAAGTCAAAACTGTATCAAAAGGGGGACTTCAGCTGAAGAGCGAGTTACATTCCACAGGGCCTGCTCTCTTAGGAAGGGTCGTTGTTTTGGGGCAGGTGGAAGCCCAGGCTCTGCAGCAGGTTGGAGGCAGGGCCAGCCAGGCCGGCCTGGGAGCTCAGGGACTCCAGGAGGTTAGTGACCAGGTTGAGGTCCACGTCCAGGGGCTGGATCTCCTCATCCTCCCCCTGCTCTGGATCTGCTGCCTCTTCTCCCTGTGAGTGAGCCTCTCCTCTACGGGGGAGCGTGGAGCCGCTGGCCGGACACTCCTTGTCACGATTCTGCAGGAAGGAGAGCAACAGTTCAAGATCCGGGTCACATTTGCATTGTCATAATGATGTTCTGGGTTGATCTTAACAGCCCTGTTTTTATTTGGAATTCCGATTTTATTGGCTTGTTCGGTTCAAGAAGTGTTCCTCTTATGTATGAGATAAAGCAAGTATACTGAACCATACGAAAGAGAGAATAACCCAATTTCTTTCTATGTTGGAGATAAGGCGTATTATGGAAGAGGTGATGATATCATTACCTTCTGATTGAAACTCTTTCCAATGTGTGTGTCCATCAACTCATGGTCCATTTGGTCCATGTATTTACGAAGATTATCCAGAGTTTCCGTTTGTTTTTCCCCTTGGGAACCTAAAAATACTTTCACGTCTTCGCTCTTCTCATCATCTTCATCATCATCATCATCGTCGTCATCTTCCTCATCATCATCGTCATCCTCAAGATCATCAGAGTCCAATCCTTCTTCGGTCCTTCCTTCATAAATAAATAAATCATATAAAATAGAACTAGAGGAAACGGAAGGAAATTGTGCCCCAAGTCTCTGGAGCAGAATATTACTGCTATAATGCTGTGTGTGCACAGTACATACCTAGTAATTTGTCCATCGCGCTGGCCATGGATACAGGATCAAAACTAAAAGGATCGTTTGAATGGGCCCTGGTGTTCAATAAAGACAAAAATAACCAGCAAAAAATATTTGGCTAAATAACTTGAAAGAGGAGGTTAGTCGTCTATTTATATCGAGCAGCTTTATCCCGTTATTAACTATTAGGAGGTAACATAACACCGCTAAAAGGAAGCAATATGACTAATTACTTACAGTATTTAGCCATTCTTTATCCAAAGCGACTTACAGTGATTGTGGACATCTAGAGAAATATGTCATTAAGGAGCAGGTAGGGGCTTGGAAGCCTGGGAACCAGATGAATCTCGCAACCTATTGTAATATTTACTCATTTGCATCCTGTGCACCATGATAATATTTATCCCGCCTCATATTAGATAGTGGTCTCCCTATCTCGTACTGGGCTAAACATTTAGTATGGGAGGGGAGACAGACCTAATCTGTCTGTTTCCCAGGCTAGGGGCTAGGCATCTTGCTCAAGGATGCCTCCAGCTAGGCTGCGGACATTGGGGATCTAACACAGAACCATTTGTCTGGGGATCTCACCCTTGCCACAATAACTCTCAACCCTTTCCTGTACTGCCTAGTTCGCATGAACCACATCTATTTGGGGTCTCACCAGGGTAGCTCAGCGCCCTCGTGGGACGACATGGCACTGAGGAAGCTCTTCATGCCCTGTGTCACGGCTACCAGGCTGATGCCGGCCTCCTCCCCCTCTTGCTCCTCCCTCTTCCCCTGGCCCTTCTCCTGGGTTGGTTTGGTGAGAGCGATGCCCCTGGCTCCCCCGCTCTTCTCCTCCAGCATACGCTCCAAGTCCTGAGAGGTGAGGTCCAGCCAGCTGTCGCCTGGGGACACGCATTGAGAAGCAGTTAGACGAGGACGGCTTACAGGGCCGACTTATCTTTAACAAGTCAGGTACTTTCTGATTTCATATACTGATTCAAATAAGTATAGGAAAATATATAATGTAGAAGTAATTTGTGTCAATGCTTAATTGAAGTTAAAAAAATCTGCACTGTTGGGCAACATCGCTGAGGCATCATTTATCCATTCCAGAGAAATTAACAGGGACACCAAGCCCCATATTCTAATATGAAAATAATGAAATGCGGCCATTTGTACCATATTACATATCATTATGAGTACGACTTAATACACGTTTTGTGAACATTGCTGTCTGCAAGACCAACCAAAAACAATATCCTAGAAATGTTGGACCACTGACGTGGTCCGATTTGGAGCGCGTGAATCCCAGTTGAGGTGCTACATTGAGCCATGAGGAAGGAAGCTCATAGGACAAGACCTCCACGTTTACTCACTGTCAGCCGGTGCAAGCTGGGACTCCTGCTTCTCCAGCTCCTCTATGTTGAGAGGAGCAGAATTTTTTAGCAGCATGAGAACCTCCTCCCCTGCACTCTGACCCCTGCACACACAAATAAATAACAGTTCTTGTCGTTTTTTGATATTTGAATGCGGAATGGTTATAAATTGTACAGTTAAAAGATCCACATTCCCTGCAAACATGGCTCTTACCCGTGTGTGAAAGAGAGTCTGAAAAAGTTCTCTGCAGATGTCATCAATCCTCTATAGTGAACGGAGCCTTCCATTTGACCCTGTAACCATGACAACAAAGCTGAATTTACAGTTCTGCATACATCTATGCAAAGATCCACATCAGGATTGAGAGACACAATGTGGATATTTGCAGCGCTGCTCGCATTCATACTTCAACGCCAACATAACGGCAGTAAATGTACTGCTGAAAATCGCTTGGTGTATTGTTTTGATTTTGTGTCTGGCATTTGAAAACAGAACAATACACCTGGTACTTATTAACCCAGGTGTAGTTAGGGTTCCCTAACCCTAATCAGCGATTAGTTGATTGTTAGGAACCCCCACAGAGAAGGGCCACACTTTGCTAATCTCTGGGGAGAATGCAGGTCTCTCTGTATGTGTAGGTCCTCGGCAACATGTGCATGTACGTTGTCTCTGTCAACACGGCAGTTTGCCTTTATGCTTGACACACAAGTGTGATTTGGCCTTCAGGCAGCCACTCTTATAATTGTGAATTACAAACTATAATGGTATAGTAGCCTTAACATCCAACAATAGCTATTGTAACAGGCCTAATGCATTTTGCTTCACCATTAACATGCTAGTCTTGCCTTGAAGTAGCCATGCTTCTTCAGGTTCTCCAAGAATCCTTTCCATTGAGGGTTACAGCTGGCTGGAGCGTCTGGCTCTGAAGAAGGTGCTCTACACTTAGAGCATAGGATCTCGAAGCCATGAGCCTTGAATATAGCACACACACACACACACACACACACACACACACACACACACACACACACACACACACACACACACACACACACACACACACACACAAAATATAAAATCCCTCTTGAACAAAAACAATATGTGAATATCTGAAAGAAACATTTCACGGTTATGAATGGAAACGTATCAGCCGAGCCCACCAATTTCATGCCCAGCTCGTATGATTTGTGCTGGGGGTGAGAGCGGATAGGCAGGGTAAAGCCACTTCTCCGGTCTGGGGTGAACTGTTGTTGCTGGAGTTGGGCATACAAGCATCGGGTGAAGGTAACCTAAAAAATATGTGCAGAAAGAAGGAAAATTTAACAATAATTATGATTGCTAAAATATTTGCAGAGAGATACGATCTCACAGTGTTGCAACTCTCTCCTCCTTGAGTTTGTGTCAATTATATATATTTGATAGTAATCGAATAGTGTTTTAATGCATTTCAAACGGCAGGCAAGCAGGACTGCACATTAGTTTACCAGGGTGTGGACTCGTGTGTCCGGGGGAAAGGTCTTAAACCCCCGGCAGGCCTGGAGATCCACAAGATCCCGGAGATAGAAGGCGGAAACCGCAGGCGCTATCAGGTCAGGCCGCTGGGCCAACACTGTGGCGATCCCCGCCGGTAGGAAGCAGTGAGCCCGGTGAAGGTTAGAGGTGATCTTCTCTGGGTACCTTATACAAGGACACGCACAATCATGAAAACACACAGTGAATTGAGTGTAATTGAAAGTTACTATAAGAAAGTTTCTTGAGCACTTTTCTGTTCCCAAAGGTCCTGTATGTAGAGTCTACCACATCCATGGCCCCCTATGTACTATGCCTAATTCATGCATTAAAGAAGACGGTTCTCTTGTTTGCATTTACTCTAAAAAAAAAAAAAAGTTACGTTACACTAACAGAACCGACATTTCATTTTGAACGCTGTTCTCTCACCCATTCAAACGCTTCCTCAGGGCTGAGCCAATTTTAGGACTTGCAAGGCAGTGCTCAGCGTTGGAGGAGAGGAAAGCTAAAGCCTGCGGCACAGTAGGCACCACATCTCTGGGAATCCCAACTGCACTGGAACGGGATGGGCAGGGCAGGATTTGAAACTGTCCCCTGTGAATGAACACCTGATTGAGGAGATATGGGATCAGATTACCAAGACTGCTACAAATGGAGAATATAGTCAGGATAACATTTTGATATTTGAAGTTAAGCAGAGCCTAAGCAGGTTTATTTGATATTCAATCAATATATCCAAATAAATAGGAAGAAAGTAAGGAATAACAAATACACAACATGCACACATAGAAAGGCAAAGTGTTGTTGGTCATTTCAGGACATCCTACCCTGTTTTCGCTTGTTTCCGGACTCAACCACTTGGGAAGATAATCTGCCGCTTCAATCAGCAGAAACTCTCCATCGTTGTCCTCAACTCTACACACAGAAACATGATTTCAGCATCACAGGGAAAGAGGCCCTACAAAACGGTCCCCTCTCCAAAGGGACCATTTCAAACACTCTCGCACCAGAAACAAAAGGTACCAAAGAGCATTCATGAATTAAGGTAAAATAGGAATACTACCTCGCAGCTAGCTCGGGGAAGGCCTCGGTGATGTGCTGAAGGAGGTAAACGATAAACCATTCATCGTCCACGTTGTCCCCAAAGAGAGTGGTGCCTCCGATGTGAGCAGGAATAGCGTCTATCGATACATGATTAACATATTTAATGTTTAATCTAGACAATCAACCATGGAAAAACTCACTAAATAAATGAATTCGAAGTTTGTTGGTGGATCACAAATAAATATTAACTCATACTACATATTGGTTCGTTCATTCTTTTTGCTGTGTTGACTTGGCTACCTTTCTCCGGCTGATAGTTGAGGTTGAATGACTGGTGTTGCCAAATATATTTCATGAGAAGTGGGGCAATTCTGGCCAGAATATCTTCAACCAAATGCTTTAAACGTTCTTCATGGGTCTGAGAATCAGTGTCGTCCGACTGAATCAAAAATAGTTTGTACAGAACCACGTCTTCCTGCACCACTTTCCTAGATAGGGGGTCCATAGCAACGTTGAGTTCTGGGGTCTTTCACCTGAAAGTGCATGAGGTCAACATTACATTAAAATCGAATGCTATGTTGTAATGAACAAAGTAACACTAAAGTTATCGTAGACATAACACAACACAGAGTAGCCAAAGTGGTTAAACAAAAATCTTACCTGGTTCAATTTTTAAGTAACGTGAATATTATTTAATTGAGTGATGACATTAATTGTCAGTTTGTATTTGCAGGTCGTCCTCATAACGTTGGATTAACGCATGGCTGTATCAACCTGACATTGTTGTCGTCCGGTCAAAAACCTTTCCGTCTACAAACAGGGATCCAACGTTAATGTGTCCTACACTGGAAGTTTCTCGTCATCTACATGTTATTTTATGATAATTAAAATAAACATTAATATTAAAACACAGATACCCAAAATAATAAATATTTTAAAGCAATACTTTGATCTAAATCATAAATGGGTCGATCATGTCAGTAGTATAGAGCGTCCAGAACAATATGCAGACCTTTCATCCATGTCGCACATCGGACACATAATCCAGATACGCAGTTCCTTGTCCGCAAGCAATGCAGGGAGTTGTAGTCGTAGCTCAAACTACCAGGCTGTTTTCAGCGGTATCCTAAAATCAACTTCCCAGGAGGCTTTGGAAACATGACATAGGGTATCCATGGTATTCTTGTTATTGTTGATGTGCCACTTACCATCTAATCTTCTCAAGGTGCAATAAAACAACCTCGCTACCTAAGATTTCCCACGTCTGCTAACATAGGATGAACAGTATACATCGGACTGCATGCTTAAGACACATGGAGCTGTAGCAGGCTCTGTGCACACTGCTTGTTCCTTAGGCAGCTCGCCCACGGCGGCTCTCGTTTAGCTCCACCACCACACAGCGTTAGCATCTCCGCGCTAGCTTACATCGACAGAGATGCCCAGCAGCACACTGATGCCCTGTTTCATGATCACGAATGGCGTTGGTCTGCTGCCGGTGTACATGTCAGAAGGTTTGCTTCAGGAGTTAATAGTGATCATAGAAACATAGGGCAAGCGCAATGATACAGGAGGGTGTCTGCAAATAAGACGGAGGAGGACAGGAGAATGATTTCACGATACAACCGACGACCCGTATCGCACAAACTAGAGATGTAAGTAGAAACAAAGTGCACGTCATCTCAGATAACTGTCTTGGTGTCTGTCTTCGGTACCGAGTCAATAGGTGGCCAGACACTGACGGGACCGACCCACGTGTGCACCTGCTTGTGTGCATCTGGAAAACCTTGGTTCCCTCTCACTGATGATTAATGACGTATCTGTGTACCCACCTAATGGATCTGTCCACCAACAGGTTTACAACAGTGTAGTAGCATTTGTGAGGACCAATGTGTCACATCATCATGACCAATTTACTGTACATTGCAAAAATGCTGCATACTGCTTTGCAATTCTGTATTGCTTAGTTAACTTAATGTGTTGTGTTGTTAACCATACAGAACACCTTAGTAGACTATCATAGACTATCAATACATTGTACGGTGGTCACGTTTGTTCAGTATGTCTCGATGTAAATCCACATAATGTATTGACTGTTTCCAATGTCCTCTGTGTTGGTGGGCCAGTCGTGGTTTATCACGGAACAGCCTTGACCACCATCCACACCCAGACGAAGTAGATGATGTCTGTACGCCTCAGCATTACCTGCACGACCTACAGGAAGCTGTCTCCACTCACAACAGGTAGATTACTGGGACATGGGCTTTGCTACGTTCCTTAAGCTATAATGTTAAACTAGGGCCGCCAATGGTTTGACAGTGACACTCGCTAGTTGAATGCATACAAGCCCATGTAATGAAGAGAAAAACTTTTGATGTTAGAAGGCTGATGGAAAGTTTTTATGAATTAAAGCATGCATTATAAATATGTAGCCTTTCACAGACTGATAAATAAGACAATAAGGAAACCAGATTGTAAGTGGCTCAAAATGTATGCCACATAGGTAGACCCATCCATCAGTGTCTGCTGTGGACATTCAGTAATGGTACAGCTTCTTGAATGGACCATTGATTGTCATGGACTGGTTATATGAAAGACTTGATACCTGAGGAAAATCATTTAAACCATCATATCGGATTGCCGTCTTCAGATTCAAGCAGCTGTGGTAGAAATAATAAATAATTAGCAGGCTGCCATGCTTGTTGTCAGATACCATGTAACTATATACCATACGTTTGATAGCCTATTCAGATCTTACACCTACAACATGAAGGCTGGTTCTTAGTGTGTAGAATACCTTTTTAAATTCACTGCAGCCAAGACGTCACAAAAGCAAATGTTTACCTCTCTCCAGACAAAATTGCTTCAGAAATAATAAAAAATATTATAAATATTTATGATACCGTAGCATTGATTGTGAAATGGTTGGTTTTATTCCTGCAACACCCAAACACTTATTCACACATTTGTTTAGTTCACAGACGTCTGCTGCGTCCGGACAATCAGACTGTCCCACGGTTGTCACAGGTGACATCAATCAGTCGTGGTCGGGCATCCACAGCTACACAGGGACAGGTATCTCCACAGAGAGGAGCTCAGTCTTCTCCTGGGGCTACGATGTAAGTACCCTCCCAAAACAACGGCTGTGTTAGTGGTACATATTTTTGTATTAATTTAAACACAAACACATTCAAACATTTAAACACATTTTTAAACACATTTTTTAAACGTTATTTTCACGTTTATAATTTATTCTATCTGCTTCTCTGTAAAAACTACTACATACAGAAGAGTTCATGACTCTACTGTATGTCACACATTTATTTTCAGACTTTATGACTGACTTGGTATTTGTGTGGTTAGACAATCTATCTGGATGTATACATAAGTATACCATCTGCTTGGTATGAACGTACAGCCCAGGCCCAACTCCAGCGGGAGTTGGTATTCCTTGGTTTATACCTTGTTCAAGTTCCAGTCAGTTCCACAAAAACAACAAAGACCTTTCTATAACTCTATGATTTATTCATCTTCATGTCCTCACATTGCCTCCGCCAAAAATTATAGAGAAATATAGAAAATATTTTTAATTGGGTTCGAGAGAATCCATCACACACAGACAGACAGACAGACAGACAGACCTCATCTCTGGGCATTCATCTCCCTATTTCAAGTGTTTCTTCTTTCCCTCTTAGCACTTGCTAAAACGGGACTAGCTCAGGCAGCTAGCCCTACAGCAACCTAGTTTGGGGCAACTATCTCAGGCAGCTATAGGAGCTCATCGACATGCCGTCTCGGCTCGCTGTAAAACAAACCAAACTCTGCGATGTGCTGCCAATAATTGATGAACATGATGCAGCCTGTGTGTCTCCAGGTAGCTGAACCATTATTTTGTTGTCTCTCTCTCTACCCCTGCCTCTATTTGTTTCTCTCTCTCTCTCTCTGTATATCTCTCGTCCCGCAGGAGTTTGACAATGCGGCGTCACGGCAGGTGCAGCAGATGTTTGAGGAGATTGACAGGGAGCTGTACGAGGGAAGGGGCGGGGCCGGCGGACAGCTCCGCGGGCTGCAGGACGAGTGTCAGCAGTGGGCCACACGCTTCCCACATTTGCGGTATAGATACGGCGTCAAAATCACATACATACAACATACATACATGCATTCATATAGACACACATGTATTTGCGCCAACACACATATATGTGCACAAACACACACACACTCACACACGTGCACATACAACATACAACTCAATAAAAATAAATTTGACTGTGCATTGCATGTATTATGCAATATATCAGAAGCACAAGCTTCATATTCACAAGCTCTGAAGTCCTGGTTCCTTGCCTATTCTTAGAAGTGCAAATACATTTTGAAAAGACGGCTGTCCACTATGGAGTTGCCTCTAAAACCCACAAGAATCCATCTCGGTATGCCAAATACTGTACACCTTTATCATCATAGCAAGGCCGTCCTCCTCATTACCAAGCCCCAGCTCCTTCTGCATTTCCTCCGCTTCCACTCGCTCTTTTGCAGCCTAGAAGATAAATACATGATTGATTATTCGATCAACCTGAGCAGTTCTTCAGTTTTAGTGAGTGTGTGTGTGTGTGTGTGTTCCTCCACCAGGATCCTCGGCACTCAGCTGGTGTGTCCCAGCGACGAGGGGTTCCAGTGGTACGCCACCTCAGGGAAGAGCAGCTCCAGCATCCAGCCTGCAGCAGAGACGGACGGGGCCTCCATGACACAGGACAAAGACAGGCCAGCCACAGAGTGAGCATCCCCTCCACAGTCAGACTATTGCAGGGATTCTAACCTTAATTAGCAGAATAACCTTGTACCTCGTAATGTTAATAGCTGGTTGAAAATCTCGACCGCTTAGAAGGTTACAATGCAATTGTATATTAAAGGTGGCCGATTTTCAAAACGGAAATGTCTGGAGCAGGAAAATTTCATGTGCTGATTTCCTGGAATATCCATCCCAGTTCCCATTCAAACACGACGCCATTCTGGATTATAACGTAAAATTGCAGGGAAAGGCTGCATGTTTTACTTTTAGTGTTGATACTTAAGTACATTTTATGTGAGCAACTTTATGACTTTAAACTCAAGTCATTTTCTGTCATTATCAACTACGATATCTGTACATTTACACAATGTAAACTTTCTAGCCCTTTCTTGTGTAGGACTTATTCGACAGTTGGTCAAATCTTACACCCTGTTTGCACCTTTCTGAATACAACAATTGAAGTCTTTAAGTATTTCTTTAGAATCTGAATGGCATTTCACTAGCGGGGTGATGTGGGGCGACAGCAGGTCCACGCCCACTGTGCGTCTCGCTCCTCTATGGCTCACTGTGTATCCGGCGGCAGTGCCTTGCCACCTGACTGCTCTTAGACCATCAATTATGGATGTGCCTGGGTCGGCTCTGGGGTTTTTGTGACCTAGATAGCGTGTCTCTCCAGCTATCAGTCAGTCAGCTCGGGAGATAAAAAAATCGATCAGAGTAACTAAAGTGGACCGTGATGTCACATTCCCCAAGCCATTTACCGCCGCCCAGTCTATCGTTATACGACTCTGTGGTCAGTGCTAGGGAGGGTCACTTCTATGCCTGGATGTTTGAGTGTGTGTGTTTGTGGGGTCGGGTAGGCTGAATGTCCAGGGGAGGAGAGCGGAGCTGGTCAAGCCCCCCCAAGCAGAGGAGTCGGACGGACCCCGCGACGCCACTGGCTGCTCTCTGGGTCACGATGGGGCCAGGGTTATTATGGCTGAGGGCCTCATGGAGGAGTACCTGGCCTTTGACAGCAGGGACCTGTGAGTGAATGGATCTCCTCACCGCCGTGTCCTCACTACACCTGTTTAAGTGTTCACATGTCAGAGGCTTTCCAGCCATCGTTTTTTCATGTTGTCTGCAGCATTTTACAAACATTTTCCATCAGAATTGGACATGTTTCAGTTAATTCCCTGTTTCGGTCAGCATTTTGAAATCCTCACTTTCCGGGCGTTTTCCCCGGTTACATTACAACACAAGACCAATGTGTCCTCTCAGGAGAGCAAAGAACTGAGCTTTTGGTGGATGAAATATAATAATAATAATAATAATAATAATAATAATAATAATAATAATAATAATCCTTTTCAAATGGAGGGACACAATGCACACTCCATTAAAGTTTGCACTCTTCTCCATTTGCTTTCTATGTCACTGAAATGTTCTTGGTTTTTATGTGTGATTGAGATGTGTGAACAGCCACCTCCTCACATGCTGTATCTACTCCCCCCTTCCCGGGGCCCCTGGTTTTGGCCCTTCCTTGCAGGGACGAGGAGCTGGAGCAGGAGAGCTCGGAGCTGGACCGGAGGCGCCGCTGCCTGCCCCCGGTGTCGCCGTACCGGTGCCGGCGGCAGGCTGTGTTGGACCTGCTGTTCGATGACGTGTGGCGGCAGCTGGTGGGCTGCATGGGGGAACTGGTGCAGCGGCACTGGGAGGGATGCATCTCAGGTGGGGCCCCCAGACGCCACCACCCCCCTGCTGGCTTCTGTTACCATCTGCTCTCATACAAACATGTTTTCTCCTTACCCGTGTGGTTATGCATTTATTTAACGCATGTGTACTCCTTGAGTATGCACACTTTAGAAGCTGCTTCAGTAAAATACGTTAGTGATGTTATTGATTGATTCGTTATCGAGATAAGTTCGTACTTTTATGAAACCCAGACAAGAAATGTGTTAACAATATTAGGAGGGCCTGCATTTTAGTGATTATACCGTACAGTAGTCTCACCTATCGGGCTTTAGTTTAACAGCCAAAGTCTGATGGCATACAAGCAAAAAAATCGGTTCAAGGGGCGTTTCATTTTCTTTGGCTTCAAATTATCTGACAAATCACCTTGCTGGAGGCAAAATCTGCGTTATTTGGTATGGGTCTCTACTGGAAACTGACGGGCGGAACCACAACAAGCGTGATTTGGCTGACCCTTGATCTCAGATCAAGGGGAAGACATGATAACAAAACCGATAGCTTCGTTTTCCCATTGTCTGCAGCCCTCCTTTGGCCAACTGTGAACGGGTACTTACCAGAACTGGTAAACTAAACATCAAATTAGTTTATCATTGCAGTACTATACAAAACAGGAACGCTGAGCCCCTCACACTTTCTTGTTACCGTCCCAGGCTTTCCATTAGTTTCGGATATAGCGTCGTCAAACTCCCGGGTCTGAGATGAACCACACACCGAGATGAGTTGCATCATTTGATTGTTTTATGTCACTGTGTGATTGACAGATGACGAGAAAAACTTGAGCCCCTGCGGCCAGCAGGACCCCCAGAGCTCCTTCACGCTGCTGTCCACCCTGCCCACCACACTGCTGCCCCGGCTGGACCAGAGCAGGCCGTCCCAGCTCACAGCCGGCCCGCAGTCCCAGGTCAGCCAAGGGCATGCACACTAGGCCGGGCGTGGGTGTGGGGGGTCTAGCCCAGGGATGCTCTCTATGGATCACAGTTAAATGAATAATAAAGTATTATTAATTTGTGGATTATACAAACTTAGTTAATGAACAGGGTACTTATATGAATTGGTTGTGGTGGACATAGTCACTGTTTAATACACTTTACTGGGATTCTATGTTAATGCAGACTGCGTTAATACTGGATTGATATGTTTTTCTCTTTTGCTTGGCCTTTGGCCTTCCTTGGGATAGTTAAGCAAAGGTATAAACCAGGCCTTTTACTTATCAACTTTAGACATGGTCTTAGGGGCAGTTTTAGTCCCTTTAAGTTTTTAGTGCGTGTAATCGATTTCAATTTTGTGTTTGTGTGTTTAACATTTGTTGTTTTAATTCCATTATGCACATGCGTTACATTAGCTATGGGGAATGTGAGTTGTATTTTTTCAGGTTTGATAAATAGTGTCATAACATCCTCTTTGTTTCCTTAGCAATGAGGTCTTTGGGGCTTTTATCAAACCACTGTTTTTTCTCAGTCATCTGCGTGTAGCTCTTTTCACTCTTTTAATAATTCATTAACTTTGCCACTTTTCCTTCCCTTCCCATTTCACTTATTTTCCCTTCACCATCTTCACTCCAACTCCTCTCTGTGTTTCTTTATCTCTTATCTTATTTCCTTCTTCCACCTCCTTTATCCTTTGGTCACTCTTTTTCCTCTCTTAAGAACCCAAAATCAAGGGGCTTAAAGCACAAGTCCAGACGGAAATCCAAAAAGCAGAAAAAGCCATCCACTGTATGTAACCTTTTCCTCTAGAGCCAACATGGCGGCCTACAATGTACACTACGCCGATGGTGGCTCAATATCTTGATTTTACAATAACTGTGCTTGTGCCTGTTGATGGAATCTACCCCACTACCTGCCTGATTTTAGTGTATATGATTTTCAAACGATGCAATATCTTTTATATCTCCCCTTGAGTTCACTTTGGCAAAGACTTGGATGGGTCGATGTTCTGCTAGTTGATGCGGGAACAATTGAGTTTCCTGATTGCTTTGCATGAGGAATAACGGCTGTACCATTCTAATTGTAAACAGTGAATGTGGAAGTAACAAACCTGTAGTTCAGTAAACAAATGTCTATAACCATGTGTCTTTTTTGTCTTTACTTTCTGTGCTCCGTCCCTCACCTCCTCTATCTCGTTTTTCCTCACTTCTCCACATCCCAAACTCTTCCTTTACCCTCTCTGTCCCTCCAATTACTCCTTCCATCTGCTTGTTCCTGCTTGTCCCCTATGCCTTCCCTCCATCCCCCCATCCCCCCCATCCCTCTGTTCCCCTCTCCCTGTCCCTCTCTGTGATGTCTCTGGCGGGGGGGTGGTCCTCAGACAACCAGGGTGCCCGTGGGAGCGGCCGCGACCCACCAGAACCTCAACGACCTCATCGTGATCCACGGCATCCCTTTGCAGCAGAGGAACATGGCCGCCCTGGAGAAAGCCCACGAGAAAACCCAGTAAGCACGCACTCACGTCGCGTCAAGAACACGCATAGGCGCTCGTAGGAGAAGGGTTGTAGAGTCACGATAAAGTCAGACGTGGGATGGCCTGGATTGGTTCTCAATGTGTTGATTCCATGTACGAGACATTGCTGGGTAACTTATTCAATGCAGAGAGTAAGACCCCCTAGCTTCACAGAGTCATATAGTGATCTTGGTTATTCCATTGAGCTTTTATTCTTCATTAGCTTTGTAGACGACTACCGCGGCTGCAGGGTTACTGCTATAACAACACTAGTAAGCTTCATATACGCCAAACGGATACTGTCACAGTTGAATGCCAGGCTGTTCTGTTCCTCGTCCCCATAATGTGTGGGCGACACTAAAACAATCCAGCGCAGCGAGACATGACGGTTTGGAGCTAATCTGGGCACCATCTCACGGAACAAGTAGCACCATTAGCCCTGTTTCACAGCCACCATCGGCGGCAGGGAAACGTGGCAAGCACAAGTGGAAGAGGCGATCGCTTCGCACATTCAACGGTGCATCCGGTGCTGTAGCCCCGAGCCCGGCCAGCTGGCGATGGGAGGGCGCCGGTGGAGGTGCCCCGGTCCTCTCACACCGCGTCCTCTCCCCTTCTCCCCCCCCCCCCCCCCCCCCCCTCTCCTCCGCCCCGCAGGGAGCCCGAGGAGCGGCCCGACAGACAGGCGTCCCACCGGCCCGCGTCCAGCGCCGTCCCCTCCAGTAAGTCCCGCCCCCGCCGGACCCTGGAGCAGAGTTTCTCCTCCCTGCCACGCCCCGCCCAGTCCTCTCGGCGCCGGAACCCCCCGCCGCGGACCCTCCTGCCCCTGGTCCCGGGCCCGCCGCCGTCCAGCGCTGTGGGCTCCATGGACGAGGTCATACGCGGCACGCGGCTGTGAGTAGGGGCTTGTTTTTACCGGGGGAGAGGCTGGTGAGGTCTTAGATGTTAAACCTGAACTAGCTGGAGATGGACCCAGCGAGTCCCGCCTACCTCTCTGACCTGGGTCCGGTGGTCTTGGGGTTGATGGGGGGGGGGGGGTTGATCATCCTGTCACTAACCCTAAACCCTTTCATGGGCAGTTTGACTTCTGATAACATTGCTGTCAAACTACGACTTTGGGAGTTAATAAGCATTCTATCAGCACTAGCACCAGCTTTTTCATATTATCATGGTGCTATTTGAGGTCATATTTTCAGCATTTGGATAGAAATGGGACTGTAGTTTGTGAGTAAAAATGCCTTTCTAGTCGGGCCAATGGGGATCGGCCTTTCCACGTGACTGGCTGACTATGTGGTGAACAGGACCAGGTCATTATCAGAGCCAGTGACCATTGTCCTCCTCTGTGCTTAAATGGTGTCACTGTCTCCACAGAGCCACGGCCGGCGACCGCCTCGCCCCCCCCCTGACGCCCCTGGGTAGGAACACTCTCCTGCCCCCCATCAGCACGGGAGAGCCAGAGACCCACTCCGCAGAGACCGGCCTGGGCCATCACGCACCGCACCCCAGAACCTCCCAGGTGCAGCCCTCATCTCTGAGGCCAAAAATAGCTGGAGGAGAAGGCTTTCAGTATAGCCCATACTATTAGCTGCATGATCGGGTTGGCACCTGGAAAGTTAGGGGACAGGAATAGACATGGGCTAACTGCAAGAATGTCGATTATTTTGGACGTGTGTGTGTGTGTGTGTGTGTGTATGTGTGTATGTGTGTGTGTGTGTGTGTGTGTGTGTGTGTGTCTGCGTGCGTGCGTGCGTGCGCGTGTGGTGATGGCGGCCCTGATTATTCAATGCACCACATTTTCTGCAGCCTCACCCAAGCCCAGAGTCCGATCAATCTGGAACGGGCCAGGTGAGGTTGCTTGAACCAGCCGTCAACCACACACAATCCACCGTCACTTTGGATATAAGCGACTGCTAAATGACTGAATATGAAATAGTACAGCTATGCCAAATAATGGATCGTACACACGCATCCAAATACGATATAGTACTATTTATTTATGCACTGCAATGGCTGTAAACACCTCCCTATGGAGGTGGTTACTTCCATCACAGCTATTAAAGAGATAGACCACCATTGTAACCACTGCGGTCCGTCTAGCGGCAGAGGGGCTCGTCCAGCCGCGCCCACAGTGCCGTGGTGGACGACGCCGCCGTCTCGCACCACAAGGAACGCCACCACCTGCTGCTGGACGCCTTCTCCCGCCCCAACACAACCCACACTTACCGGGTAGGACCCCCGTCAAAACACCCTCCTGAAGTGGGAGGATTGTGTGAAAAGTGTGTTTGAGGTTAAATTTGATTGCTTTTGCTTCAAATCAAACTGGATCCAGAGAGATTAAGGTTGTTTAAGCATCCTATGTTATGTTTTTTGCCTTAGCAATAAAGGAGAATCTATGGATTTTCCATCTGGACCCTATTTCCCGATCATTTCGGGTGTAAGGGGCTAATGCAGACAATTCTCGTTTAAATTGGTCCATTAATGTTGGAGAAAGCTGCAGCTTTAATCTGTGAAAAAACGGGCTGCATTCCAATGTAATCCTTTGGGGAAATAGCGCCCTGTCAATGTAGGTCCCCTTAAATTTCTTGTATTTGCTACCGACGGGCTCACATCATATTCTTACATTATGGATCCCTACAGAGGGATACACCCTTATCCTTCACATTTGGCTTGATCCGGTCTGCTGGTTATTGAGCTCAAGGATTCAAAAACAAGCACTTTTAGTTGGCGTACATTGACAGAAGCTATTGCTCCAAAGGAGTTACATTGCAGCCCTTTTTCACAGATTTCAGCTGCATCGCTCTCACTCAAAACTGGACCATTTCCAAAAGTTTTTTTTTATATTAGTCTCTTAAACCTTAAATGATGGGGGAAAGAGGGTGCAGGTCCTCCTTTAAGGCCCCAGCTGGTTTAACTAATTTGCTTTGATCTTTGATTTGATGAATTAACCAAAATAGAAAGGTGGTTCATTATAGGTAACCCTTGAATTCACTTTTGATTGGTTTTGATTCCCCCCCTGCAGTCGGATACACCGTACCGCCGGTCTTTCACGGTGCTGGACAGCATTGGCCAGGGGCGGCAAGGCAGGGCCTCTGTTGGCATAGGTGAGCACAAAAATACTAAAGCAGTTCACTGATACACTTCTGAAACTGTAAATAATTCAAATAATTCTCAATCGAATGTACGGTTAAAAGTCTTGTAATCCTGCAATTATATGAGTGATTGTTTTTGGAGACAACAAATCCAAGCCAAGGGTAGTAGGCTGCTCTGAAGCTACTGAGCTTATTAAACACTTTATTACGCATTCATGCTTTTAAATACATAATGTATACTCAGTCTCAATACGCCGTAACGTTGATAGTATATTCATTTATTCATTGTGGTTTCTCCTAAGACTCTCTTGGCATTGGTGTGACGGGCATCAGTCTGGGCATCAGCAGCTCTTCCTTCTTAGACTCCTTTTCCCATCATCCCCTTGGCCACTCGCCTATTGAAGATGAAGAGGAGCAAGACACGGCCGCCCCCCTACCAGGTCAGCATAGTAGACCGCGCTGGAGTAAACCCTCAGAAGCCCTTGGTTTCCAGTAGACGTAAACAGTTTTTTTTTATGCTAAAGTCAGTACAAAAGTGCATGTTAAAGTAGCCCTGTTAAAAATGCAGTGCAAACACACTGACATACATTCTAGGGAAAAAATGAACATAATTTGATCAAATCAGTGGCGTTTTAAAGCTCAACATGAAGAATCAACTGGCTTTCAAAATTGCAATCTGCATGTCATTAGTGGTTCGGGAGGTTAGGTTTGACTCTCAGCCAAAAAGCTTCTGGGATCAAATCCCAATGCTTACCCGATCAAGACGCATGCAAAATCCACTATAGGTCGCTTCAGATGAAAGCGCCTCCCGCAGGGTAATAGCAAAGTAGGTTGACTGTAGTGTTCTTCATCATCTCAGCTGTGCCCGCCATGCCCACGCGGGGCCACACCCGAGGTGCTGCGTCCTCCAGAAGCAACCGACCAGGCTTCTGACCCCTCCCACCTCCAGGGCCTCCGCCCTCCCAACGAGCTCCTCGCCTCTTCATAGCGCCGGTGCGAAACCCTTTGCAGCGACCATCTGTGCCCTTGAACGTGTTTGTTCAACAGCAGTAGCACAAACTCTTTTGGGGTGGTGGTGGTGTTGGGGAGGAGTCTTTTTTCTACCGACCTCCAACCTTATTTTTATTTGGGGGTCATCGTTGTTTCTCTATAAATTCAGCTCATAAAAGCTGCCAAAGACAGTCCAACGTCGACACACACACTCGGTTTTGTTCTTGTGTATATTGTGTACAATTGCGTATCAATCTTTAATTTAAACATAGTGAACTTAACGTTAACACGTGGCATCGTCCGCTGGAGTGACCCATCGTCCAGGTAAATGACTATGCAGTTAGGAGCACATCCAGCCCCAGGTGGACGGGGAGATGAAGCACTTTTAGCCTCCGGCCAGAGGGCCAGGCTGTACCGTACTGTATATTTAAAACACCTTCCACTCTAACATCCTTTGGAGAAAAATATTATTTAACAGTGTCATGCTCTTTTATTATGGAATTATTTACTATTAAGTACCGAGAGTGGGGAATATGCCATCTAGAAGTGAATGAAGGGAGTATGATTCAGCATTTACACTGAGATGGGATGTTTCACCACTGTTTAAAGCCATGTGCTGCATCAACGTGAGCACTACCTATCCAGGAAAAACACCTGTACATACATTAAGGAAGTAATTTGGGGCTAAGATGTTACATTTGGTGTATGTATAAACGGACTACCATCCATTTCTATGCTCTGAATACATGCTGTACATTGTATCTCGTGTGCAAAATAAATCTTCAAAGTCTGTGTATTAAATCTATAACAATCTCCATCAGCAGTTTGTTATGATTTCCAGGCCGAAATGTACTTCCTCCATTGATGGTGAGTTCAAGACAGTGTATATCATGTCTTATATTCTGACGATGCTTGAAGGGCATTCCATTATACCAACAATATATACAGTTTAAAGAATTACATGTTTATTAGGCGTTTCCAAGACTTTGGGATACAGTGGCAACATGTGTAGTTAAATTTACATTCTGATATTACAAACATTTATACATTAAAGGACAAGCAAAAGAAAAGAACAACTTATTTTCCCGCCTAATTGAAGCAAATTGTTATTGGTCGGTTTAGAACAAGAAGCATAAATCATTTAAACTATAAACATAAACATAACATAACACTCAAAGACCAAAACACGAGCAAACATCTGATCAATTCTTTCCCCTTCGAGTCTTTCCTCCTTTTTTGCAGTACTTGGATTCGAGGTCTGACAGGAAACTGTTGAGGTTTTGTTCTCTGGACTGCTTTCTTTGCTGTAAAAGTAGAACAAATAATGTTGCTACAGCCATGGCTGACTGTGTGTGTGCATGAGTGCGTTTGTTTTGTTACGTACCTTTATCATCATGGCAAGGTCGTCCTCTTCATCACCAAGCCCCAGCTCTTTCTGCATTTCTTCTGCTTCCACTCGCTCTTTCACAGCCTAAAAGAAAAAAACATCAAGAATGCGATCAGTCCAAATGGTACTCGAAGTTGTACATTTGTGTACTTGCATGCAACCAGACGAATGAAGATGTTTACAAACGTGCGCCTGACTGACATACTAATGGAACCAAACCCTTAAACATCTTATAAGATGAAAAGTAATGCAGTGGGTCAAATAGAAGAGCTTTGCATTGATCCTGGTCCAAGTCCCATCTTGAATACACAACGTTTGAAAAAAATGCAGCATACCATGAATTTAAATTGCCCTCTGGCTTAAATGAGCTACCCATAATTGGACATCTATGTTAACAAGTTGGTCATATTTTCACTACAATCAACAAAATCTGCTTGAGGCTAATGGAGACAGCATGAATGAAACCCTGCTTCTAAATGAACAACCAAGCGTCAGGGGGATTTGGTGTAACCTCCAACACCCGCCGCCATCATCATGCTCACCCTCTTCATCCGGGCCTTGGTCTTCTTGGCGCTCTCCTTGGTGAAGGCGGGGAACGCGGGCACCTCCTTCGCCTCGATGGCCTCGCGGAGGATGGCGCAGAGCCGGGGCTCGTCCTTCACAGTGTAGCACATGACCGAGCTGGTGATGAGGTCCATGTCGCCCTCGTGCTTCACGTACAGCTTGAGGAGGTCTTTGCGCTCCTCAGCCGAGCCCTGGTACTTCTTCTCAAAGTCCAGGATGTCCTTCAGCGTGATCTGAATGACGGGCGGTGTGAGAGGTGGTTAGACACCCAAAGCATAAGTTACATATTAGTCACCGACTGAGGTAGCGACCTCTTACTCACAGTGCAAGAGGTCATTAACATTCCCTATTGGCGAGATGCAACATGAAAATCTGAAATCAATGTAGTCATTGAGATCGACTTTTTTTTGTGAGGTAGCACTCCAAGTGAAGAGGATTGATTCTTAACTATGCAACACCATTGCACCTGAATTATTGTGACGAGGGAGAGCACATGGTGGTTTGTAGTTTTGCGTACATGAAGAAATGACAATGGACCGCGGAATACTAGCAGACGAGTCCTATTGATTCCATTTATAGTGAGGTACCGTTGGGAACAGCACTCTCCAGTAGTCCGCCCAGCATCTTGTCTTTTTCAGCGTGTCGCTCTCCTCGTCCACCACACCTGTCTCATCATAGACAGCCCTCTGCTCGGCGTCACTGAGCACTGCATACAACTTCCCCAGTACCTGTAGAAACACAAACCCACACACAGTCCACATCCCTCAGTACAACGCCTGACCATCGTCTTGCTAGCTAAACGTTTGTCTCAAGATCGTTCGACATTTTTTCTCCCACCTGGAATTTCTCGGTGGCCAGCGGGTCATCGGGAACCCGGTCTGGGTGGACCTTGAGGGAGACCTTGTAATAGCTGCGGCGGACCTCAGCGTCGGTGGCAGTCCTGTCGATGCCAAGCAGGTCATACAGGCTGGAGGTCTGGAACAACTCCTCACATTTTTCAAGCAGACCCATTCTGCCGCTCTGAGTCGTCTTAACGTCGGGCTTTGGCTAACCTTCCACCCACAAACTAATGTCACCAAGCGTAACAAGAGTTACTACTTTTGAATACTTCTCAAAACGGCTTTTTAATCAAGATATTGATGTCAAATTCAGTTCCACTTATAGTTCCTGTCGCTGTTGTGTACATATTCATTTGGCGCGCTGAGGTGCGTAGCTACGTAAAATTACGCGCATGCGTCATACAAGCGAGCGCTGCTATTGGTCATCGATCTCCGTGTCACTAAGAATAATATTGCAATATAATTACACTATATATATAATTATAGTATTAATAACAACTAATTTTATGTTTAAATGAATTCTCTGTACTGTTGTATTATTATTTAGAAAATATATATTTACTTAATTTTAAGTACCGAATTTTAGGCGTGTTCATCGTCCTGGTGATTATGGCAAGCCAACACTGACAGAAAACGACCTCATTCAGTCTCGTTTCACCTTCATTACGCCGTAAAAAACGTATAGGTATATGTATAGTAGTTTAATACTATAATAGTTTGAAAGTCTACCTTTCATTTTGAGTTTTGTTTAGCTACAAAAACCAACCTATCCATCGTTTTTAAAGGAGACATATTATGGCATTTTCTCCACAAGTAAACATAGTATTTGAGTTCCAGAAAACATGTTTGCTGGATATAGCTTTTAGGGAAAAAATCTCGCCTACCGCTACCCCTCTGTTTCAGTCCCTTCAGAATGCGCTGTTTCTTGTGTCTGTGGCATTAATGCAAATGAGCTGCTGCCTATTGACCAATGAGCTGTCAGGCTGAACCACAGCATGGAGGAGAAGGGATTGTTGCCGTTTGCGGACTCTTGGAGCTCTATATATATGTCATATAATATAATATAATATAATATAATATAATATAATATAATATAATATAATAATATTATATATGGGTATTTATATAATATTATATCTAATATCACAGCCAAAAGCTATGTGCGCCTCGGATGATATTAGAATCATAAAGACTACGTCTGACGTCTCTGGCACTTCCACAAAAAGTAAAGACTCATAGTGGGGGATATCGGCCATGGTTGAGACGAATTGGGAGAAAAGGAACTTTGGCGTTGACTCTCTCAAGTCCATGAACAGCGACATGGAGGAGAAAGGGATTGTACTCCTGGAGCTGAGCTGCCGGAGTGCCGCCGAGCTCCCCGCGCCGGAGCTGCCGGACTGCCGCCGTAGAAGCCGTTCGCCCGCTGGTCCACAAAATCTTAGCTATGCTCTGATTGGAGGGGAGTAGGGAAGTGGGAGATATATTCAACTGTGTCCCCTTCCTACGTAGGAGGGGGCGCTGAAACTGACTCGCTTGTTTGGTAACTGTAGGTGGGGTACTTTCAGAAATGCATATCTCACTCACAAAATCATGGAAAAGAAATCAGGAAAAGCGTTGTTTTCATAATATGTCCCCTTTAAAGTCTAAAGATGTTAAGATGTTTCAAATTAGAGGGGGTTAATGTGGAGGTGGTGAATACTACCAGTACATACACTTTGATCATACACTATCTATCTAAGTTACTTGACCAAACATTTTGTGTATGGTAAGTGGCAACTATGATCATAACAGTATAAAAAAGCATAGACATTTATTTATAGCGTATCGTTTATTTCTGCATGACTTGAGTCAGCTTGGTCGGTTCTGAGTACAATAAAGACAATAAAAGTGTGCAGAAGTTGGATTCCAATATTAAACAATAGGTAAAGCTTGAGATGTTAGGTCTGTCTGCTCTTCTGCGGTTGGAATCTCTATAGGATTGTATTTTTCAATTGTGGATTTTGATATATTGTATTACTGCCCATTGGAATTACAGCACGTTACAGTACATGCCCACATTTAAATTTTATTTTAAATTCCATTAGAAGTAGCCTAAATAAGTACGACTGAAGTATTAACATGCAGTTGCAGGTTTAAACCTGTAGGAATAATTCACTTTGTAAGTTGGAATGAGACATAGAAAAATATATAAACTATAATAGAAAAAAAAACATAATAATAATAGGGTATACTTTAATCCTTTGGGGAAATTCCTTCTCTGAATTTAACCTATCTGGGAGTACTACTAATACTAGTACTACTACTACTACTACTACTACTACTACACCCGGAGCAGCTTGCAGTGTTGCCTGTGTTTAGCCATGCATATGATGAAGAAAAGTTCAAAGCTATTGGCTGAGAAATTCAGGGGAGGAGCTCATTAGCATATAACTCGAACACGTTCTGAACCTTTCTGAACGCATACTGAACCTTTCTGAACGCGTGCTGAAGGGCTTTCAGAAGGGCGTTCAATACGGCGTACGGTTTGTCAAACGGCGTTCAATACGGCGTACAGTTTGTCAAACGGCGTTCAATACGGCGTAATGCTGGTCAGAACGCCGTTTATTGTAGGCGAATTGTGGCACACTCGGCTTGCCATATCTGAACGCACGCTGAAAGGCTTTCAGAACGCGTGCTGAAGGGCGTTCAATACGGCGTACAGTTTGTCAAACGGCGTTAAATACAGCGTAAAGTTGGTCAGAACGGTGTTGATTAACAGCGAATTGCGTTGGGAATCTAAAAGTTCTTCACAGCAGGGTTTTTCTTTTTAACAGTCAGAACTAAACAGAACTTGCATGCCTTTATTTCCTTGATGCCTATCACCTACTATCCGTTTTGCTTTTATTTATGAGATGGCAATTGCCATTGCCATTGCAATTTTTTCATTACCAACAGCTGAAATATTGAATCAAATCTAAAATGGAATTAACTAACAACACTTTTTAAACTTCTAAAATCAGTGAACAGCTATTGGACATTGCTAACCACCCCCCAAAAAATATATCAAAGCTTTACAAACTCATCTCATCTATGAGTTTGTAAAGCAATAACACTAACACTTCCCAAACCTTAATGGGAATGTGATCTGTCACTATCTCCCAACCCGGATTTCTGCACACAAATCTGCAGAAACATCTTTACTATGACCACCAACATCAACTCACAACTCATACAGTACAAAACCATTCACAGAACTCACATCACTCAGAGTAAAATGCTTAAAATGGGATTAACTGACACTTGCTAACAATGCACTCCAGGGAGCACTGACACCTATTTGCATGCAACCTGGCTTTGCCAACCTGTTCACTCTATCTGAACCACTGTAACTGAGACACTATCCACGATCCTGGACTGCAGAGTCCCACTGTCTCCTACACCCAATGCCTTCTAGGAGACACTTCAGATACTCCCCTCCCCCCAATCACACAATCTTTCAGACCTAGAAATCTTAAACATTATGCTATATCAACCACTGGACCAATCTAATGTCAGACTACATTTCAACAGAAGAAACTGCAGCATGCAAAAAGAATATCTCTGCTTTTAAAATGACCTGGAAACCTTTCATAACTTTTCTACAAATTTAACAGTAAATACATCCAAGATATCACCAGATTCTCATCACCCTCTCTTCTACCCTCACCTCTCTACCACTCCTGCATCTTCCTCCTTTTCCTCCCTAACAGCACCTTATAATCACACAATGAAATACAGATACACCAACACTCACAACCATAGCACATATCACTCACATACACACAATCCAAATCACAATACTAAATGCAGGTTCATTAGAAAGCTTGTAGTGATGAACTGAATTCTTATGTAGCTTAGTCTGATGGCGTCTTTGGTGTGACTTGTTAGCTTGCATTGTGAACGTGTGCAGTGCCTGATGGGGGTGATATGTATTACTTTTGCTTTATTATGGTGTGCGATAGCTTTTGTGTTACCTATTTATTGTGGGGTTCCCTGTGTGCCGTTTTAGGGCCTACACTTTGCCGTGGTGGGTTATTCGCTTAGGCGGACAACATTTGGGTTTAGGGCTCCATGAATCTGGCCCAGTCTGGCATGTTTGGTAGCTGCATGAATTGTATTAAATAAAGATTATTGTTTCTGCATTTCTGGTGCTGCCTGGTTTGAACATATTCCTCTAGCAACAATCTGACCTCACATTCTAGGTTTATTACACCTAACCCACGGGGACTTTGGCAAGGTCACCGTGGCCTTCGAGCTGAAGGTTTGTCAGCAGCTGAGGCCTGAGGTGGTGGGCATTCATCGCCAGAGACTGACAGGGGACACCTGGGTCCACAAGCACCTGATGGAGGACATCCTCTTCGCCTGCAGGATCTAAGGCAGCATTACTCATTGCGCGGCTCGCAAGCAACATGCGGCTCGCCAAGCCTCTATTTGCGGCTCGCATGGCAGTAAAAATATACAGTGATATGATCATGCAGTGAATGCAGATATTTAAAAAAACAATACAAACAATTATTTAAAAAATAAATCAACAGCGGCATTAAAAGGTGGAAATATAGCCTTGTCTAGAAAATATTTTTAAACTTGCTCGGCTCTACGCTGACAGTGGCCAGATTTGTTATGCAGGAAAACTGCCAGATTGGCGGTTTTCCTGCATAACAAGAGAGAATGTGCTCTTTGGATGGACTTATTCTTAATAACTTATTCTTCAATAGCTTCCACGTTATGTGACCCAGTGTCTCCACATTATTCCAGAAAATAGCACACAGTCACACAAGTCTTAATTTTCCTCTCAAAGTGCACCAGATTGATGCATTCCAGGTTAAAAGGTACCAAATTTTCGGGAGCATGCCCCCGGACCCCGCTAAGGACCGGGTTCCCTCCACAGTTTCACAAAATTCTGTGGGAAACACTGCTTCAGGGAGGACATATTATTAAGCAGGCATACTTATTTATGACTGGATTTATAGCTTTTGATACTTTGCGGTAAAAATGGCTCTCCTGTTGACGTCGTCCTGTCAGTGCGGCTCTCCTGAAAAAAATTGTGAATACCACTGATCTAAGGGGAGGGTCCGACTGGCCAATCGGGGCTCGTCCAGGAGCCTTTTGGTGTTCCCTTAGCAAACCTACTCAAACAGTTGATCTTGTGTTTATAATATATAAGTAATGGCTGCTTGTTTTGATTTGGACCAGTTATTTGATGAACCAACCTGGGAGCAGTTGGAGGGCTGCCGAAAAGTGGATTTGGAAACCATTGCAACACACATTAATATGGATGTTACAAAGCAGGTTCTTAAACGAGACTTGAAGCCTCTTGTCCTGTATAGGTGCATAGAGGAAGGACTTCTTGAGTTGAAATCCCTCACAGGTTATCCAACTAGGTACACTGAAACTGTGGCATTGGAGTTGGAGTGCTCTATATTGGAGGAAGCTCATCAGGAAATCGATGAGAAGTTTAGGAGAAAGGTCACATTGCCATTGTTCGACTCATCTGTAGTTTCATAAGCAGAGCCTAGTACTGAGGCCCGTGTGAAAGTTTGGCTGGTGTTCCTGCATATAGAGGCTCAGGATAGGGCACAGATACCAGGCAGAGTTTGAGATCTGTTACGTATTTTAAACACATAAAGCTACCCACACATAGCCACTAGGAAGTAGGATCGAACACATAAGCCGTAATTACCACACATAGCCACTAGGAAGCAGGACCCGACATATAAGCTGCAATAACTATTCCAGCCATAGAGGGCAGCACCTTTAGACAGGTGAGGAGGGCGAAACCAATACGTCATATAGGCCACGCCTACTCGGTATTAAAGCAGGGCCTGAAGCCAACGAGATCAGATACATCCGGCAGTCCATACTAGGGAGTTAGGTACAGAGGCCTGCTGTTTTTCGCTCAAACGCGTGTCCATACAATTCCCCTCCTTTTGCTTCATAGTTACCATACCGAAATACTTTAACAAATAAAGTGAGTTAAAAGCGATCCGGATAAGGCTACTTTCTTCAAGAACGCAACAGATCCATAAACTAGAGCAAGCAAAGGAACCGGCTTGCTCACATTCGCAGACTGGAACTTGAAGTACAGCTTGAATTGCGCCAATTAGAGCTGAAGGCTAACTCTGGAGTGCCTTTGTTGGCTTCTGAAACCTCTGGCATACCAACTTCCTCTGTTACACTCTTTTTGATAGATGGTGCGTAGCCAGTATTGCTTCTGATTCAGATTGACTCTGTGAACTTGCTCTTCTGGAGGAATTTAAAAACTGTTTACCGGAACAGATGGTGGTTTATTTAAATGAACAGAAAGTGTCCACCCCGCGCCAGGCTGCAGTGTTGGCCGATGAGTTTACATTGACCCATAAGAGGGTGTTTAGTGGTGTTACGTATTTTAAACACATAAAGCTACCCACACATAGCCACTAGGAAGTAGGATCGAACACATAGGCCGTAATTACCATACATAGCCACTAGGAAGTAGGATCGAACACATAGGCCGTAATTACCATACATAGCCACTAGGAAGTAGGATCGAACACATAGGCCGTAATTACCATACATAGCCACAGCCGAGTTAATAGCCGAGTTAAAAGCGATCTGGATTAGACTACTTTCTTCAAGAATGCAACAGTGGTAAGCATAAATCATCCTCAGGCTGTGTTTTTTTCGAGGACTTCTGGCCAAATAGTTATGACTGGGGGCATGCAGGACCAATGGGGCTGTGTCAAAGAAATAAGCAGGAATGCTCCTACTGCCATAGGGTCGGTCACAAAGTGGCAGACTGTTTTGCTCTGAAACGAAAGCATCAGTCAGCCAAGACTGCCTGAAGAACCAAGAGGTGTCAGTTTGGTTAACACAGTTAAAGTCCCACCCTCCAAGGTACTGTGACCCTTGATTAAAACCCTTAATTTCTAAGGGTTTAGTTTCACCGACTGGTGATCCCAAGAATCAGAGACGCATGGAGATCCTGTGTCATACGGGTGGTTCCGTTCATCATTGCAGGCGTCCTTCCCCTGTCTAGTGAATCCTCCTTTTGTTCCAGTGTAAATTGTCTCTGTGAAGCCTCTGCACTTATTCAGCGGATGGGGCTTCCCATGGATGAAGCCGAGCTTACTGTGATCTATAGATTTCTTCTCGCCTCCATACTGCTTAGATGGGGTCACAGTTGTCTTATTGACAGATGCAAATGCTCACGTAAACCTGCCTGACTTCTCTCTTCTGTCTGACGGTGTTTGAGACACAGGGTAGTTGAAGCTGGGATCATTACGTGTTTTAGCTTCTGTGCACACAAACTCAACGAACACAGAGAAGGGAGGACAGCTGACGTTGTTGCGGCATTTGCATTTTGACCCGAACAACGTCGACTTTTCCAGCAGATTATTTGGTAACTTCTCTGCGAGGGGAAGAACACCCCTGGATGTGTCTAGGTGTGATAGATCATATAAAGATAGGCTTCAACCTCCACAAACAGGTCTCCAAATTCGCAGAGCTTTTGTGTTTCTCTGTTAGTCAACTTTGGAATATGCTCTAGTTTTGAGAAGAGGGCTCGCTCGATGGCTTCGGGTGAGCCGTAGGTGAGAGAGAAATATTTTTTTTGGCTGCAGATCCTAGATAGCTACCAGCTAAGCCAGCTTCCAACCTTTTTTTGCTTCAGCATAAGCAGCATCTCTTTCTTTTTCTACCTGAAGGGCTTCAAGGGTAGCTTTAATGCAGGCTTGTTCGACTATCTCCCGTTGAGCATAGGACACTCTGGCTTCAGCTGCTTCAGCTTTTGCTCTTGCTCTTGAGACAGCCAAATGGGCCTTTGAACTGGTAGATGAAACACTTGCTCTTGAACAAGTATTCAGACACTGGGTTTCCCGGCTAACCTCACTGTGAGTGTGTTCCATTTGCACGCTGACAGACTTTCCTCACTCATCTTGTGATGAAATGTGGCTTATGACTGTTTGAGATGGATGATGTTCCACGTGAATGCGCTCCGATGTGTACAACTTGTTGTATTGCTGTCTTTTTACTGTACTGTTCTCACTAGATGAACTTCCAGCTATCCAGTCAGTTAAACATGAACTTCAATGACTCGAAGAGAATGGGATTCTGTATTTGAGTGTGTTAAGTGAAGCTTGTATATTGTAAAACTCTAAAAGAAGAATAAAAGGAAATGGTGGCATTACAGATTAGAAGAGGTAAATGTACAAAGCATGCCTCATACATTAAGTATAAAGAGAACAAACAATGGAGGCTAGAGGCTATGCTATCAACAAGGGAATATGCTAACAAATGAACATATATTAACTGGCTAGCAAAAAGCCTCATGCTAACAAGTAAGCAGGTATAAGCATAGCATGGACAAGTTTAGAGTAAATGTGTTTGCGGAGTAAACATATTTCACACTAAAGGCAAGAAAGAAAGGGTTTTTGCCACATCAAAATATTTCCAACAAAAACATTTACTTACAGACAATGCGTCTAACAGGTATCACAACAAGAGATGACATGAAATTGTGGAGCTGAGATTCATGGTTTGAATGCCACATGTAGACTGACACAAAATGACTACGTCCTATTTTATAGCAAGCTGCACCATCACCGACTACCACGAGGGGCATGAACAAACATAAAACCACACGTTGTTCAGAACAATACACTTTTACTTTTTATTAGTGAATTTGACAAGGACAGGAATACATAATGAATTCACAATGTCCTTTTCACCGCTTCATGCAAAAGCATAAGAATACCCCAACACCGAGCTAAGCATCTTTAGATTGTGTTTGTCTTTGTTGAAATGCCTGTACATTGTGCAGCCCTAGCAATAGACTGTAGATACCATACCTTTGATGTTCCTCCAATCACATCCCCATCTGTTCCTGTTGCATATTTGGCACAGTCGTTATTGTAGTTTCTGCATAATATCTGTCAACAAAATCTTCATCTCCCCTTTGTAATAAACAAAATAAGCATTTTGACAACTGGCACATCATTATCTTGATTTACGACAACAGCAAAAAGACAAAAAAGCAGAAGAGTTGGAATTTTAAATTGACTTAATTTTGCTGGTGTATGTGTGTTTCTCTGTGTTTGTCAAGTGTGTGTGTGTGTGTGTGTGTGCGTTGTGTGGGGGGGGGGTCCTGCTCCTCAGCCAATCCAGTGGCATGGGGAGAATTGGTAGGACACGTCCCGTTAACAGTCTCTCTAAAATAGTCCTATGGTTTGGTCATCATGGTAAAGCCATCAGTCTTTAGGTTATGGTTCATGGCTGATGCCTCTCTCTCCCGCTCTCTCTGTCTTTCATTCTCACTCTCTCTCTCTCTCCTTCTCTCTTTCTCTCTTTCTCTCTCTCTCAATCTCTCTCTCTCTCTCTCTCTCTCTCTCTCTCTCTCTCTCTCTCTCTCTCTCTCTCTCTCTCTCATATATCTCCTTCTCTTTGCTCTCTCACAGTTCACACTTCCACCTGCAGGGGGCAGCAGCACAGCTCAGCACTCCCTCCTTGTCCTGATGGTCTTGCTGACATACTTGACGGCGATCCCCCAGCGTCTCATTAGGTAGACATCAAACACGTACGCCCTGCCTGGCTCCAGGCCCCCTATCACAGCTGTGGTCACGGCCCGCCGGGGGTTCAGCTCCTGGAAGTACTTGCAGAGAACTTGCTCCGTGTCGGGCCGGGACTCGGGCCCCAGGCAGGGAGCGGTTGCGGTGGCGGCCGCGGCAGCGGGCGCCATACCGTCCCCGGGCCCCTCTGGGGGGAGCATCCGGCGGTAGACGCAGTACAAGCTCCGCTCCTCTGTGCCCATCCAGGCCAGTGTGACGCTGCTGCAGCCGCGCAGCCGCTTGAAGGACTTGATCTGCAGGGTGGAGGGCAGCGAGGGCGCCCCCATGCGGTGGTACGCCGACGAGGTCTGCATCTTCACCCTCAGGCCCTCCCCGCTCGCCGCTGCGTCGCGCTCCAGGTGCACCAGGTACGACGAGCTGCCGTGGAGCCACACCTGCACAAGCTCCTCCCCCAGCGCCTGGGAGCTCAGCACCCGGCCCTTGGTCGACACGGTGACCTTCACCCTTGGACCTTCGGACGACCCGCCGCCGCCGCAGCTCTGCAGGGTGAGCAGGCCGTTCTGCTGCCAGCCCCGCGGGCGGAAGCTGAAGAGCTGCTCCTCCGTGTGGGCGGTAGTGGTGCGGGGGGCATCGCCTCGGAAGGTGACCCAGCGGAGCTCCCCCTCCCGCAGTGGGGCCACGGCGGGCCGCGCCTCCTCGTGCGTGCGGGCAAAGGTGCCCGTGTACGCCGCGCTGGTGCCGTTGGCCGCGTCCACCGCGAAGACGTCAAAGTAGTACTGGACCTCGGGGAGCAGCTCGGAGACGGTGCACACGTTCTCCGCGCCGCGGCACACACATGGCGGGGCGGCGTCGGCGTTTCGGAGGGCGGGAGGGGGCTCCGGCCGGGCCTCTCTGCGGTAAGACCCCTTCCGCTGGGGCTGCTGCTGCTGCTGCTGCGGCGCCCGCCATAGGTCCTTGGTCAGCGGCCACATGCCGGTCCCCTTCCCTTGAGCGTCCTCCCTCGCCCCCCCTCCTCGTCTAGGGGGTTTGTCCGCCTCCCTGTCCTTGCGGGGGCCCTCCCGGGCGGCACACATGCTGGGGTAGTTGTGGTGGGGGTTGACCAGGACGCAGTAGTCGTAGCCCTTCCTGGCCAGGGAGGGGCTGGGCTCCCAGCTGAGGGTGACGCTGGTCATTCCCACCCCCAGGATGTGGACACGGGGGTCGGCCGGCAGCTGGGGGAAGGCCCCCGAGGTCCCGGGGCCCACATGGAGGTACACCTCTGCGCGGGTGTCCTCCTCCTTGCTGCGCAGCCTCAGGACGTAGATGGAGGCGGCGGCGTGGGGGGGCCCCGTGTAGTTGTCCATGGCATTGCCCGTGTAGCTGTAGATCTTGTCTTCGCTCCCGGGGCCCCTCCACCAGACCTCCGGCACGCTTTTCTTGCTGCTCCCTGTTTTGGGGAAGGAAACACCGAATGCTCAAGGCTAGGACGGCTTTTTCCTGCACAAAGCGAGACATGGTGACATACTGTCGTGTTATTTTAAGGAAAGAGGGAAGCCGCAGATTAATATCTTACGAAGGTTTTTAGGGTCCAATTCCATCTCCCTTAAGCAGAGATATTTCTTTGAAAAGAACCAAATGCCGGCGATCAAAGTGAATAATTCAAGCTAGCGATGGGGGCTCATGGGTTCTGGATTTGAATGATTTATGTGTCACTTTATAAAGTCCTAAAAATGTTGCACCATGCAGAGTCCTACTCTGTTCACTTCAGAAGGAAAGGTACCAATTGACGATGGCTTTGGTAGGTTCTTGATTTTCAGTAATTATGAAAAGATATTCACTTGTGACATTCATTGGCCTAACTTTATCCATTTTATTATCATAACTCTCTGGTGCATATAATTCCTTTGTGTGCACAGAGAATCAATAGACTGAAATATGAGGTGTGTGTGTGTGTATGTGTGTGTGTGTATATGTGTGTTTGTCTGTATGTGCGTGTGCCAGAGAGTGAGACGGAGTGAGTGAGGGAGCACATTAGATATTTATGAAATCAGATAACCTGATAGCATCTCATTCACAGTCAATCCTATCTCTGTCGCTCAATATCTTAACCAGAGAGATAGTCGATATGATGGCTCACGGCATCTGGCAAAACTCGTATTATTTACTGTGTACATGATTGACGTCATTGTAGGCCTACGCTGGATATTTTCATTGATGGATAAAAAAAGGTGCATTCAGCTATATTAATCACAATGAGCTAAATGAATATAAATAAATTCCTGCAAATAAATATAATGTTTCAAAAACTATGCAATCAAACAAATATAAAATCATTTGTTTAAGCAGTTGTGTTGTTCCTGTTAATATGTTATGTTGCTATGTGTGTGCGCACATGGCAACACCGTGCATGCATGTATGTGTGTGCCTGTATCTGTGCGTGTGAATCTGTGCATGTGTGTGTTTGCGCCTGTGTCTGCCGGTGTGCATGTGTGTGTGCGCATGTGTGTGCATTTATGTGCTTGTGTGTGTGTGTTTGTGTGTGTTTGTGCGTGTGTGGGTGTATGTTTGCCTGTGCTTTACTGTGCATGTTTGAATGTGTGTGTTTGTGCGTGTATGTGTGCTTGTGTGTGTGTGTGTGTGTGTGTGTATGTGTGTCTTACATGGCAGGCTCTTGAGGGGTCTATCCTTGATGGTGCGAGACGTCAGGCTCCATTCGACGGGAGCATCACAGGGACTGACCGTCACAGCCATCATTACCGCCTTCTTCTTTAGCGTGAAGTAAAGTCTAGAACAGACCAACCACGTAGTTTAAAATGGAGAACTTCCTCTGATTGTGAAGTTTCCTCCACATGCCCCAAGGTGACTTGAAGGTAAGCCTGCATTGACTTTTTACTTTTTCTGATAGATATCAGGGTGTTAATTCATTTATCAGATGCTTTTCTCCACAGTGACTTTGAGGGATTTCCGATATAGGTCATTAAAGGTCAGATTTTAGGGCTACTATTTGAGGCTGATTTGTTAGACATTGTCTAGCCATGCATCGGCTATTAGTGAGGGAAATGCGCTGTGAGAATATGTTTCAATTAATTGTGCCTGCGTCTGTATTAGCCAATTTAGATTTTAGACTGCTGCTTTCTTGCTCTTTCCTGACCAATCAGTGCAATACTTCCTTAATTGGTTGAGAGAATGCCTCTTGCCTGTTGATCACATATGTGTGAAATGTAACACAATGCTATTTTCTGCTCTCTCTCTGTACTACTCTGGAATGTACATACGGCAGCTTTAATGAGCAGGCAAGGGGTCAGCTTGGGCTACTGGCTCATGCAGGTTGTCTGCCTGGGCCCCATTGGGGATCAACCCAAGAACCTTTAGCCTGGGAACCAGCCACACAAGCCGCTACAAAATCCTTCCCCCTTATCCAATGGCTGAAATGATCTACAATTCTTGCTAAGCATTTATATTTATATTTCATGGGTCAAATGCAATCATGTTGGATTTTAAATATGCATGTGGCATGGCAGCTTGCAATTGCAAGAAATAGTGACTGGTGTAGCCTACATAGTCATTATTATGCCCCTACAACTCTTTTTGATTTTGACCCTCATATCTCATTGAGTCTCATGTAAGTGAGAAAATTGTGGTTTTATAAGTAATAGAGTGCAGGCTAACCAGTAGATTAGTGCAGTGCAAGGTGTCTTACACATCCCTTCCTACTTTCAGTTCAAATGCCATGTAATCCAACACCCAACATCCACAGCCCAATGGCTGCACGGTTGACTGTGCAATGATGAGATATTACAAACATAACAAAACCAGCAGCCTTTAGTGATCTATTCTGCTGCACATATTGAATACAAAAAAAGACTTAGCAGATACTATTGTTAATGATGAAACATTGGCGGTAAAATGGTGATGCGCTCATTGATACTTCTGTATCCATGCTAAAATAATTGTACGTAATGTGGTGCAGATGGCTGTGTGTGCTAAAACAGATGCCTTGCAGTGTTATTCTCAAGGACGGCTTGTCACTTGTCTAATTGAGTGATTAATCCATGGTTTATCAATGTTTTCCCTCTGTTATTTACAATGGTTCCCTGCTGCATGACTGCACAGATAAACAGACTGGGAGATGTGATTCTCTGTTTGTAGTTAAGCCTGTACCGACCTAAATCCTATTAATAAATGACAGAAATAAGATGAAGTGTACAATAAGCACAACTCATTATCCCAAACGTTTAAGTTAGAATATTAGTAAGGCCTATATTAACAATGAAAACCTAATTATGTAATTACTATATGGCTAATCACTTTGACTTTCAAATTTTCATCCTTACATTTTAGTTGTTTTCTTCTATTCATCATGGACTATCTAGTTAGGAGATTTAACTTTATATTTTTCTTCATGAATAGGCCTATGTATTTGTAATTAGCATTTAATTGACTTGGAGTAAAAACAGATCAATTAATATAAATGTTGAGTACAAGTAATGCTTTTTCCCATTCTCTCTTTCTCTCTCGCTCTCTCTCTCTCTCTCTCTCTCTCTCTCTCTCTCTCTCTCTCTCTCTCTCTCTCTCTCTCTCTCTCTCTCTCCCTCTCTCTCCCTCACCTCCGGGTGCGTCCCTTGGGCAGTGCCACGGTGGTGACCCTGCCCTCCTCCAGACCCACGGTTGGCCTCAGCGGCACCTCGTTCTCGGGGGCCAGGGCGCTGGAGTGCGCCGGGGTCCAGCGAACGCCGCAGACCAGCGCGAGGGCCACGCTGAAGCCCCACGCCACGCCCCTGAGCTCCATCTCCCTTAGGCTCTCTCTCTCTCTCTCTCTGTTCCTCAATGGGTGTGCGTGCCTCGTGCGCTACCAGGGCCTGGAAAGGGCAGAGTGGAAGGTCAAGTCCATCCGTCAGCGTCTCGTCAGGGCACCAAGGGATGTGCGGGCGTACTTGCATCCCCCGAGCAAGGCACTAAAGAGGTCCAGCGGCCTGATCATTCATTAATGCGAGGGAACATTCCTCCCTGCTCAGACAGAATTATTCATGTGGGGAAAGAAAAAAGTAATTGCAAATGCTATCTTACTCTGGGAGCCGTATGGCACAGCTTGACACACGCGCGCCGGAAAAACACATATACAAACAACCGACCAACCCACCCCCATTTTCAAAGGCTTAATCGGGTTTTCTCACTCCGTCGTCTTATGTTCTATTCTTGGCAATGCGTTTCGGTGGATTTGTACTTGAAATCATGTTTTCTTTTTTAATATGTAAGGGTTGTTCGCAGACGTGATACCCCTCCACGTTCGGCGAAGCTCTTTTGATCTTATGAACAGCGGTACCTGATGTTGTTGTGGAGCAGCATCATCCAATAATCCCACAGTAGGTGTAGAAGACAAAGTAGACAACGTCCAACAGATCAGAGAGCCGGATAACTAGTACCCATTGCGTTGCATCTCTCCTATCGCTAATACTTTTTCTATTTTTCATACTTTCTCTGTCTCTGTTTGCCCTCTCGGTTGGTCTGTACTCTGCCTCTCCTCTATCCCTCTTCTATCTGGATGGGCGCCTTTGCATGTACATGCTTATTGTTATGTATAACGTGTCGATAGGATTATTAGTGACTCTGTTTGCCGAGTTCCAACTCGTCCCCAGGGAGAAAGAGAGAGAGAGAGAGAGCGAGAGTGAGTGAGAGTGAGTGAGAGAGAGAGAGAGCGAGAGAGAGAGAGAGGGAGAGAGAGAGAGGGGGAGAGATCGAGACGGGGAGAGAGAGAGAGAAAGGGAGAGAGAGAGACAGAGAACACGAGAAAAAGACAGAGAGGTTGAGAGAGACAGAGAGCACGACAGATAGACAGCAAGTGAGAGAGAGATAGAGATGGAGAGAGAGAGAGATAGAGATGGAGAGAGAGAGAGAGAGAGAGAGAGAGCAGATTTATTCAAAGTCACAAAGCCTTCACAAGTCTCAGTCTCTCTATCCCTCCCTCCCACCCACTGCACTCCCCCCAACCCCACCCTGTGTTAACAAACTGTTTTGTCCCGCAGATCAGATGACAGTCACAGCGGAACGTAGGAAGCAGCCAAATAAGGCACATCTGAGGGTCTTCTGGGCCCCTCGAATTCACAGGGAATCTAAACTCACAACCCCACCACCCCCACCGCCGACAACAACACGCGGCTACAAAGTAGCGTATAGTCGCACCCGCTCATTATTCCTTCATAGAGAGAGAGAGAGAGAGGGGTGTGCGAGAGAGAGGGAGTGAGAGGGAGAGACGGAGAAGGCTAGATAGAGGCGGGTGGGCAGGGTAAGGGAGTGGGAGAGATAGAGAGAGAGAGAGGGGGAGACAAAGAGTGACAGAGGGGTGCGGGGGAGAGGGAGTGAGAGGGAGAAAGAAAGAGAAGGGGGAGATAATAAGGGAGAGGGGGAGAGAGAAAGAGGGGGTTGACTACCCATAAAACGTTAACTAAAAGACGGAGAGAGGGCAGATTGAAAGAATTAAAATGGGAGGGAGCGAGAGAAAGATGGGGGTCATAGGGCTGTGGTGGTGAAGCGGGGAATGATAGATAAATAGAGGAGGACTAGGATGAGGAAGAGGAAACAGATCTTTGAATAGTCAGAGATCATATGAATAGACTCAGGTAGACCCGAACCAAACTAAATGATCTGTGTTCACTACAGCCCCTCGCCCCAAACCATTCTCAATGTGTCACCAACTTCAAGTCTCTATCTATTGCTCTGTCTCTCTGTCCGTCTCTCCCTCTGGCTCACTGTCTCTCTTTCTCTCTCAGTCTCTCACTCTCTCTGTCTGTCTCTTGCTCTCTCTTTCTTTCTCTCTCTCTCTCTCTCTCTCTCTCTCTCTCTCTCTCTCTCCCTGCCTCTCTAACTGGCTCACTTGTTTTCCATCTTGATAAAGATGCAGACGCACAAAAGCTTGGCAGGCTTGTTTCTTCAAAACACTCCTGCTGATAAAATATGCATTAGGCTCTTCAGCAATTATGGCCAACTGAATTTTCATAAGGCAAAATGGCTTAGTTTCTGAGAGAGAGAGAGAGAGAGAGAGAGAGAGAGAGAAAAAGAAAGACAGACAGAGAAAGACAGACAGAGAGAGCGAGCCGTAGTGAACTTAACTCCTGTCCTCTATAAATAAATTCGCATTCCAGCGTAAACACAGAGAAGTCATGACTCTTAACGGCGCCCGCTCGCAAGTTTCAACCTCTGTGTTTATTTTTATTTTTCAACTATTTTGCGCCTCCTCTCCTTCCCTCCGCGTCTGCATGCTACTTTGAACTCCATCGGATATAACTCAACCCTCGCGGGCCGGTCCGGGCTTGCTTAGTCAAAAGCGATACCAGTGATATTAATAATGGTGTGAGCCCCGGTGCAGCAGTCTGTCCCGTCACTAGTAGACTGCGCCATGGCTCCTCTCCTGCTAGCTCCACGGGCTCCATTCACCTTCTGTTGTCAGTGGGTAGGGGCAGATTAAATGGCATGGAGGGGACGGAGAGCGAGGGCAGGGGAGGTGGGGGGTGACGGCAGGATCTGTGGCCCGCGCCTCCCACCACCACCACCAGCTCCTCCTCCTCCACCACCACCACAACCACCAGCACCATTCTCATCCCCACCACACATACAATCCACAATGGGCGCAGGTCCGAGGCTTGGTGATCTGATTGCCGGGTAAGGAGAGACGGCTTTGGGGAGATCGGTCAGGGCTGACGGCTTCTTTCTAGCGCCCCGCTTGTCTTTGGTGTGGAACACATCCCAACGCGTGAGACACTCATTCTTTCATCGTCATCTATGTGCATTTCCTCTGTCATCCCTTCATCTTTTTCCGCTAGCGTATGTATGTTTCGCTTTTCCACCTGCACTCCCCCCTGCTTATATAGATCCCCTTAATGCTCTGACGCCAATTCGGTCAGAGCAAGGACAAATTGGTTATATGTATTGCACGTTAATAAGCATGCTTCAATCAATTCATCAATGCATCAATGCAGACCAACACACCCGGTACCTGAGGGAAGAACTAAATGGATAACAAATATATTCAAAACAAACAAGATTATATATACAATATACAAGATTCATTCATGGTTAGTTTATTCTGTTTTAACTGTATGCATGTTTGTTTATCATTGAGCCTTGAACCAATACAAAGCACTCCAAACAAACTTCATGCTCTAAAACCAAAAAACTCTCCTTCTAGGGTCTACGATCAAAACAACAATCAAAAGAGAAAAGAAAACCAAACTTTTCCTTTAAAACCCATTAACAACACAACACGGCGCCACACAGCACACAACAGCAGGATCCCCTTACCTTCTCCCAAGACTGGCTGTGTCCTCTATTGTGGAGCAGGAGCAGGAGACGCAGGAAAACACAGCGACAACCAGGATCAAATGAGCGCCAGCGCGAGTGGATGGAGGAGCAGGGGCAGAGAGAGAAGGGGAGGAAGGGAGGGAGGGAGGGAGGGAGGTTGGGGTGGAATTCAAAGCGTCCGAGAGTAGAGGAGACGAGAGGAGAGGAGGAAAGGAGAGGAGGAGGGAAGGAGCGACAGCAGGTTGTTATCGGCTGTTCCTCTGACGTCTCCCGACGGGCTGCTACTCTGCTGGCTGCTCCGGGAGGCTGTCCCGGCAACAACTCCCCGGACCAAGGCTCCCCCGGTGGAGGAGGGTGAGGAGAGGGAGAGGAGAGGGAGAGGGAGGTGTGTGTGTCTGCGCGTTCCCCTGGCTCTTGCTGCTCTCTGTGGTCTCTCTCTCTCTCTCTCTCTCTCTCTCTCTCTCTCTCTCTCTCTCTCTCTCTCTCTCTCTCTCTCTCTCTCTCTCGCTCACACGTGGAGCCATACACCCTCCCCACCCCACCACCCCTCCCAACCCTACTCCCACCCAACCTAACCCTCACCCTCCCCTCCTACCCTGCCCTCACTGTGTGCCGAACGCCGTGTGAATGTCAGCGTGTCCATGTACACCCCCCCCCCCCCCCCCCCCCCCACCTCACCCTCACCCCCAACCCCACGTCAACATCCCCCCTCTATTCACTTATTTCTCTCCTTCTTGTTTCTTCCTTCGGTTTCTTCCCGTCTTCCCCCTCTCGGCTCCTCCGTTTGCGTTCCGTGCTTTCCGAGCGCCGCTTACTTGCCATTTAAATAGGGCTCAAGTGTGAGCTATAGCGGATGTATGTGTATGTTAGTGGTTTCTGTGTGTGTGTGTGTGTGTGTGTGTGTGTGTGTGTGTGTGTGTGCAATCTGAGAGTGAGGGAGTTAGTGGGAGAGTGCCAGGGGGACTGGCGGTGTGGATGAAAAAGAGGGTGTTGACGAGATGTGAGAGGGAGAAATAGAGAGAGTGTGTGTGAGAGAGAGAGAGAGAGAGGGAGAGAGGGGAAAAGAGAGAGCGAGAGAGAGAGAGAGCGGGGGTCACTTTGTGTGGTTTGTCCCAGCGAGTGGTGCGTGTACAGGGGGGGTTGGCGGTGTGGACCTATTTAACCAGTTATCTGCAGTGTCCGATAACATCTGTCCCAGGATCAGGCCCGGGCCAGCGGCTGGAGGTGACCATGTCTTTGTGCTGTAATCATCTGTTTGATCAGGTGCTGAGTCCTTGTAAAATGAACACACAGCCGTACAGGGCCCCGCCAATTCGCCGCCCGGAAAGTGTGTGTTTTGTATTATCGTCCATGCTGCAAAATAAATACTCTGTATTGTCTTTTTACCAAGAGGCTTACACACCAGAGAGCCCTGCCCAGCAGCATGAATGAAGCAGGACGTTTTAAGATGTTTCACTAAAACAATCTGTTAGTGTTCGGCGACAACTGATACAGAGTCTGGACCCCCACCAAATGCTTGGTTGGTCTCGACTCTCATACAAATACAATTCAATATTTGGCAGAGAACATTACAAAGATTCCCTATTCTCAACAAACAGGCAGCAAAGTTTGTAAATTCTCTATAGGTCAGAGGCAAAGGTTTGTGGCATTTGTGTGTGTGCGTGCGTGTGTGTTTGTGTGTATCGAGTAGTCTGTGTGTATGTCTCAGTGTGCTGTGCTTGTATGTGAGTGTATGAGTGTCTTTGTGTTTGTGTTTGTGTGGGTGCTTGCACGTGTGTGTTTCTAGGTGTGCACATATGTGTATGTGTGTGTGTGTATGTGTGCATGTGTGTGTGTGTGTGTGATGGACGGGAAGGGGTCAAATTCATATCAGTGGTTCATCAGCCCCACCCAGCTCCTCTGTCGTCTCCCCGTAGCGGTAGGCCCTTGTGCCCCGCCGGCCACATTCTCCCAGAGCCCTCCAATCAATATCATCAGGGGAATTAAAAAAAGAAAGTGGCCCCTCCCTCCCCCTCCCTCCTCTCTCCCTCTCCCCCCCATTCAGTGACCGGCCTTGGCTGACTCATTCACCAGGTACTTCAGTGTAGTACTATTGAGGTCGCCCTGAATGGGACCCACTTCACCCCAGAGGGAGTATTGTCTGGCTTTGTGGTAAAGACCCTGTGCCCCACCCCCCCCCCCCTCCCCTTTTCCCTCTCCTGCTCTGGTTTTGATCATGTCTTGGCAACTTTACCCCATTCATTCATTTATTCATTCATTCATTCATTCATTCATATGCAATATTACAATAAGCAATGCTACAACTGTGATTGACAGGAATGTATCACTGGAGCCGCAGCAGAGCGGCCAAAACAATGCCTGATCTTCTTTTTCACTGATCTTTATTCCTTGAAGTGTGGTTCCCTCTCTGGTGGAGGACTCTCCTTCTAAGACCCGCTCCCTCCCTTCCTTCCTTCCTTGCTTCCTTACTTCCTATCCCCTCGCTCTTTATGTCTCTATCTCGCTGGCCCACTTTTACGGTCCCTCTGAAGTCCTGAAAGTTGACAATCTGGCAGAACACGATACGACAGCTGCTCGACGCAGGCTTATACACGGTGACCTTGGGGACTCACTTCCTCACATGCAGCTGAGCGAGCGGCCAGAGATTATATAGGCAGCCGCGTCGTTAGAAAAATAATGTGGATGCAAAGGTGATTTGGGCTCAACTACAGAGAAGGAGGAAAACAGGCCGGTCGGTCATTTGTCGGGCATAATGTACGATCAAGGAAGGCACGTGCACGCGCAAGCACATAAACAATAGGCACACACGCACACACATTCACAGGCAAACACACATGCACACACACATGCATACAAGCATGCACATGAGCACCTGCACACACCTGTACATAGACACACACACACACAAACACAGGTTAGTCTCACTCTCTCCCTCTCTCTCTCGCCCTCTCTCTAGCTCTCTCTCTCTCTCTCTCTCTCTTTGGTGCTATCTATGCCATCAGGAGTGCCCTGAATATTTCTTTTGATCCCGTGTAGCTTCCAGGCCCTCTCTTGTGTTGCTTTTTAATAATTTATTGACAAACAGCCAATGGACAAACTCTGTATGGAGAGAGAGAGAGAGAGAGAGAAAGAGATCATTGGTATAATTGCATGACAAAAGACAAAAACAAGGCAAAACTGCCCCTATATCTATAATTAATATATGCTTGTTGCAATCTATAATGTAGATAGCTGTGCTCCCTCTCTCTCTCTCTCTCTCTCTCTCTCTCTCTCTCTCTCTCTCTCTCTCTCTCTCTCTCTCTCACGCTATCTCTTTCTCCCTATAGAAACATACATATTAATATGTATATACATGTACAAAAAAAAAAAAGAATAATTCTTAAGTGTCCCATTAGAAGTATTAAGGTATCATCTGAATGTGTGCTTCCAACAGTTGGCTCAACGCAGGGCATATGAGGAGAGAGTGTTTTTGGGGGAGTGCGCGACAGAGAGAGATATATGGATATGAGAGAGAGAGAGAGAGAGAGAGAGAGAGAGAGCATTGATTTATTAACAGAGGGAGCATCAAGGAGAAAGGGAGAGGGATGAAGACAGAGCTGAGTGCTAGCTGACAACGGGTTAACAGGATTCTTTATTTTTAACAACATATCATCACCAGACGCCCATCTGCTCCTGTGCTGGCAGGGTCCCCTGGGAGAGTGTGTGTGTGTGTGTGTGTGTGTGTGTGTGTGTGTGTGTGTGTGTGTGTGTGTGTGTGTGTGTGTGTGTGTGTCTGTGCATGTGTGTGAGTGGGTGTGTTTTTTTGTGTGCCTGTCTATATGGGTGTGTCTGTGTGCATGTGTGTGTGTATGTGTACGTATGAGTGTGTGTGTTTGTGTGTATTTGTGTATTTTTGTGTGCCTGACTATTTGTGTGTGTCTGTATGTGTGTGTATGAGAGAAATAGGGATGTGAGCACACCATCACAGATCGGATCACCAATCATTAACCGGGGGGAGGGTGGGTGTGTGTATGTGTGTGCGTGCACACGTGTGCACACGTGTGTGGATGGGGGAGGGTTGTAAAAGGTTATAGAGGTAAGTGAGGGGGTGGCACAGATATCTGTGTTCTAGCAGTCGATGTGTGGCAAGCCGGTTAGAGGGCAGTGGAATAGAATAATGACATAGAATAATGACATCAAGGTTCTGACAAAGTAGTTTACTGCACGTGTGTATGCGTGTGCATATGCCAAGATGTGTGTGTGTGTAAGTGTGTCTCTTGGGGCGTGCATGTGTGTGTGAATGCGTGGCGTGCATGTGTGTGTGCGGAAGTGTGTGTGTCTGTAGTTCTGTGCATGTCTGCTTGGCGTGCATGTGTGTGTGTGGATATGTGTGAGTGTTTGGTTCTGTTTGTGTGTGTGTGTGTGTGTGTGTGTGTGTTCATGTGTGTGTGTGTTCGTGTGTTTGTGTGTGTGTGTGTGTGTGTGTGTGAATGTGTGGTATGTGTGTGTGTTTGTGTTGTTCTGTGTGTGTCTGCATTGCATGCATGTGTGGATGAATGCATGGCTTGTGTGTGTGGATGTGTGCGTGTTTGGTTCTGTTAGTGTGTGTGTGTGTCTGCGTGGGGTGCATGTGTGTGTGTGTATGTGAATGCGTGGTATGTATGTATGTGTGTGTGTGTTTGTGTGTGTGTGTGTGCGTGTTGATGTGGTTGTGTGTGTTTGAGTAGGTTAAAGTGGTGTTCAGGACGAAGTGGAGGACTATGACCACCCGTCGGAGGTTGGATGTGGTTGGGGGGGCAGTGGTATAGGACGGTGCTGTTGCGGTAATGGGAGTGAATCTATTAGTAGAGTATAGGGGGTGGGATGAAGACACACAAAGAAGGGGTGTGAAGGAGGAAGCGGTATGGGGGGGGGTTGAATCATGGAGCGGACCACAAGGGGTGCCCCCCCCGCCCAGAACTCATTTTATTTCCACTGATAAAGGGACAGGTCCCTGGGGAGGAAGACGACCGCCAGTTGAGAGAGGTTGTCTAGTTAGTGTGTTTGAGTGTATGTGTGTTTCTGTATGTGTGTGTGTTTTTTTTCTGTGTGTGCGTGTGTGTATGAGGGTGTTTCTGTGTGTGGTTTTGAATGTGTGTCCGTGTCTGTGATTTGGTTGCTGAGTTTCACAAGTCGCTCCTTATTACCAAATACAGCCTGATCTTGCTAGAATATGCTGTATATATTATAATATTTCTCTCTCTCTCTCTCTCTCTCTCTCTCTCTCTCTCTCACACACCCTCCAATGGTCCCCATCATCCAACCATAAGATGCCATGGCTGCTGATGTGTGAGATGTAAGGAGGAGATGCTGTTTTGATGTCTGGGGTGATGCTGGTGTTTTTATTTATTTTTGTGAGTAACTGATGCGCCTCGTTTCAGCTGATCTGCGTCTCCTGTCTTGTTGTGTTTTTTCATCGTTATAATTTGTTTCTTCCATCTTGATCTTGAATTGCTTTATATGCATCCCCCATCTTGTTCTTCATGGGAGGTGAACGCGCAGACTAATTGGGCCTGAGAGGTACTAACAGATTAACCCGGGGGCCACACAGACACACATCTGGTTATTGATCTGTATACCGGCAACACATGCTCCCTCGATCACACAACCACTCACACAAGGACTCACAAAACACACTCATATGCTTACACTTGACGCACGCATCGACACACACAAGCAGAGACGCACACACAGACATGCAGATACTTCTAGGAAAAATACGTTACGTAAAGAAAGGCAGCAGTTTGATTGAATTCAGATAAAAGCTATAGTTTGCCTTGATCACGTTTGGACGACCTTCTCAGGGGTCAATGGAGAACTGTGAGAATGTTCCATGCTGTTCTGGGACGCCTTTCACTGCTGTAAAGCAGACTTTGTTCCATTAGAAATACCTTTTTATCCTTCTCTCTATCCCCGCCCACCTGACAACCCCGCTTTCCCTGCCACACCTTCCCCCATCCATCTCTCAGTTCTCCATCTTTTCCTCATATCTGATCAATTTTTTATGCATTAATCCATTAATCTCCGCTCCCATTTACACAGCATTACCATCTCCATTTGTATTTATTTCTCTCTCTCTCTCTCTCTCTCTCTCTCTCCATCATTCTCTTTCCATCTCTTTGTCTCTCTCCATCCCTCTATTTCTCCCCATACCCTTTTACCCTGACATTTATGTCCTCCATTTCCTCCTCTTCTACTTTTTTATCCCTCTTCCTCTGCTAGTCACGTCTTTCCCGCACTAAGCTTGTTTTCTGCTTTTTGTTTTAGCTTATCTCCTGTGTGCCCCATTAGGGAGAAATATGGCAGATATGCATAAGCTAAAACTACTATCTTTCTTATTTCTTCTTATCATCTCTGACATCACAGATTTCGTTGTTCAATCATCAGGCAACATTTATTCATTTAAATGTGATGGTGTTCCTTTAATGATGCTTTGTACAAAATAAGTAATATTATTCAGATTTGACCTTATACATTTATTATTTATGGGACTCTTCCTTACAAAGCAAATACATTCACAAAGGAACGACAGCAGTTTCCAAACAGATAACATATTGAATCTGTAAATTTGCACTGGGTGTAGTACCATGTGAAGCCGATAGGGGAAGCAGCGGGTGATTACTGCTCATTAGAGTGATGCTGTTGCAATACGACTGTTGTTTTTGCTGATGATGGATGCCGCTGGTGCTGATTGATCTGATTATCCACAGAGCTGTTCTTAGAGTTGAAAAGTTGGAGGTAGCTCTTGAGACCGTTGTTAAAGGTTGTTTTCAGTGTTCATGGGACATAGCTGTCGTGAGCCCATTTTGATTGCTGTCAAAAAAAGAAAATATAAGGCTAAAAGGTGACAGAAGCACTGGCATGTGTGTTTCTGGTATCACTCCTTGTCACATGAAGTTCACAAATACTACTATACCTATATTAATAACAACAGAAAAACTAAATATATTTTTATTTTATTTCCGGATGCAGCAAACAAAGATGATCTCTTGGAGGTGATGACTTTGGAATAGGATTCCGTATGGGCATCAAAATCAATATGTTTTAAGTTGCACGACATGAGATCATTTAAAAAATAAAAATAGAAATGCCGTCACTCACACATGAAGCGGTAGAACCAGGCCTCGGAGCGGTTCACCAGGCAAGATGTCCACTCTGGCAGGGTGACCTTCCTGTTGTGGTTACTGTCACATGACCTGCACATACAGCACAATGCAGCAGCGCAATGGGAAACCTGCACCACATTGCAGTCTCTACATGTTGAGACCTGACACAAACCCAATCACACATT
>NC_136935.1:17144430-17201930 GCF_949987615.1 Pollachius pollachius
GAAGATAACCGTTTCCATTAGAGAGGAACTTCAGGTTTCGATTACATAGAGTTGCCACTCAGCATCTCACCAAGGAAGTCATTACAGACGGACGCATTACTCTCTATTTCCTTAACTGAACGAAAGAAAAGACATCTTACCAAGCCGCTCTGGACTCACTTCTGCACTGCTGCCCAGGTTCTTCTTCTGCACGTTGACAGCAGACATTCCCCTCCTCTCTCTCTCGCTCTCTCTCCTGCTCTCTCTCCCTCTATCTATTTCTCTCTCTCCCTCTTTTGCTTGCTCTCTCTCTCTCGCTCTCTCTCTCTCTCTCTCTCTCTCTCGATTGCTCTCTCTCCCTCTCCCTCTCCCTCTCTCTCACCACCTCATATAAGGGTGTATCACTTTTTTTATCAGCAATCTCAGATTCCTGCCAATACTGTTTCATGTGATCCATCATTTGTTCATTCTTCTTTAATCTGCTTCTCATCTCTGCCTTCAGACATGCTTTAACCCCCGGTATTTAGACCCCCGCTCTCATAAGACTTCCTCATACCCTCTAATACATTTATTCATGGTACCACCTTGTTGATATTTTTTCAGTGAGCCAAATTGTTAAATTAAGGGATATGTGTATTGGAATGATGGATGGAAAACCATATTAGTCATCATGCACTTTTCCTATCAGACTGTGATAATAATGAGTTGTTGAACTCTGTATGTGTATAGTTTAGTTGCTATCCCGAGCCACATTAAGCCTTTAGCCTATTTAAGCCTATCTTGCCAGAAGGTAATATTAAAAATGCAAATGCTGTATACAAAATCATGTTTTTTTGCAGTGTAACCAGAAACATTTTGATTTGTATTGAGGTGTTCTGGATGATGAATGGTCAAAAAAACAATGGTCTTTAAATACTCATTTAAAACAAAACAGCACACAAAACTATCGGCCAAAATAGTGTATGGTGAAAGAACGCTCCCTGGCGGCCAGATGGGCAGGTTACATTGACCATGTACAGAGTTAAAAGAAATGTCATTTTTTTTGGAGTTCTGTATAATTTTTTGATGTATTCATCAAATTTTTGGCTATTGTACAATTATTTGGCCTTCATTCGTTCTATTGACCCATCTGATTCAATTATATGAAGGCTCAAACCCCAGTGTTGTTGTTTTATCATTATTAGTGGAATACATTAGTAGTCTGACGTCAAATCAATGAACGGCTGGAAAGCGAGTGGGCGGGGCAAAGAAAAGACTGATATAAGGTCGGCCTAATTCTTCCAAAAAACTGTAACCGTTAACATTTCCTAACAAAATAACATCGCACTTGTACTTATCTTTCACCTTAAGTTCAGACATCTTTTAAACATAACAAGCACACAGACACTGAGAGAAAGAGGATCACTTGGCACGCGCCACGGTCCGAGCTTAGCGAGGTCTCCTCCCACTGGACCAGGGGTCCTCCCACCAAACCGGGTGACGCCCACTGGACCAGGCTCCTCCCACCCGACAGGGCGAAGGCGCGCGCTCCGCCTCCCCTGACCCGACCAGAGGATACTGGAATGACGAACTACCACGCAGCCCTCTCTACTCAGCAGGGAGGATTAGTACACACACACGCACACACACACTCAACGGCCAACAACGACTTTAAACACCGTTTCTAAGGTCGTCGGTCTATGTCGTCGGTGAGTCCCGCTGCTGGATAACGGACGAGCGCGTTCTCCAACACCGTGAGAAGAACTACTACTTGTGTGAAGCGCAGCTGTGTGTGTTGTTCTGACTCATGTCGTGAAGTGATGATGCTGGGGTCCTTTCTTTTTTAACCAACATTGAGAAACTCGAGCGTTAAACACTCACTTCCGCCCGCTGTTTACTTTCTCGTTCGCTCTGACATTGAGGACGAGGTAGACCCTGGGGTCTCACAGGTTGAACTGGATACAGCTGGACCCAGAGTTGTTGGTGTCTGTGGCAATCATACACATGGCAGTAATACCCATGGCGTAACTTCATCCTCCAGGTAAGAGCACCAACGACTCATGTTATGATGTTATGATGGTGTAGTGTCATGAAGATGATCTTATATCGTATGGTACGTTGTTCATTCTGCAACTAGTGTAGCTGTGCTAAAGCTAACCAACATGTCATTTGAAATGTTGTCAAAGTGCCAATAGCATAGCAGCCTACGTTTTATGTGCTCTATTATGTTACATATTGATATTAAGATCTAATGATTCAATGATGCCACTTAATAACCGAGCACTCAGGATGCAATCTGTTTTAACAGTAGTGCCACCCTCCCTCTCTGCAAGGATGTCAACACAAAAGTTTAGTGATGGGTATGGCAAGGCTGCAATACAAAGCGTTAAAATGAACATGTTGAGCGTTTTGTGAGGGATGGACACATATTATGTAACATCAATCTGCCATTCAAAAATATCCCCTAATTTTTACACGCGTCTCTTAATTGGATTCTATGCGACACAAAACCATGACGACATCGATGATACACGCATGACTACACACATCTGCTGCACAGACACAAAGTTCTACACGATATCTATTGACTATTAACATCGAAAACTATTACAGCATGCGGTGTCCCTATTGGCTGCACTCGTCAGTCAGTTGTTTCATAGGCCTGTCCAGTGACATATCAGGCAGCACCAGACTGAGACTGAGGCGGTGCACATCCCTCTGGCATTAACACCCCGTTATACATTAGGACAGGGCATTCCTCAGAGGCTGAAGGAGTGCCTATACACTAGCACCACACTTTCTAGCACGGCAGTTCCACGTGGGCTTGATGAGAATTACTCTCTTACACACGTGTGGGGGGGGGGGGGGGGGGGGGCACACACCAACACCAACAGTGGTACACCTGTTGGTGTGGCTGCTGAAGGCCGGCTGTGTTTATGATACAATTCCAACCAGCGACAGCTGAGCGACGCCACTGTGGGTCTCGCTGAAGACCCCCCAAATCGCATTTAGCATGTAAGTGGTTTGCTTTACATTTTGGAATGTGTGTTTATGTGTGTGTGTGCCTGTGTGCATGTGTGTGTGTATGTGCCTTTCTGTTTTCTTGTGACAGCTTTTGCCATTAATTATTCTGACTTGAAATCCGACCATGCCAGGAGCCAGGAGGTCTACAGGATGAGGAGAGGGTGTGTGTGTGCTGATGTGAGGGAGACGTGTGTGAGCTCATCGTGTGGGTGTCTTCAAGGCCTAGTATTAACTCAAAGGAGCTCAGATAAGATGGCCTTGTGGATGAGATGTTGAAATGCAGAGATCTATTTGTAGAGTTGTGGTGAGATTAATGTTGTATTAATGTTTGACGGCAAGAGTCATCAGAGAGGGACGGGGATAGACTACATCAAAAATGTAGTGCCTCATCAAAAATCAATGCTTTGTGTAACTGCCACTGCCACGGTGTGTGTGTTTGACACGAGAAATTACTTATGCTGTTGCATATCCCGTTGACGCATGTATGTCTATGGTTGTATTGCAGTGATGTTAGCGAGAGTGCACATGTGTACTCGTGTGTTGTACTGTAAGCGGTGTATGTAACAGGATTACAGCGGCCATGGCACATGCTTTCATGTGTGTGTATGTGTGGCGACAGGATGAGGCAACAGGAGCTGATGTTATTTTCTCCCCGTTCCCACTGTACATGGCCTATCATTAGCGCTATTATTAGACTCTGTGTAGCAGCCTGGTGTTCCCCCCTGCAGAGACTAAACTGTTGGACCTGGCTGTGCGGTACGTAACGCATCAGCGTGTCACTGTGAAGGCACATTCTCCATGTGTTAGAACACATGATTTAGTGAGGTATTTTAGTAACGTCTTGTTCTTGCGATATTGAAAGTACCGCTATTTCCAGCTTTCAGTTTGTAACCTATATCATAGTGATCTGAGTTCTGTTGAGACTGACATTCAGACATTACAGTATTAGTAGAGATTTAGGATCTCAGACCAGGAGCCAGTGTGTGTGTGTGTCACTTTCAAAAAATAGTTTCCACTTGTTATTTGTGGAAAGGGGAAAGATCTACTTCCCTTTCAATATATCGTTATGTAGTGATTCCCAAGACGTTAATACGAATTAGGGGGAATATTATGTAATGAGTCCTCCAGATGCTTCTCCAGTAGATAACTACATTTAATAAAATGTATTTTTGTTTAGCATTATGTTCTCTCCTTGGTCAATTGGTATCAACTCTTGCCAATGTCGTGAACATGCCATACATGCTACAACTCCCATGAACAAACTCTAGAAGTTAATGTAGTGTTTGCGAATTTCTATTATTGTATAATAAAGTTTCTCTCCATTCTGCTGTGGCTGCCATGCCTAGTTGTGACCTAATGGGGTGATTCATGTGTATTTGTTGATGGCCGGCACACAGCAATTCCAAAAAGTTTGAAATGTGGGGAGGATTTTGCATTTAGTGAGCACGAAAGCCCTTTAGTTGTTTGTACAGTGGGTTAATCAGTGTTCACACAGGTGTGAGGACCACGTGCAGTTCAAGAGTACAATGTATTTGCCCTACAGCATGAGATATATCCACATTATATTTCCATTACTTATCTAGAGACACTGGGCTATTGTCAGCAGTGTATGGTTCACCAGGTTAGGGTTTTTGTAGCTAAGGTGTGTACGTTGCTTGTTGCTTTAGTAACCACTTTCTTACCTTTAGTTTAGGACTCATGCTTTTAAGTCATCTTTTCAAGTCCCTATTGATATGTTGCATCATATTGGACCATTAAATATTTTAAGGCTATATTGATACTGTTTTTGTTATTTATTTGAGCACACATAATGTTATATTGATTTATGACATGAACATTAACAATATTACAATAAATTACAATTTCAATAGAGCAACAATTTTGTCAGGGGATATGTCTATTACTGTTTTGCAAAGCTCTGTATATTTGGCGTATATTATAGTCAGCCAGGCGTATAGTCAGAGTTATAAATATGTTGCGTTTGTTTTAGTTAACCATCTACACTTTTTGATAAGTATGAATGAAGGAAAGGAATGGCGGAAAAAAGCCAGGGCACAAGAGGAAGTTCACTTAAAAGGATTGCTCAATTCATAGACTTCAGACACCTGCATGCAAACGCTATTCAAATCACTCAATGCAACACTGGCATTCAGGGAAATTTGACATAACAATGGGCCTCATTTTTGTATTGGCACTCCTTTCAAATCTTTTTTCAAACCTGGGGAGTGTCATTATACTGGAGATGAGAGCACAGGGGTGTGGTATCAGGAAGAAAAAAAACTAACTGTGCCCGCCTCTTTAATGTTGGACTGCTGTACAATCATCCTAGATTGATTCCTGCTGACATGTCCATTAAAGCTGGATCGTTTGAACGCCTGTCGCTACATTTGAGAAGCCATTATAACACAATTACCTTCAAGTTCATTCGAGCATCCATTTCCTTGCCAATTACAATCAAATCTGCCTCCATTGGGCTTTAAGTAACACATGTCAAGACACAGGTTTTGTAATGGAAGCTTGAAGGCTACACAAAGGCCTGGCAAGTTCCAATGGGCTGTAAGACTGCTTTGTTTACCGTTGCCATTTATGACCATATGAACCGATAATTATGCTGCCAAACAAACAAAGTGATAGTGATGATGTTTTATATTCTTGTTAAAGAACTGTGTGAAGTATGTACTGCAAACAATGGGTCAATGGAAATGGAATGGGCTCAGACTATTGTGAGAAAAATATATAGTTGCATACCATTGAATTGTAAAAATAATAAACATTGTTATCACTCCCAAATTGATAATGCCATGTGTGGTGAAATGATTAAATTACTTGTATACATGATACATCTCTCTCTCATTATCACCTCTGGCCAGCAGACCGAATGTTACACCCAGCGTGCGTCACTTGAATTGGGCTGATGACTCACTTGACAATCACAGTTTATCTAGGGAAATCAAGGCATTTGCCACATCAGCAGTACAATGGAGACATACGTCTGAGCCATGTGCTGTAGTCTGAATACTGTTTAACAGTAATTCATGTAATTGTCGGGAAGTGCAAGTAACTGCATTGTTGGAGAGCAGGTGATGTCATTGTTGGAAAGAGCAGGGTATGCCATTGTTGTGTTTGAAATGAATCACAGTCTAGACTACTAAAATGACAATGATCCATGAACTTGGTTTTGGAAACGTATTTGTTCCATGCACGTATTCTCTTGGTTTTGTGTAGTGGTGTATGCATGCATCGCTTATCATTTGCGGTTGATTTTGTGTTCTATTTACATGAGCTTTTGTATTGTTTTGAGTACATGTTTGTCTGTGTTTGTTTCATAATCACGTGGGTATTGGATTATTTTATGGATTAAATGGAAGACTCGATAGATATGAATTACCAAGAACAGCACATGAGAAGATTTCTTCTTAGAGGGTTTTCATCATCACAGACTAGACATTAATCACAAAAGATACAATTGGTTTGGACTAAATGTATGGAATAAGTAGGTCATGACTGAGGACACATCAGTGCTGTGCCTTGAGGTTTGATATTTTAGTGTGATGCTGTAAGAGGATTGCATAACGTATGATGTTAATCTTCACGGGATCTAAGCTGTAAGAACGTAATCGGTCATCTGATCGGGATACTGGTCAGATGGAGTCCCGTGTATGTATTTATGAGCTCTTATGGATAAGCTAACTGGCAGATCAAGAGAAACATTGTAGTAGGGAGTTCCTGATGTACATGATTACATTAAATAAGGTGTTTTCCCCAGGGTTTTCTCTGCCTTTTTTTCATTGTTGTATCGGTCACAGAGGGTGGATGCACAATGTGCTAGGCGTAAGCTACAGTGGAACTGTTTTTAGCCGGGGATACGCTATTTGATTGCAGCTTAGATGACTTGTTGTCTCAATTTCTCGGCTCCCTTCGAACAATTCTATGGGCTTGTCCGCAAGAGAGCCTTGAGGAAGATCCTAACAGTCTGGGCCAATCATAAGTCAGCGGTGGCTCTAGAACCATAAACGCCATTCAAGCGACCATTACAAAAGAAGAGGGTTACGGGTATGATATTTTCCTCCAACCCCTCCCAGATTTGTTTCAGAACGATTCAAATGCCTTGTTTGACAGTGATTGACAAGTCTGCTGTCCTGTTGCCAGGAAACACTTATCAGCCTAACCATCGCAATGCCAAGATGGAAATGAGAGGGACTGTCAAATGACCAGCACTATGCGTCTAACACACTGGTTCATGCCAAGGTCATGTGATGCATTGAGAGTGACAATGCTGCCAAATGTCAACACACACACACACACACACACACACACACACACACACTAACACACACTAACACGCACACACACTGCCTAGGAGGCAGTGGCAGGTGCAACAATGGGTGTGGAATCAGGAGAAGTAATGTTATTAGGATAATGGAAGTCTGATATCTGAGATGCTTTAGGGATAAACCAAATATAATTAACCAGATTTGAGGCCCCTCCAACGTTCTTCTTTTTCCCAATTAGGGAATTAAAATGCCCCATGCATTACAGGAAAAAGAAGATTGCAAATTACAGGAAGAAAATTGAAGCTTTGCAAGAAATGGAGAAACTGAATAAAATGATGCTGGATATGTGATTTCTCATAGATGGCTTCATTGATATTAAATATCTGTTTTTGTGAGATTTCTAGTATTATTTAGGTCTTTCTCCTCTCCCTTTCTCCAATTGTCTCTCTCCCACATTATTATTTCTTCATCCAACACATCTTGTAAAGGCCCTTGGCCAAGGACTGATTAGGAGGTCAATGTATGGACATACAGAGTAACTCAGGCAGTGGATTATTCACTTCTGTGCAAATTATTATGTGCAATATCTTCATTCTTGAATTGAACACACTTGAATCAGCCTAACAATTACAATCCTTATTTACCTGCCTGTCTGTCTGATAGGTGGTACAATATTGTGAACAGGCGATATTGAGCTTCTATGGCAGATATTTTATCCGATGAGAAAGGGATGTACAATTCATCTTCCAAAGAACCACAACAGATAAATAATGTATCTTTGTAATCACTTCTCTTCTCTCTTTATTTAATCCTGTGATATACCTTTTCAGACTCATCTATTCTGGTTTAATTATTGTTGTTTGTAAAGTCTTGTTAACAATTAATTGCCCCGGTTTTGTCCTCATATCCTTTGTGCTGATACTCGCTGAGGGGGTTATTCTAACATTACCTTAGTTTCTTTTTTCAATCTATTTGGTTTCCAATGAATCTCTTCCTGAATACATAAAAGCTATCATAGTGAGGTTGAGTGCTCCGACCGTTTGAAGATTCTCTGACTCTCACTTGCATGGGAACACTCTCTTTATCACCCTTTAACTTGGGCTGCACTCTCTGGAGGAGCACAATTAAATATTAAAAGGGTGGGATGTTTGAACCTCCCACTCACCCACATGAACACATCACACCAATCACGCTGCACGTAGAACGACCAATCACAGCTGCCTATACCCACACAGGAGGCAGACTGAGCAATCACCATCTGAATAGAGATCAACCTTCCGGTTTCCTGTCCTCTGGCTTCTACAGAATAAGAGCTGCTCGGTAACGTAATGCAGGACTTTAGTGATCTTAAGTAACCCTTCTGCAGGAAGTGGGTTTCTGAATTGGCTCAGTGTGGTTGGCCCGAGTGCACTGCTTAACCGGTAAGGTTTCATATCTTCTCTTTGAGTGGCTAAGATACTTTTGAACTGAATAATGGTATGTCTTTATATCCAAAACAACATCAATATTGTGTGTCTGTGTGTGTGTTTGTGTGTACATATCGCACATCTATCGTCTATTTGGATGAGTTATGGTCAGACGCAGAACCATGTGGATGCCTTGCCGTCCTCTCATCTTGTGTGTCTGACTGCCCGGCCCACCCATCTGTCGCACAACACTTCAATACCTACTTCTTGGATTGGCACCACTTAGCCACTTTTTGCATTCCCTCTGCATTTAGTTCCCACTCTCACTCAATACACATTAGCTTAGTGTCTTTATTGGCTGAGATTCCCAGCAGTCTCATCCTTTTAGCTTCTGGCTTAGTGCCTGTAGTATATCTCTGCCCTCAGGGTTATGATGCTGTGACGCATCACTGCCCTGTCCTCAAATAACCTCCAGTTACAGCCCTTCTGAGACTATGAGATTGATAGATCAATACACAGAGAATAAGGTCTGGGATATTCTGGGATATTTTCTCAGACAGGTGGCATGGCAGGCAGTAAGGGTTTAATTGACTGACTTTTAGAGTGATATATATTAACAGCACGTTTTGACATGAGTCCTAAAACGTATTTTTCACAGTGATTTTGTAATTCCCCCGTTGGGGGTGTGTTTTAAATGGGTGCGCCCGAGCCAACCCAGATGGATGTCTTTCTATATGCTATGATGACGGGGCCCTCAGTTATCGATCAGCCGAAGGGATTGACTGGCCTGCAGTCTGAAGGCAGGGAGGGCAGGAGTCACACCGCCTGGCTGCCCCGCCTGTCCATCACAACGGGATTGTGTATGATGGAGAGAGAGAGAGAGAGAAGGGAGATGATCGAGAAAGAGAGAGAAGGGAGAAATGGAATGACGGGAGAGGGATGGATGAAAAACAATGGGTTAGTTTGATGGAGCTTCCCTGTAAACTCTGCTAAGGACCAATTGATGCCGTAGGGATGATAATCTAGTTTGAGCCAACCAGTCACTCCTCCTTCTCTCCATCCCTTCATCTTTAGCTGATGTAATTTCATTTTTTTGGTGTGGGAGGGGACAAACTCTGCACCACAGCTGAAATATAGGCAGTTTATTCTTGACATTCAATGTGATTTGTGAGCTTTATGATTTTTATTCTGATTTTTTATTAAACCAGTTTTGTATGGATGAGTACAAATGCTTTCTGAGTTGCTTCAAACCATTTTCTACTGTTGAAATTGAATCCAAAGTTGTTTACAGCCTAAATAAGGCAGTTTTCCCCTCTATTATTTAAGATATTAAAAGGTCTATGCCTTCATGCAAAGTACCTTCCCCATCAAAGTGTAATTTGTAGCTTTCAAAATGAATATTGCAATGGTCTAAGGTCTAATAATGTATTACTTTAAATTCGAATTAGGCAAGAAGTCAAATAGGCTTGTAACCCTATACCCGCTGTTATGTTACATACATTCCAAAACGACTCTCTGTGCTAGGCATGTGTCATTGAAAATAACTTCCATACATTTCCTCAAAGTCACCCTCCTGCCCCAGTTTGAAACTCTTCCAGAGTCAGGCCTGATGAAGTCTGAGTGTAGGTCCACACTTCCTCCGATCATGCGGCCGTGTTGAGAGAGGATCCGGAGCCCTACTCATGACAGGAAGTGGTGATTTGTGCTGGGATGCGAGCTGGCTCACTGGGCCAAGGGTGTGAAATGGAGAGTAATGTATTGGTGAGGAGGTTGGGGGGGGGGGAATGCATCGCTCAAGCGTAGCCTGACTGACCCAAAAGATCAGAGCCCAAAGGGATGTAAAATGCTGTCTGCATTCATCCAGTTGCCTCTGAAGAATGAAAAGGGGATCTTAGTCGGCCTGCTGCCTGGATTTCTCTCTCTCTCTCTCTCGATGTGTCCGTTATTTCAGCTGCGGTTTTGGAATGCTAACAGTAACTGTACACGAGTAAGACCTGGACAGAGGTGTACAGATGGATCTTTTGTAGGCCTCAGTCTTACGCAAGTTATTGTGAAACAGAACCCCACCGAGGTGGGGTGGGGGGGTTGACACAGGACACCCACACACCCCGGTGTCGTGTGGGTACAACCGTGTATATGTCCCATTGATTTTTAAAAGCAGAGGAAGTCGATATGAACAACTTAACAGTTTAAATCTTTATTACCAACATGCAAATTGCACAAATTCGTTGGAAAATGGACACGGCCTTTAACGTGACAAATTGGTTCAAATTGGTTTGCTGTTTTGAAGAGATGATGTGATGAGATGCTTTCAAGACATCTCTGGATAAATGGGCCATGGTCAATAATCACAAAATTATTCAATAAGACGGTGAATGTAATGGTCACTTAATACTCTGTTAAACAACCTGACCCCGTTTCCTTGACCTTACATGAAGGAAAATAAATATATAGGTTTATTATCGATGTTAAAATGTTCCATGTATGGAAATTTATTAATGCAAAAAATCTTCAACATCATTTATTTATCTCTCTTTATTTATTTCTGTCTCTCTCTCTCTCTCTCTCTCTCTCTCTCTCTCTCTCTCTCTCTTTCTCTCTCCCAAAAAGATTGAATGTCGTTCCTTTAACCCTCTAGGCTTATGCCTTTTGTAATTGTAACATAATCCATCATTATGATGTTGTTTGTTTTTTGCCAATGGTGAAGGTGATATTTGCCCCAAATTAAGTGAATATTCTGATATTTATTGGAAATAATCACGGTGCGAATCTCGGCAAACCTGCTGGTGTACAGATGGAATGAAATCGTCTCTGATTTATGTTCTCTGTGAGAGTCGTCTGGTGCCAACTTGGTCTATGTCCTCTGGGCTGGCTGGAAGGAAGTCAGAGAGGCAATGTTGCTTCTTCATGTTTCTGTAGACCCAGGCTGCCACCGCATGCCCACTTTGCCCACCGCTGAGTGGAAACAGCTGTAGAAGAAATCATTGGAGGGTCCGTTTCTGTACACCCGAGCCAGCTGGACCCTTTGTGCTCACTGTACTTTCTATCATCTTCAGCCTCCTCTCTCTCTCTGCCTTTCTAAAGCATTCGTTTTTGTGTTTATGGGCCTTTAATTCTGTTTCCCGTTAGACACAAGCACTATTTGTATGCGCTGATCGTACAACATTTTTTGATGAATGAGCCATGGTAGATTTCAGGTGTGTGTGTTTTTTCTTCCGTTTAGATTTGATTTCCTTGGGGAGGCTAGTCATGCTCTCTTTTCTACAATAGTACCCTGTACTGTTTGAGATGTGTCTCAACCAGAAATCCCACGTGGTCACACAGTAAGCAAGGCGTTCTGCCAGGACAATGATTCTGAGCAGAGTTCCATGATTTTGAAATGAATGATAAAATAACAAATGTTGAAATAATATACGTGACTTTTCAATATTTTGGTACGCCTATTTTCTAGATGGCCAATCAATGAAACGGAGTACAAAGATTAGATGTAGCCTAACATTCATCTGCTTTATTGTAATCATGTGACCACACCACAGTGACATAAAATATCATTAGAAATAAAATAGACTTGCCCTGTTTGTCTGAACAGCGTGACCTCGCCTTTGAAGCCCACATAATGAGGAAGCAGATCCACCCGGGCACCTATCCTGCCTCGAGTGCAGCGATGCATAACCTCCCACCTGTAAGTACGGGGACGGCGGAGGCCACCTGCACTGCTGATCCTGTGTAATCACCAAGGGGTTTCACTTGTGGTCTCACTCGAGTGCAGGTGAAAGCTGACCCCTGGTACAGGCTCGGGTTTTACGACAGCCTCGTTGAAAGACGTTAATGAACAATGCCATGGGGCCGGGGGGAGGGGCAGCACTTCATGAACGGTGGACAGATGGCCACCCTGGTCTATGCCCTGTGTTGTTGTTAATGTGTGCAAGGCGGATAAGAGGTTGTGTCTCATAGTTGACAATCTCTTTTGTCCTAGGGAGAATTATTGAACAATGTTTTTTTTAAGGTTTACTTTTTTGTGTGTGTGTTTGTGTTGGTGAGATATTGGTAAGGGCGTGTATGATGATGTGACTATGGGTGGTGTAATGGTTGATTATTCTTCGGCCATGGGTATGGTGTGCTATTGAGTTAAGGGCCTCTTGAATGAATAAAAAGAAACATTCTTAGAGCTAATATATTGTCAAGTTAATTCATAGTCAATACAATATACCTGTACTTATCATCGTATTTATCTATTTAGGCGAATATGGCGTGTGCCAATATTCTTGATAATAATGGTTCTAATGTTTTTTTTTCGGGTTCCTAACGTATGTTTGATGCTACAACTTGAAGGGAACTCCTGCAGCAAATATGTATCAAAGAAACTGTTTCTTTGGTCCGATATTATTGGTTGAGTAATTACTTAGATGACCTAGATATATGAGCATGTTGTTCCAGAAGTGTGCCGAGGTGTTGTGACACTGACATTAATATGAATGGTAGTCGGGTGAACCAAGTCTGGACTTAATCTGACTTCCCAGCAACCATAGACAACCACATACACACACACATACATGAAGAGACCCCACCCAACCCTGCCCCTTCCCAAGGAAAAGAGGCTTTGGCTGCCCAGCCTGCAGCGACTGACCTCAATATGTGTGTGTGTGTGTGTGTGTGTGTGTGTGTGTGTGTGTGTGTGTGTGTGTGTGTGTGTGAGAGAGACTGATTAAACACATTACTCAGCCCGGGTGGCAGAGCTAGGTGCATTCATAACACACTGGTGTTGTGTGTGTCTGTGCTTCCTTAATGGGGTCAGTTAGCGTGTGTGTGTTTATGAGAGAGAGAGCGAGGGAGCTCTGCATGAATAGAGAATCTGTGCCATGTTTTCTTTTCTTTCAGACACGAGAAACACGGTCACGCACAAGTCTGCCCTAACTACTTCAAAGGTTGTGTGGAGTATGGCCCTGATATGATCTTGGCTTCGGTCTTAATACACGTTATGAAAAGGATTCTGTCCGCCTTTGTATTCTGAGTGACAAAAATATATATTTATCTACGTAATAAATTCCACTTTTCGTCTTAAGTGTAAGAACCAACGGCTATCCTCAGCTACAGCTATTGATGACTTAATCCTATCTTAAAAGGGTTGCCTAAAGGTTTTTACAATTTGATTGATGTCTTGCTATTCCCCCGAGCCAACTCGTTGCCAACTAGAACCGACATGTTGCTTTTCAGTTGATGACATCCCCGTGGTAGACCATTGCATGTAGCCTGATCGTGCAGGTGTTCCAGCCGACTATTTACACATGCCCATTGACCCATTCAAAGGATGGTAACGGTCCGTGACAGAATGGAAGCTGCAGTGAGACTTCTGTCTCTCCAGCGCATTATCATCCACCACGGCCCCCTTTCACATTTCCCAGATCTGGCTTCCTTCCCGGTAACATCGAGCCAGTGTCCCCCAGGCTCTTTCCATGCATTTTGTCGTCCTGGTCTTGCTGCCAGGGTCTCACGGGGTCTTTGCGTCCACCTCTGGGCCCGCTATCTGATCGTTTTCTTATTCACGATGGCTGACTCGTGCCCTCAGTGTTCCTCTTTGATTTAGATGAGGATTATTGAGAAGGGTTCATTATTAGCATGGTTGATTAAAGGCTTAACCCACAACAGATTGAGAGTATGTGTCTTTGATCATTCCGGCTGTCAGGCAGCTTTTGATGCTTTGCCCCATGACTTGAATTGACTTTGAAAGAACGAGTGAACGCTCTCTCACTCTCCCTCTCACTCTCCCTCTCACTCTCCCTCCCACTCTCCACTCTGTCCTATGTGTCTCAGGATTAAATGTCAGTAACTCCACATGCAGTCACGCAAACACAATATACCTGTCTAGTCCTGTCACTAAGACCAGTTTGCCATTCAAGGCATCTGGAGAAGTGATTTCTACAAATCCACAACCTTCTCAAAGTGGATAGGCCCATGATTAGCCAGCAACAGGGTAGAAGGTCAAGGCTAACATCAACGCAGCTTCTGTGTTATTTAAGGTACAAGGCTGCTTAGCGTTTGTAAGCATGCCATTGTGTGAACTGGTGTGTGTACCACTGCCTACGTTTATGTGTGTTAATGGACCCAATGCTCTTTGTGGAACGCAGATTCCCAGTGCCTCTGGTGGAATTGTGCTGCTTGTAGAGTAGGTCATCATGGAGTTAAGGGTCACCTGACTTATTGAGCTTACTCCTGCCTTTTACAAGATCCACTTTACTGTAGAATAGAACAAAAAAATACTTCTGTCCTTTGCCTACAGGCTACATAAAAAACACAACAAAATGCATCCAGCCAGGCAGCATTGAAACACATTTACTTAAAAACACAGAAGAAGCCAGATTGTATACACATGAGCACTAGGTGCTCTGAGGAATGATTTCAGGCAATACCTACCTAATATTGACTTTGCCCTCTACCTCTGAGCAGGCAGTGGACAACTCAGCCATAACTTACTGACACAGTTGCCTCAGGCAACCATGTTGTCAGTACATAAATAATACATAGGGTGTGTTTGTCACAGTAAACAAATCCCTTTTCCCTGAGGTGAGATTAAAGGCTTTACACCACAAAGAACATGGGAATGATAATGATTATTTGATGACTTCATACGTACTTCATTTTTTTTTTTTTAATACCCAATTTAGATTTTCTTGGACTCAAAGTATGATGAACAAATTATTAATATCACTTATTTCATCTTTAATTAAAAAAATAATTGACTTGAGTTAAGTTTACCTGTTATTCTTGAATATTGGCTGCTAGCAATGGTCGGGATAAATAGTGTCTATTTTTATTCAAATGGCTTTAAGAACATAGCACCTTCATTCTAAAAAACGTTTGATGTCCCAATTAGGCTTAATACTTCTCCTAATGCATCTTAATACTCCTCCCTCTTTTCTGTCCCTCCTTTACTCCACAGTTCTGTATGATTCAAGGCCCATACATGCCATTAGTGGCGTCTAATGGAAGAAAAGCCATTTGTTGGAATAGCCATGGTATCCAGACTGCCTAAGTTTGGTGGCCGCTCCTCCGCAGGTGGTGCAAGCTCCCTCCCCAATGGCTCCCCACAATGCACCCTCCCCAGCCAAGACACCAAAACCACAACTACAGCGGCACACATGAATGGACTGGTCCGCAAACCTTCTTTTTCTCTGAAGTGGAGAAGAGAGGCTTGCAGCAGTCCCTGCCCGGCTCTGCCCCCCACCTCCCCCACTAGTCCTGAGGATGTGAAACCACAGGAAGTCAAGCCTCAGACTCCGCTCCTATTGCGCAAAGAGGGGAAAAATGCTACCCCTGGACCACCCAAAACCCGGAGATCTGGCTCTTCATTGCTGTCTGTCTCGAGCCCAAAGGCCATCCCTAAGCAGACCTCTAATACGCCAAGTACTAAGCTGGCGCAGAGCCCCCTCGGAGCTCCCAAAGCCAACCACAATGGATGCAACTCCCCCCTCCGCCCACGGCCCATGTCTGGTCTTGCGCTTCCAAAGGGGACCTCCAGCCTCCATTTCAGTGGCTCCCAGGACAGCCTCTCCCTATCCAGTGACAGTATTAAGAACATGTCCATGGACAACATGGTCCGCTCGCACAGCTTCACCCACTTCAAACAGATCCCCTCGCCCACCAACCAGCCCATTACCCGATCCTTCTCCTTTAACCGCGCTGTGGAGCTGGCCAAGCCCCTGGCCAACACTACTCTCCGACCCCCCCAGGCCAGCTTCCTTAAACCCCCACAGCTGGGCAATACTAGGGTGGGCCTCGGAGGGAGCCTTGGAGGTCTAGGAGGTGGAGGACTTCAGTACAGCAGAGTGTCGGCGACGGCCACCCCCGTCTCCTCCCTCTCCAATAACACCGCCTCTACACCCACCACACCCACTGCCCTGAAGAAGCCTCTCCTTCCCAGCTGCATGACAGCCAAGCCACTGGGGGGTAGCAATGGGGGTTATGTTGGCTGCAAGCTGGCCCGGTCTCGGCAGACCAAGCTGCAGAAGCCCCTTTTCATGGGTCGCGTGAAGGGCGACGCCAGGCCTGTGACTGCTCCTGGATGCCCTGGTGGGAAATCAGGCAAAGAAGGAGAAGATCAGGACACAGGCGAGATCATTAAAGCAGACTTGCACATTGATGGGGATTACTCTGTTGGCAAAGGGGGAGGAGGAGGAAGTCGACTAAGTAATGGTACTATAGCAGGGGAGGCCCTGGAAGACATGTCCCTGTCTTCTGCCTCCTCTGTGGAACGAGGGGACACCAGTGAAGAATTTCTGGAGGATGTTGACAGTGGGGCGGATACGTTCAGTGATGGGGATCCGGCTGACACCAAGACTGGCAGTAGCACCCAGCTGCGCCTTCGGAGCTTCCTCAATGAGACCATGGAGTGGAGCAACCTCGACGCAGCAGGTACCATTCTGGAGTATAAGGACATGCTTTATGTATTTTTTTTCTTTGAATATATTTGTTATAGGTAGTTCTTAATGAGGCACAGGTCTGTCTGTCTGTCTGTCTGTCTGTCTGTCCGCCTCTCTGCCTCTCCGTCTGTCCGTCTGTCTGTGTGTCTGGGTTTGAATGTGTGCATGCCATGTTTTCGTGTTGGTATCCACGGTGGTCCTGCCTATGTCAACCCTTCAGGTGGTAAAGAGGACGTAGCCCTGCAGGACTCCAAGTGCAGCCCGTTGGTGTCCCCAGAGCGAGGTGACCTCCTTCAGGGATCCTCGCTGGAGCTGTCGCCCTCCAACAGCTCTGGAGGTACCTACATGTGGGACGAGGAGGGTCTGGAGCCCCTTGGCGGCGCAGGGATGCACCCCTGTGACAGCTACGACGACTCTGAACTCAACAGCTTGGTGAGAACACATTTAAAGATAGCCTTTTGATGCACGAGGCCAATGTTGTGGGCGTTAGGATTGTAAACTGAACAAGGAACACAGGCATAAGTCTTGCATCAGAGTTTTCTTGGTGTTGATTTGCATCTGCAGTCCCTGGCCAGTAAACAACCACATACCATTTTTGTATTTTTATTTTTGTATTCATTTGAAATACTTTTTCATGAAGGAAATTGAATATTGCATCACTTGCATCACTAGCAGCACTAAGAGCACTAGCAGCAGTGGGCAGCCACACGATGCAGCGCCTGGGGACCAACTCCAGGGCTACAGCCTAGTGCCAAGGTCAAGTGCACCGGCAGGAGTATTAACATGGATTTCAATTTTTTTTTTTTATTACTTTTACTTTCTAAACCATTGAAGTGACAACACAGCAAAGCACTTTAATCCAAATGCAATACAACTCTTGCATGGGATTTGACATTTTGACTCTTAGTGATACTGATGTTTCATATCTCATAGTACATAAATCATTGGCTATTTCTCAATGGCAGCTGAATGTGTCCATATATAGACTAACTGAACATTTCAGCTTACACTGATAAATTACAGGGTCAGGATGGATAACCATAGTGTGCAGTTAATGTTCTCATTGTCTGTAGAAAAGAAGGAGGGCTATCAGTATCACTCCTGCCGAAGTGTCTCAGAGATAAGTATTGGCTGCTGCCCAAATCCAACCTTCTTTTGTGACAAATTAGACATTTCAGAGCTTTAGATCAATGGGATAGGGGTGGGCTTGGTGGAGGGGAGCCAAAAGCCTCTTCAGGGCCAATACAGTTCCAAAGCGGGACAACTACCTGAGCCTTTAAATCTTTAATGCCACAGTGATTGGGAGATTGCTAAATCAGAGTAACCTTGCACTATGTTTATTCCCACATCATACTTTTTACAGAAAAGCAGCACATTCAAGCAGAAGGCAGTTATATTGTGTTCACTGTTTTGTTTTATTTATAAGTGTGTATACAATGTACTGAATGGCCTGTAATTGGTATTTTATTGATTTGGCTGTTACGCTACTCTTTGGTGGACTTTGTTTTGTAGATAGATTACTGTACAGCCACTTGGCCTACAGCTCCAGAGCTTACCTTCTAGACCAGCAAATAAATTCCCCCTCAGGCAGATACCTCTGCCTCTAACTAATTAGGGTTTAAATGGGTTGAACCCGGGTTGAGAGGGACTGTAACAAGCCTCAGACCTCAGACCAAGGTCTCCCATTCCAGACAAGTTTTCGTCAAGTAATTAAATTCTAAACCAAGGCTGTGTGTCAATCATCTGTATTTTTTGCTCTGTATTCCCCATACATGGCACCTGATCTCAGGAATGCACACATATGTTGATAGGATTAAGTTATGAATGTATAACCAGCTTTGCAGGGCTCAAAAATCAAAGGTTTTTCTAGTTGCCCTTGCTTTTCATTTGGTGGAACCCTAACAAATTGGGTACTTTCTCCACCGCTTTGTTGCAATATTGGCATGTCCTTCGTCACGTACTATCTATCAGTGTACCTTAATTTGAAAAAATTAACTCGGTTGAAATAAGTTGTAAAAAGGTTTTTGTTGCATAGGTGGTCATTCTTACCTCTGGTGCCTAGACATCTACTCACAAACCAACTGTTTCTACTTTTCCTCCTATATCAAGAATCTCTACCTAAAAAGAATAACAGTCTGGTAATTAGGGAATATACTCCACTTCCAATTATTTTTCCTTTTTTATCAGGAGCTGTCATCCAGAATAGTGCAACTGTGTTATTTCTTTGCACGCTCTTAACTTGAATAGAACTAGTGCTGTGGTGCAATTTTATTGAAACTTTGCACAGTGCACCAACTAGTCTTTTAGCCATGTTTGTTAACTTACGTCTGCGTGTCTCCAATAAGAGTACTCATACCTGCGCTGCATACTGCGGCTATCTTACTTCCAGCACCGCTCAAAAGCTTCATTACCACCCATCTTAATAAACATAGAACACGACTAAAATCAAATCAAATTCTTAGCTTTTTGAAGTGTTCTAATAAAAATACTGAAAAAGAACGAAGTTGGCATCTGATGTTGGCTTCGCGACAGCCGTGCTTTGAAATCCTACATGGTTCAGAAGGAGCATGATGGTGCAGCGACACTATAACATCGTACTGGGAGAACCATGATATATATCGTTGTTTTGACAGACATCGATGCAACGGGAAGAAATGACCTTGCATCCACATGATAAATGGTTGCAAAAGCATCAGTTTTGGTCGCAGCCTGGAGCTCTGCTATGTATAGTGCATTTTGGTACTGTTCAGCATTTTCCGCAATCATAACATCATTCTGGCAATAGAAATTGAGAAAGATGACTTTGCATTTATGCATGTGTGTTCATGTCAGTGGATTTAGGGTGAGGCATGTTGGTCATTTACACAATTATTTACACAAAATAATCATTGGTGTGGGCAAAATAGAAAGATGCAGTCATGGTTCATGAATCCGCAAATGTGTTTCACACTTTATTTCGTTTATAGGACCATCGTGTGGCTTAATGGAGCATTTATGATGACATATGTAAACATATTTTACATTTTAATCTAACGAGCACAATGGTACTCCTGGACACCTATATTGTAGCAGATACACTTAAATTCCTCCATATCGTTATCTTTATGGTATGTCACTGCTTCTCGGCTCGGTGCTATTTGAAGATATTGTTTTGCATATATATATGAACCGTGCAATTAACTTGGAGGTTCCACACAGGGACGATCAAGGGAGATAAACAAAAGAGAGAGGATGTGAGAAAGTAAAGAGTACAAAGTACGGAAAGCAATTGACTTAGTGACTCTGCAGTAATGCATGGCTATCATTTGTGTAGGGAGTCTGCCTTGGAGAGATCTTACTCTTATTTGATTGGGGCAATGGCAGCTATTTCATTAGAAGAATTAATCTCTCTCCACCGCCTTCGCTCTCCTTTTCAGGCTTGTCTTCCTGCTCATTTTCTCTTTCCACCTAACCCTTAATTTCATTAGCGAACAAGTTAACAAAGTCTCCCTTGCCCTAGCGCCAGAAAGCAATCACATAGTCTTTCAAAGGGGATATATATGTATACTTCAACCTCCTTCTGTTGCCTAGATGCCGACTCTCAAGCTAATTGGGGGGAGTGGGGGGTTCAACTATACTTACTAAACTACTTTGGTGGTTTTTATTTGTGGCTTCGATTTAATTCTGCGGAGGGGTTTTGGGTTAAACCTCTAGGGAGCAGTCGTCTCAAATAGTAAAGAATAATTAGAAAGAGTAGCCATGCCAAATCCGTTATAGTGGCAGTGAGGGAAACCCCATGGACAATTACAAACAACCTGATGCTTTTGTTTTAATCGTCAGACACAGAGACCTTCTTTTAGCGGCCCATGAAAAGAGACAGCCAGGATGAAGACAAATAGCATTGTTCTTTTTGTGCGTTATGTTTAACTGTAACTTGACATTTCCTGTTGTTTTCCTGTTTGGTACAGGACAGCAAAGCAGATGAAATATTCAGACACAACTCCAAGGGATGGGTTTAAATAAGCTGTAGTGACCAGCGGCCATGTGGGGGCACTGTGTCTCCTTCTGAGTGTGTGAGCAAGAATGAACACACACTGCATATGTCCATATGCAGGGCTGTCTTTATCTATATATCATAGAATCAAAGTCCGGCCAGGCAGAACCCATCACGCTGATCTGCCCAGAAGCATTTAGGCAGAACGTGCATGGTGATTTGAATTATGGAGCCAATGGCTACATCCCGCAATGCCGCCTCAGATATAGCGTAATGATGATGTATAAGTCATCTATAAACATAAAAAGGATTCAGAGAAATATGTCTACATTGGTCGATACACGACACAGAGCATAATGCATTGGTGCTTATCAAGCAGCTTCAGACAATATTCCTGCTGCTGTGTGCTGTTAAAGTATAGTGGCTTTTTCTTGGTCTTAATATCTGGTGACTTGTAGAGGCAGCATTTGATATTTTATTTATATTATATATATGATATTATATAATATCAGCTATACATATATATATATATATATATATATATATATATATATATATAATATTATTTTATAGTTTTTTTTTATAGGTTCTATTTGATTACTTTTAAAATCGAAACCATTTATTTTCTTCAGAAAAATACAAATTATTCGTAAAATAATATGGTTCAGTTGGGAGCCCCTTGGGAATGGACGTATATTCCATTAACTCTGTGTGTCTGGCTTTCAAGATATGAAAGCTAAATTAGTCCTCTATACTCCAAACAATAAGGGGGCCGCCTATTACCAGGAACGTGTTGTGTCCATCCCTAACCATTCTCCCTGGTCTGAACCGCATATCCACAAACAGCAAACATATTAACACTGTCACTAATGGTATACAATTAGCTACCTTTAAAAGCTATCGCTACATAGCCAACGTTGCTTCTATTTGATCTTTTGTGTTCTTTGATTGAGAAAACACAAGAGGTTAGAAAACGGCCTCTCGGCAGCTCTTCTTCATCATCCTCTCACGTTGGACAGGGCAGACTGGACTCTGCTGTGATGGGGACCTCTTGAGGTAAAAAGTGGTATTACGAGATGGTACAGACAGCAGGTTGCTGGGCTAGCTTCTAACTTATGTAAATATCTGCAACATAAAACAGAAACATTTCTACATAACCCCAAAAACTGTTCTTTCTTCCCATTCTTTTGATCATTTAAGTTGATTTTTTTTAATACTTCAAACTTACCTTAAACCGTCATACACTTAAGTCGTTGTTAACCTAGGTTATGGTTCACTTTATTCCTCTAGAGCTCTAGGGAAGGCTAAACGTTCCCTCCATTTTTTTTTAATACTCCCACTGTCTCTGTGATACTCTGCTTTCTCCATCGCATCATAGTGACTAAGTTACTGCCCTCTTGTGCTCCTTGCTGTATCCATCTTGTGGCTATTGTCGGGTGACCAAGTCAGACCTACAGTGTAAACTGTGTGAGTGAGTGTTTCTGTGTATCTTTTTGTGAATTCAGTTCTTGCTTATCACACAAACATCCCTGTCTCTTTTCTCTCAGACTCTCTCACACACACACACACACACACACACACACACACACACACACGCAGTGATGTGAGAAATTTCTGAAATTATAGGTTATAGTTTAATGAACACCACTTTAAGTTTCCAACCACAGCCCCAAACTGTAATTTCAGTATTTCCAGGCAATGCTTTTACAGAGAAAGTTACACTTTTTTCATCTTTATTTTATTATTTTTTGCTCTAATAATTTCTGAAGCCTGCTATTTAGATTTTATAATGCACGTCCACAATTTGGATCATCCACTCTCCTGAATAGCATGCCATCTCTAGTGAGACCCAAATAAGGTCACCCAAGTATGATTAGGGTGTAACAAGAATGATGTCCCTGACATGTGATTAATATGGGCATACTGTCATACAAGACAGTGTATGTACACTTTGTACAAATTGTACGTGGTCTGCTTTTTCTTTGCTCAAAATAGGCTGTGACTTACTCTGTTAAATAAACAGCATTAATTTCCTTACCATCCCACTACTAAGTGCCGCACTGAATTCGAAATAACTTTTCTTGAAGATCAATATGCATCTCACACATTGCAAAATGGACTGCAATATTCACGTCAAATTGATTATGAATTTAGTATTTTTTTTGGGGGAGGGGGTTCAAAAGCATGACGTGAGTCGAGTTGGGTAATAGGATTGCAAAGAAATGTGCCAGTCATTGGTGTGCAGAGGACATAGGGTCCATCAAATTGCTGGTAACACCGCAGATACGGATAATCAAGACATTTAATATGGGTTCTCAATGTCACGGCAAAGATAATTTCACACCTGCCTGACCCTTTTCGCCAACTTTAGCGCAGCACTTCACCTTAAAAGGCCATGCTAGCTATAACCAGGCACAGAACATGTCCTTAAATTGTCTAATTGGATCCAGGGTGTTTAAGAATTTGTCAAGTACCACAACGAAACAATTAACACAAAAATAGGGTTGACCTTCAGAAAGTAGTGAAGATCCCTAGTAAAACTATCAAATTTCAGTTGATAACAGATGCTCAGGGGAATTATACTTGCCAAAGAGAGCAATCGGCTCAATGGAAACAAGAGGAAAAAATAGATAAACCTTTGAAAAAGATTGCATGACAGACTAAGCTAAACACATTCAATACAAAAACCATTGTGTCTTGCAAAGAAAAGCCCAGAGATAGACTCAAGGGAAGATACAAAAGCTGGAGTTGCAATTTAGTTTCCCTTTGTTAGGTTCAAATCTTTTTATATACTTCTCTCCAGAACACATACTAAAGTGTGTCTGGTTCATTCGAAGTGTAAACTGTCAACAACTGGAAAACTGATATCAAAGACTGGGAAAATTTCCAAGCAATTTCAATCAGCGTTTGGTGCTGTTTGGTTGAAGTTTTGACGGAAGCCGGGTCCTGATCATACTGTGTACCATGACGCAAACTCCAGGAATAACCTTTCCCTGTCGCTTTGGACTTTGGATGCCTTGCACAGGGCTGGCTTCCGACTGTCAGTTTGTTCTCTTCTGGTTTCTTTTGTAGATGCCATCTTTCTGTGACAGACTGTGATAAAATGTACAGAGCTGAAATCATATTCTCCCATGCAAGTTTTAACAAAACTCCTGTTCAGTCATCACAACTTGACATTGCTTCTTGTCAATTCATACGAATGTTCAAAAATGTTCAGTGTTGTCTTCGATAATGAGGTAGAGAAGCCTTGCTATGGTGGTCTTTATCGTTGTCTGCATGTTACAGATAGTAGCAACACAGAGCTTTATTGACAATAGACCCATCATTTGTACATTATACATAAGAACATTTTCTCATAACCTTTCAATTAAAAGGGTTAGAAAAAAAGTTGTATATTAATTTTGAACTGAGGCATGGGGATCCTAACTTGGCCTCATTCTATGTATAGTACATTTTATAGTAGTGTATAGTATCTAGAGCAGGGGTTCTCAAAGTTTTGACAGTTGAGGGCCAATTTAGGAACCCAAAATTTCACTGAGGGCCGCCAAAGGAAACATTTTTTATAAAACAGAAAAAAATCCCATTTGTAATCATTTTAATGACCAGGTTGCATCTCTACAGTTACATGTATTGGTCTGCATCCAGTATAAACAAATTTTTAATAACAAATTAGGCAAAACATGGCACAACTTGAGAAAACCTTAAGAAACATTGTAACTAACACACAATCCCTGGGGTTCTCTGCCCCCTACAGTATAATTTGGGATATAACAGTCCTGTGTGCATTTCAGAATAAAAACTTAATTAGAACAGTCAGTCCCAGTGTGCCTTCCTTTCTTATCAGCATGGACCTTATTCAGGAGCAATTCCAGCTACAAAATCACCTCAGGAAAACCTGCAGAGACACACAGACAGACAGACAGACAGACGGACAGACAGACAGACAGACAGACAGACAGACACACACACACACACAGGGAGGGGGAGAAAGAGAGACTTTTAAAATAGAAGCTTACCAAACAAGTCATCATCATCACTCATCTCATTGCCTGTCATCAATAAGCTTGTCATTAAATCACACAATATTTGTTGCTAGGTCAACATACCTAATTTGTATTGCCGTGGGATTTGTGGTGCTGTTTTCGGTTGGCCATGATTCCTCTGATGTCCGGCTCCATCTCCGTCGTTGCAATACGAAGGACATCATGTAGATGGCCATCTGTAAGCCTGGATCTCAGCTTGGATTTGTTGATGGCCATGGTGGAGAAGGTCTTCTCACAAGTATATGTGCTCCCGAATCAAGAGACCATTCTGATGGCATGCTGGCGCAGTGCAGGGTATGTCGCTGGGGAAAGTCCTTTGTAGAACTCGATGAGATTCCTGTCACGATATGCTGCTCTGGCCTCGGAGCTCTCCTGTAGGTCGATGAGCTCAAACTGCATTTCTGCAGGCTCTTCCGCAGGGACACAAGAGAAAGGATTTTGGAAGAGGTTGATTGACTTCTCGTGGTTCCTGAAGTCGGAGAAGCGGTGCTCGAATTCCTCTCTTAGTTTTTTTTATTCGGTTTTGGTTGTGGTCTGAACACAGGTGACGCAGAACATGGCGCCGATCTGTGTCTGTTTCATCCACGAGCGCCTTGCAGGCGGGAAAATGGGTTAGATCTCCCTGTTTGAGCTGTCCCTGCAGCAGTTCAATTTTTCTCTGGAAAGCTTTGACATTGTCGAATAGTGTGGAAATAAGCTTCTCATGGCCCTGCAGCTTCAAATTGAGATCGCTGAGACAAGTGTTCACATCAACAAGGAGTGCTAGGTCACAGAGCCATTTTGTGTCACTTAGCGCTTCAATGTGGCACCTCTGCTCAGCCACCTCACAGCAGAGAAGTATATAACGTCACCAAAATCTGCCTCCGATTGCTCCAGAAAAGTCTTGAATTGGCGGTGATTCAGACCTCTGGACTTCAGGAAATTAACTGTCTTCACAACAATCTCCATGACATGTTCTATTTCAAGCGTTTGAGCAGCGAGGGCTTCTTGGTGTATTATGCAGTGATATTTGATTCGTTTCTCACATCCGCTGTTGGCCACTTTCTCAGAGAGCAGCGACACGGCACCTGCCTTTCTTCCGACCATTGCCGTTGCTCCATCTGTTGTGACACCGACCATAGACTGCAGCTTCACATTGTATGCTTCGAGACTGCGACACACAGCATCACAAATGTCTACTCCCCTTGTTCTGTCTTTGACACTCTCCAAACTAAGCAGCTCCTCGCCTATTTCAAAGTTCTCTGTGATCGTTCGGATGAAAATCAGCAATTGCGCTGTATCGGAAATGTCTGTGCTTTCATCCAGTGCAATGGAAAAGGCTCCCTTTCCTAGTCCCTCGATACGTTGTCCCAGTTGCTCTTTGAGATTGTTTGCCAGATCTTCGATTCGTCGTGTCACTGTGTCATTCGACAAACTTATGTCACGGAGCTTTGCTTTTTTCTCGGGGCATACAATGTCGGCCACTTTCAAAATGCAGTTGAGCTACAACGTAGCTAGCCTGTGTTACAGCTTCACCGAATTTTGTTAGATTTGTGAAAACTGACTGCTATGCAGCGTAGCCTCTTTTAAGTTGTTCAAGCTTACCGGTGCGCTCCTCGCCGGTAAATTTGTCGTACGTTTTATGATTGGTATCATAATGGCGTTTTATGTTGAAGTCCTTCAGCATTGCATTAACCTGCTTGCAGATCAGGCACATGACTTTATCCGACCCGTGAGGTACGGCAAAGTAAGTGTATGTCCAGTTATCTTGAAACCGCCTTTTCTCATCGCCAAAAGTACGTTTTTTTCTCGAGGGGCCCGGCTCCCGCTCCGACTCCATCATCACAGCTGCAGTCACGGTCTCTTCCCTGAGGCTGCGGCAGAGTGACTGAGGCGGGAAATGCTGTCAGCATCCCAGTGGTGAAAAAAAACATTGCACCGTGGACCTCTGGGAGTGAGGTCAAGTGAGGTCTAAATCACAAAACTGAGGTTCATCCTTTCAAAGAAATGTACAGTCGGATTAAATCGAACAAATGTAACAGGATTCAATTGAAAGCTAGAGTCGACTTTTCTCTTTATATTTATTTATTTTTGTTTAAATTAACAATTAACAATTTTTTTTTTTTTTTTTAAATATGTTTAACTTACATCTGTATGTCATTGCGGGCCGCCAGGACTGTTTCTGCAGGCCGCCATTGGCCCACGGCCGCACTTTGAGAAGCCCTGATCTAGAGTGTATATATATGGATATAGTATTGTCTAGAGTCGAGTGTACTCATTTGCCAAGAGGTGAAAAGAAGAAATAAGAAAAACAAGGCAACCACAGCGAAAAAAAATTGATCGCTGACAAATGAAAGATCACTTTTAAAAGACAACTTTTAACCACATTGCAGAAAGGGGGCAAGAGGGCATAAACCTTACTACCAGAACCTAATCAAGAGATAAGAGGGCTTGTTGGATTGAATAGGGCTTGTATGATTCAATAAAGGACTCAACAGTACAAACACCTTTTTGACACACAATTTGATTGATTTGAAGAAATACTCATAACAATTATTTATTCTTTCTTATTTCTTTTTCCAAGTCCGTTGTTACCATTTTGAGTGTCATCCTCATCCAGTTACCATGAAAACCACAGTTTGTTCAATCAGGACTTATTTGGTGGATGGCGCTTTTCAGGGCCCCCCTCCAATTCATTATAATTTTCTGCTGAAGCACGAAATTGCCTGGGAAAATAATACCTTCAACTATTGATTTGTGGTCACCTGGCCATTGGGTACAGTTGAATGTTTCACCAAGAGTCGGCACAGTGTACACATCCACTAAATAATACATATTTGGTTGTCAAATTCTCTTAATCTCAGAAGGTACTGCAGAGGTATTCTAACCAGTTGAACCATTATACAAGCAGCTCATCAGATGGTGATCAGCTGTTTGTCTCCATCAACACCACAGATGCCGGCCCGTAATTACCTTCCTTTTAGTTTTCACACTGCTGTCAACTACTGTTTTAAAATCCAACAATAAAATTTTAAAATCGTCAACGTCCAAAAACGTTGATGAATGCATGACAGATGGTGTGATGTTTTTTTTTGTCGTTTTTTGTTTCAAACCTTATCTATAACTGCGTTAACTGTAAAATGCGGCGATTTCATAATCCCCGCATTTTCGTTGCAAAAAAGTCACATATATCTTAGCAGAAAGTTGAAAAATGTTGCGTTTACTTCACACAAGAGCAGCCATTTCCCCTGTTGCCATGGGAACGTTATGAAGTGACGTAATTACGCGATGTGAACGTCATTGAAAAGCTGCATTTTCCGCAAATTCCCGCATTTTTTCGCAAGTTCCCGCAATATCATCGCATAAAATTGCATAAATATTCCGCATATTTCATCGCATTTTTTAAGAAAACATGCCGCATAATCAAGGATTTTTGGCCGCAACAATCACAAAAAAACGCTGCGTTTTTCTGGAGGGACTGGTTGAGTAATCAGTTTGCAAAGGTTAAACCAGCCATCACCACACACATTCAGGGAGATCTCTTGCATACATGTATCAAAGTCGGCAAACTACACAATAAACCAACTCCCACAACACCACCCTCAGTCGTTTGTCTGAAGGTGCCCAGTTTAATTCACCTAGGTGGAGTGGGGCATGGAACTTGCTATAATTACTTACGTTACATAATTTTATTTTTAACTTTTATTTCTTCTATTTTACATAAAATATTGTTTGTGAAGAACACGTAATTTGAGAGATATAACTAGTATCATGGGATTGAAAGATAAAACATCAAACTCATAAAAAACGATTAATGCTAAATTCTTGAATAATCCAAAGCATGAATAGCCTGCATCAGGTGGGTATAATATGGTTATTTTTGTATTTGTGTCCCAGGCTATTTTGAACCACCTGGAGCCCCTGTCCATCGAAGACCTGGACGATGATGACCTGATGCTGGAGCTAGACCTACCAGAAGATGTTCTGCTGCACCAAGGTCAACACACACACACACACACACACACACACACACACACACACACACACATACACACACACACACACACACACACACACACACACACATATTCACTCACACACATATCACTCTCACGCACACATAAACATACATACTCACACATTCATACTCAAACACAGGTAATATATATGATATATTAATTATTTATTTTTACAAAGATTTAAATATTTGAGGTTATACCGTGGCCAAGAAAAACGGTTGAATCTGATTGGCTGGGGGTTGCCTGTTTTTCTTGCATAATAAGATACCTCCAGCAATGCTGTTTGATCAAAAATTGTAAATTAATGCAGTAGCAAGGTTCAAGCATTTTATTACTCCCGATAGCATGCATTGGCATATAATCAAGCTCAAATAAATGGAATTTCTCGCCTAGGGTGGAACTTTGCGTCTGTAATATCCATTAAAATCTTTAATGGACACCTCAGTGTTTATTTTTCACTTCTACTCATTTTATATTTTGCTGCATCTGATGACTTATTGCATTATAACACCATCACGCCCCTGGTTACCAACGGAGCCAATGCACTCCCATACTGAGGAATGATGCTACTCAACAATCTCTCTCTCTGTCTCTCACACACACACACACACACACACACACACACACACACTCACTCACTCACTCACTCACTCACTCACTCACTCACTCACTCACTCACTCACTCACTCACTCACAAAAAAAACAATGTTTTAGTTTAAACATTATATGGAAAAAGCACATAAAATGTTTTCCGTTGAGCATGAACATCGTTGTAATTTGACGAGCAACGTCTATATTCAAGTTTCAATAAACACTCGATAATGCCACAGTGTGGTTGAAAGTGAAGTTCATGCAAACAGTAATTTTTACTTATCTCAATACTCCACAGTGTAGATGCAAAATGGACCAAGCTCTGTCATCAGCTGGATGCAGTTCCCCCTGCAGAAAGCTAGGCAGAGTACATTGTTACCCCACAACAAATTAATGGAAGCTGGGGATAATGCTGTTGTGTATGGTGCTATGTAGGCATGCACGTTCTATGGTATTGGAGGATAGGGATGAAGAGAAAGAGTGACAGGTAGAGAGAGACAGGTCGGGTGGGAGTTTACCGACATTTTTCCAGCTATCATTTCGGTGAAATCACACCTGGAATGTGTTTTGAGTTTTCACTTACCAATTTAAAAATGCTACTTTTGCAACTACTGTTGTGTATCAGCTGGTTTGGTATTCATTATAACACCATCACAAAGGCACACATGCACACACATACACACACTCTCTGTGTATCTGTCTCCCACATGCACGCACATTGGAGGGCAAACTGCATGTGGATGACGTTATTTGTTGGTCTGACATCTTTTTTGTAAACAATCAAATCGTTGTTTCTCTAGTGTATTTGAGGGAATGATGTAAGAGGGGGGAGAGGGAGAGAGACAGAGAGCACAAGAGAAAGTGTGAGAGAGGGAATGGAATGTTCCCTCCCATGGAATGTGAGTCAGGGCCAGTATCCCTCCCTCCTCCTGTTGGGAAGAGGTCATATTTATAGCAGTGTGTCATAGTCAGGGGTCGTCACCACCGGAGGGACAGAGTTTGCAAGTGACAGGGACTGAGAGAGAGAGACATAGACATGCAGAGAGAGACACACAGAGGAGTATCACAGAGTTGGACAGATGACCGAGAAAGAGCTAGAGATGGCACAGAGTTGGAGAGATACAGTGACTGAGAAAGAGACATGGTGCTGCAGAGAGAGACAGAGATGGCAGAGAGTTGGACAGATATAGGGCCTGAGAAAGAGACATGGAGATGCAGATAGAGAGACGGAGATACAGAGGTGATACAGAGTTGGACAGTTACAGTGACTGAGAGAGAGAGACATACACATGCAGAGAGAGAGACATTGATGGGTACCACCGAGTTGAACAGATACAGTGACTGAGAAAGAGACATGGAGCTGCAGAGAGAGAGACAGAGATGGCAGAGAGTTGGAGAGATACAGTGACAGAGCGAGAGACATACAAATGCAGAGAGAGGGACAGAGTTGTACAGATACAGTGACTGAGCAAGAGACATGGATATGCAGAGAGAGAGACACAGAGATGCAGAGAGAGGGACAGAGATGGCACAGAGTTGGACAGTTAGGGCTTGTTCACACTGCCTCCGTCCGTCAATGTCCAGATCTCATTGACTTTGCATGGGGCGCTCGCGCAATGCATTGTGGGTCCGTCCGTCCATTCAGCTCCGTGGCCTGCGTCAAAAAGTTGAGAAGTGTTCAACTTTTCAGGCAGCACCGGATCCGTCGGCCAATCAGATCGCGGTTATGCAAATACACTCGTTTCCTGGATCCATTTTGCAATAACAAGCACGAAGCAGACGAAGAAGCAGGAAAAACTCAGCCGTTATAATTTTTTAAAGAATTGTGGAATAATAGGATTGCTTTTAGTCACCTGTTGTTTGTGTCATATTTTGTATTTACATCCACACATCGGCTTTGTAGCGGGAGTGGGAGGAGATTTGATTGGCTGCAGTATGCGTCTCCAGAGACTAGTCCCCTATACGTCCTATACGACACGCCCTCGGTCATCCGCTGATGGATGCATGTAGTGTGAACAAGGCGTTACAGTGACTGAGAGAGAGACAAAGACATGCAGAGAGAGACACAGACAGGTACCACAGAGTTGTACAGATACAGTGACTGAGAAAGAGACATCGAGATGCAGAGAGAGACAGAGATGCAAAGGGAGAGACAGAGATGGCACAGAGTTGGACAGTTATAGTGACTGAGAGAGAGACAGAGAGATGCAAAAAGAGAGACACAGGTGGGTACCAAAGAGATGTATAGATACAGTGACTGAGAGAGAGACAAAGACATGCAGAGAGAGACACAGACAGGTACCACAGAGTTGTACAGATACAGTGACTGAGAAAGAGACATCGAGATGCAGAGAGAGACAGAGATGCAAAGAGAGAGACACAGGTGGGTACCAAAGAGTTGTATAGATACAGTGACTGAGAGAGAGACAAAGACATGCAGAGAGAGAGTGACAGAGTTGGACAGATACATTGACAGAGAGTGAGGAGCGTAGAGATACAGAGAGAGAGAGGTGCCACAGAGTTAGACCGATACTGTGACTGAGAGGAAGAGAGACATAAAGAGACAGAGAAGACGCAGAGTTGGTCGGATACAGAGAGAGGGAGAGAGAGGGGGAGAGAGGGAGATATGCCACACAGTCCTGTCAGGCTCTATTTTACAGGCTGTAAAATAGGAGGGAGGGGCCTCTTTACCTAGCTCCCTCCCTTCTTTCCTATGGACCGCTGATCGCTGCACACAGGCAAGAAGACGGGGAGGAGAAATGGGAGGAGTGCCATAAATGGTTAAAGAAGATGGATGGGAAGGGGGGCCTCTTGCAGTATTTTTCACCCAGCTGCCAGGTCCTGTGACTGGGCAGAGTGCTGGGGTCTTTTCCCTGCCATGGCTCAGCTGTCTTAACTTCCTTGTTTGGCCACAGACCCTGTCACTAACTCAGCCCCTCTTCGCTCTCTTTTTTTTTTTTCTCTTTCTTTCTTTCTTTCTTTCTTTCTTTCTTTCTTTCTTTCTTTCTTTCGTTCTTTCTTTCGTTCTTTCGTTCTCTCTCTGTCTCTCGCTCTCTCTCTGTTTCTCCACCCCCCTCCACCCTCCACAGGCTCATAGTTTCCTCTCTGAATGTAGTCACCCAGAGTTTCTCTCTCTCTCTCTGTCTCTGTCTAGCACCACAGAGCCCCGGCTCATAGTTTCCCCTCTCTGAAAGTAGACACCCAGAGAGTTTCGGTCTCTCTCTCTCCTCAACCACAGACTGCTAGTTTCCTCTCTCTAAATGCAGTTACCAGAGAGTTCTTCTCACTATCTCTCTCTCACACACACACACACACACACACACACAAACACAGGCACACACGAAAACAAGTGCTGTCAACAATGCCGGATCTTTAAACCGCTCCCCAGCTGACACGACAGGGAGTCATCTAGTTCTCCATCTCCATTTTGATTTCTGGTCCCATTTGTTTTTGAGTTGTTTTTTAAAGGGGAATCAGCACGTCTTGTTTGTCCTCCGGAGAGAGACATGTAAAGAGTTCTTGGACTGTAATAGGCAACTTTCGGACAGGCGGTCTTCTATGCAATGTGACCACTCTGCGGGGGTAAGGCGTTTGTTGAACTGCCACTGCTGAATCTCTTTTCGCTTTGATTTGTGCTGTTTTCACCCATCCCCCTGGACTCCCCTGTATGAAACCCTTGCATTCCTAGCTCTAGTAAGAGTAGTAAAACTGTGCCTGAAATGTAGATCAGTGATTTCCTTGCGGGTCTCGCTGTGTTACTTAGAAATCTTACCGGCAGCCGTGGTTCATATCACATTCAAGGCTTTGAACGTTGTCATCCTACTGTTTTCCCTCTTCCTCCTTGGGAATCAAAACACTTGTTTGTTTCTTTGTGTGTATGTGTGTATTTATCTTGACATATCCCTTTGAAAGCGGCATATCCTATTTTTTGTAATCGGCTAGAGCATGCTGCGAATTAAAATCTGTATGTAAACACAAGGTAAGAGGGAGAAATAACCGTGCATTGTATCTCCACCCCACACGCACACAAACTATTCAGCCCGCGGGCAAAGCCAGGGCCCCCTGGTCTCCCATCACACTGTTGACCCCCTCCTTTTGAACATGTATTGCATTTCTATGAGCGTTCTCTGGCCTTACCTGCATGATGAGCACTTCAACGATGCGCAGTGGTACTGTTATCAGGCAGGTAGCGGGGTCGTTTGGTTTACATGTTCAGAGCTCAGGGCATGCCTTCCCCCTCTACCTCGCACCCCGTCTCACTCTTTCTCCCATCTCATTATTCCTTTCCCCTCTTTGCCTATATTACAGGGTTTAGTATATAGTGGTCATATAGGATGATGACTACAAATATTAAAACACAGGCGTGCGTCCTATTTGATCAATATCCCCCAGGTTCAAAACCTTTGCAAAACGTGTGTGTATGCCAGTTGTGTTCCATATAGTGCATGTATTTTTTTCATTTTCATTGAACGGGGTTGAGTGTTAGAATATTATATGGTGATGACAAAACACACAAGCACAGAATTCCATCCTATGTGATTGATCCCTCACAGTAAAAAGCTGTAAATGTCAAGAATGCCCAAAAACAAAAAGGAATTTGCCAGTTGAAACAAATCTCCTGAATTTTGGACATATTGTATGTGCCAGATCAGTTGTATTCCCCACTCGGCCTTGTTTCCACCCTTATCATGAAGTGGGCAGTGTGTTGTAGCGTAACGCTGGGTCATTTGTCCTCTCCCCACGCAGACTCTGACAGGATGTCCGGCGGTGGGGGTTCAGAGAGGGCTGGGCGCCAGGGCCGCTGGCGGCGGAAGCAGCATCGCTGGAACGGCCCTGACCACTTCCACAATGACAACAGGTTAAATACATGCAACAGGCTTGATACATGCAACAACCTGGATACATGCGACAGGATGGACAAATACAACAGGTTAGATACATGCAACAGGTTAGATACATGCATCAGGTTAGATACATGCAACAGGATGGACACATACAATATGTTAGATACATGAAACAGGTTAGATACATGCAACAGGTTAGATACCTGCAACAGGTTAGATACCTCCAACAGGTTAGATACCTCCAACAGGTTAGACACATACAACCGGTTAGATACATACAACAGGTTAGATGCATACAACAGGTTTAAAACATACAACAGGCTGGATATATGCAACAGGCTGGAACTATACATCAGGCTGGATACACAGAACAGGTTAAATACATACTACAGGTTAGATTCATGCAACATGTAGATGTGTACAACATGCAGATATATACAACATGTAGATGCATACAACAGTTTAGATGCACAGAACATGTTTTATCAGGGGTAGGACGTCAGCCATGCTAGAAGTTCTAGACGCCATAGTTGAAGCTGTTCAGCATCAATTACTGTAGCAGCAGTCGACTTCTTCTGACATCAAGGTTTGAATAATAATGAATGCATCGATGAGGTTTTTGCATAAACCGTTGGGACACAGGGACATGGGCTGGTGAGCTGAGGACATTAGCATAGTGAATACGTCAGGTTGCCCCGCTGAGCAAACATATTGTTTCATGTCAAGTACAGATGTTTATGTGGTTTTCTCTGGCTCACTGAACACCGATATGTGTTGCATTCGGTTGCCTTTGGTTTTGTACATAAGAATAACAAACCACATATACTATGATGTATGCCTCTTGCCCTCCAATTACCAGGGCTAAAGATAATCACTCACTGTTCAGCATTATTGTTACATCAGGGCTATTGTGTTATTGTTGGAGAAAATAACACAATTGTTATGTTGCCTTGATGTGAATGGGTCTGTTACCTTGAACATAAAGGCTTCAGGCACAGCCGTCAGTAAACTATTAAACTGTAGAATGCAAAAATATAACCTATTTTTCACGCATTCGGCCATTGCCTTGTCATAATGTTGCCTCTTTTAATGTGGAATTATGCAAATGTTATGTAGATATATATTTGAAAACATGACGGCTAGACTACAAGAAACGAATAACCATCAAATATACAAAAATGATATTTGTGTGTGTATGTCTGCCTGTATGCATGTTTCCGTCTGGATATGAATGTCTGATTTCCAACCTTTGTCTGCGTGTCTCTCTGTCTCTCTCTGCCTGTCCGTCCATCTTTATGTCTCCATCGGTGTCCCTCAGAGGGCCGGTGTTCCAGCACTACGATGGCCCCAGGGCACAAGGCTCCATCCGGGGGCCGCCCCAGCAGCCTGCTAGCCGGGAAGACGACCGCACGCTGAGGGCCAACCTCCCCGACGAGCTCACTCTCAAACACATGGCCCAGGGCTGCAGCTCGCTCAAAAACCAGCTGCTCAAACTCCAGACCATACTGCAGGTGGGACATGCACGCTCGGAGGTGGATGTATACATGAGCCACATACATATATATGAACAGATGCACACACGCACATAAACACGCACGGACACACGCACGCACGCACACATGCACGTAAACACAGACACACAGACAAGTTTTTAAATCTTGGTCTCCGGTGTTATTCAAGAACGACATACATGCATGGCTTGAGGTATTTAATTTACAAAGGAGATGGATCAACTGAAAAGTAGTTTAGGTTGGATGGTGTGTCTGGTCCCTTGAAAATCACATTATGTTGTTTGACAGTGGGTTATTAATCGGCGAGTGGTAGGATATAGCACAGTGGAGCAGCCACGAAAGCACACAATAATACATGACTCGGATGCGGTTTTCATATATTCTTTCAATTAGATTCAATTGTGTTTGCATAGCTCTTAATCAAAAGGAACATTCGCGAAGGGCTTAACGGGCCATTTATTTATGAGATTAACCAAGCAAAACATTTTAAATAATTTAGTTAATTATAAACAGTGTTTGTAATAACGCTGTTTAAAATAACGGCGTTAGGTTACACCGTTATTTTTTCAATAACGGAGTAATCAAACTAATTACTGTTTCCGTCGTTACAACGCTGCTACAGTTACTGAATGTTAAATGCGGAGCGTTACTATGAATTGATTGAATAAAAATAAGCGTATTCGAACGCACCCCTGGTTCCACACACAAACTGCTAGTGAGGAGACCAGGTGGGTTAACAACGAGATAAGCGATTATGATTGGCTAAGGCAGAGTCATGTTTCATGATAGACAATCTGAGGCAGTGTTTTTACACACAAGCCAGGACATGTGTGCCACACACACACACTCACACGCACACGCACACACAGATTCGATGAAGCAGCAGAAATGGCGAGTCCGGAGCAATAAAAAGTTTCCATTTTCAAGGTGGAGATATAAGCACTAGGCCTACTTCAAATTCATTGAGGTCAAAGGCAAAAACGTGCACGTAAACAACGATAATTTAATGAAGCATTTCACAACGACGCGCGCATCTACAAATCTAGTGGCCAAAAACACCAATACCTGCACCACCACAAATTCTTTGACATTTAGCAACTTTTTTTTTCAAAGTAACGCAAATAGTTACTTTCCGTGGTGACTAGTTACCTTTATTATAAAGTAATTCAGTTACTAACTCAGTTACTTTTTGGAACAAGTAGTGAGTAACTATAACTAATTACTTTTTTAAATAACGTTCCCAACACTGATTATAAATAATGCTATGCATTGGCATTATTATGCAGATAAAGGCTGCCTCTTTCACCTTAAGGTGAGTCCAGGCATCCAGCCGCACTCACGCAACGCGCTAAAACACAGAATTATGAATTGGAAGGGAGAAAGTGCACACAAAACATGAAGACAACGGCTTATTGAGTGACTACACAAGCCCGCCTTGATGAAATCAGAAACATTCACACACTGAATGTTAGCATTACACACACACAAACAATATTAAAATCGCCAATGATTATCTTAAGCTGTTCACTATGGGGTTTGTTTCACCGAGGATAGAGGAAATAGCATGAATACCAAGATAAAATGGTACTTCTTTATCGATGATTAGAAAAACTAACAATAATAAAAATACAGGTTAATTAATTGAGAGGAATACAAATCAGAAATAGTTCAGTAAAAAATGTCACTATTTTCCTGATGTGGATTATCATTCAGATTTTACTGAATATATTTGCATGTGTGTATGTGCATCTTTCAACGGGTTTTCTGCGTCTGCTCTGCCTACATGTGTGTGAGTAAATGTGTGTGTGTGTGTGAGTGTGTGTGCGTTTATTTGTGAAACTTTGTCTCTATTTATTTGTCTGATTTAAGTGTGAGGATGCGGACACTCTTCAAGCTGCAGTCGAGGAGGGCGAGGTGAACCCTACAGCCTCACAGGTAAGAGCCAGTGGCTGAAGGAGCGGCCATCATGCTTTCAGTACACCATGCATCGCTGTATTCCTGAGTGTCTCTGTGTGTGTGTGTCTGTGCTCACGTCCGTGTCTGGCCTCCAGTTTGAGGAGCTGATGCAGGAGGTGCAAGTTCTTCGAGAGGAGCTCAGCAGTCGTGACAAAACCATAGCCCAGCTCACCCTGCGCTGTCATCAGCTACAGCAACAGCAACATCTACAGCAGCAACAGCATCATGTGCAGCAGCAACACATGCAGCAATTAGCGGTGAGTCCCCCCCGAGGGACACTAAGCCCTGGCGGGGGGATTTATATTCTCCCAGCTGCAAGTCGCAATCATGGAGTTGAATCATGGTGTTTTTGTTCTGAATGGGATCGATGTTCTGTGTCTTTCCAATTTCGGCCATATGATAAGAAAAGACAGGTAGTTGACTTCCTGACCAGGTCAGGAGTACTATTTTGGAATATTATTTTGGAATATCATTTTGGGGTATTGACTCTGTAATGCTCTTACATGCTCAATGTGGGCACTTCTCACGTGTGGGCACTTCTTCCACCGACCTAGCACTAGCAGGTGAGCAAAATATGTGTGGTTGCTATAGATACGTTATTTTGTCGACCTTCATTATATTTGTTCTCGCCTACCACACTCCAGATTTGTAAATATGTTGGATTCTGCTGCTTGGATTCCTGTTATTAAGGTGCTATTCTGGTCTGTGTGGGCGCAGAGTTTGCGCGTGTGGGCGGGGTGCATATGTGTGTCCATGCATTTATAGTATGTGTGAGGCTTAGTAATCCTAACCTTAGAACTCTTTTGCTTTAAGTGAGATCCATCTCATCTCTCACAATCATTAGTGTCTCTGCCTGGCTCTCTAGTTAAGCAATGAAAGCTTATATAATAAGGAAGGCACGGAGAGGGAAGGGGAGAAAGAGGGAAAGACGTCTTGTGATATTAGTGTGACATTCAAATTCCCGGCGCCACTAGAAATACCAAATGTCACTGTGTGGAGCGGTTTGTACGTCCTCTCCACTGCACTTGCTGATCCGTCCAATTAGAAAGAGAGCCCGCCCGCATTCGGCCGTTGACTTCACCTCCCTGCGATGGTCAGGTTTTAACCAGGTCTTCAGGAATGGTGTGTGGGAGAATGGGAAAGAAGAAAGAAAAGAAAATATGTACCATTTTGACACCCGTGGGATCAGACACAACGGTAGAGATAGAGTGAAATGGATTAAAACGGTCTTCTTTAAATGGTGCATCGACTTAGCACAAATCCTGTCTGATCACAGTGGGTATCAGCGAAGTAATGCCAGATGGAAATGTTAGAGCAGGAACTGCTCAGTGGGAAACAAGATCCATATTTGTTTGTGAAGAAAAGTTTGAAAACACCCCCGATACTTACACAAATGCACACACACACACACACACACACACACACACACACACACACACACACGCACACGTGTACATGCACACACACACATGCACAAGCGCACACACTCGCAGTGGTGAAAGTGAGATTGGGTGTTTTGAGAGGGCAAGCAGTCAGGGAAGGAAGAGGTTGATGGAGTGGTGGTGAGCAGCGTGGAGACAGAGGGAGGTTCGGCGATTGACTCAATTGCGAGTAATGGAGTAATGAGAGGATGATGAATGGGCGAGGAGGGATACCCCGGGGGGGAAAGAGAGACAACCAGAGAGAAAGAAGGACCGAGCCGGCTTCTTTACGAATGCTGAGGAGCGGTAGGGGAGATTCAGAGGAAACAGAGACAGGAACCTTAGAAATGTCTGTGCTGGACTGTACTGTACTGAACCGTTAGTCCCGGTCAGACCAGAGTCTGTTTACCGTGAAAACCAGCCGTGCATGGTTATATATTGATGCTTGAGATACAAAGACAAAATAATACAGAATTAAATACAGAATTCAATCTCCAGATTGAATGAGTTATAAGGCTCGTCTGGTGTTAAAGCCATGGGCATCTTATAATAAACCAAATAAACACAATCGATGAATATGAGAAGTCCTGGCACGAAACGAAGGTGGCACGGGAATAATTAAAGTAATAATATAGTTGGCTGGAATACTCATCCTATAATGCTCTGAAATGAAGTGATTTGTGTATCATGTACACATATCTTGACGGCAGTTAAAGGCGCTTTGAGCGATGTCGTCACCATCATGTTCCACAGTTAGATTGTTGAGCAGAAACTCACAAGTTAAACTTTCACTGTTCTACGCAATCCCCACTCGCTTGCTCTATAGACTTCACTGAATAAAACGAATGGATACATAAATAAACCTGGCAGCTGTGCATATGGGTGATTAGAGAAATGGTATAGTTTCCTGATAAGCCTCTTATCTCTAAAAAGGTTGAAACAAAATATTTAAATGAATTACGCTTCAATAGCGGGGACCTTGCATGTCAATATTTAGGCCATCAATTAGGTTTAATTAAATGTCTGTCTCGCTCTCCCTCCCTCCCTCCCTCCCTCTCCCCCTCTCCCTCTAGCCTGCACAGGGGTTGCCGGGCAGGTGCCATTGCCAACACCAGAGGACTCCGTCCAATCTGAGACAGGTGGACAGACGACACAAAGACAAGGCTACACAAACACACCTGAGAACACACAGCCAGGCTGTGAGTCTGCTTTACACACACTCACATACACAAACACTTAAATAGCTGTTATTTTGTCTTTTTCTGACCTTCTTTTGCATTCTCTCACCCTCTGTCCCCTTTTCTTTCCGCCTCTCGCCTCGGGCGTGAACACTATTTAATGTCATGGCATTTCCTTGTGTACGTCTCGCTGTCGTCCTCAGTGTGTTCTGACATACAACATCTTGTCTCAGCCTCACTAGACCTATCCTTTGTCAGAGCTTTCATTCTCCATCACCCCTCACACTGTTCCTCACTGTTATGTGTTCCTCAAACGTCATACTTTCCTACCATAACGGCTCGCTGAGCGGCACGGAGGTAAAGGGGTGGAGAGGTAGAGAAATTGGAGTGAGACGGAAAAAGGAAAGGATATGGAGTTATCCGTCAACACACTTCTAAGACAGTGTCTTGATGGAAAGATTAAGATGGTTTTAGGAGAAGGTGAGACAGAAGCACGAAAAACGTATGTGCGTAATAACAGACAATGGTTAATTTTCAGCATACGCCTAAAAAAAGTATGTTTTTGATGTATGAAACTATTTTTAAACACACCATTTCATAATTTCACCACAGATACAAAAATAGTGCATCACTGCAAATACAAAAATAATGAATTGAGAACTCATAGTGCTTTGGTTTCTCAAGTTGTAGTAATACATAATGAAAATGCAAGACAGATTAGCTCACTGAATAGCACAAGAGTTGGCATATTGTGGGCATCAAACATTTAACAAGATGAATCACTGCGCTTCAATCAGTACTTTAGTAAATTATACAATTAATCAAGCAGCCTGGCTTCTGCATGGGTGAATGAATCTGTTCTTCATCTCCTAACCCTTTCAGTGAGTTAGTTTCAACAGAGCCTTTTCCCCAGAAACATATTTCAAAAAACCTGCTGTGGATAGACACAAGCAACATTTGCAACTTTAAAAGGTTAGCGGCGAATCCCTTAGTTCTTACATTCATGACAATGTGACAAGGACAGAGGCAGTCTAAGGGAGAGGTCATGTGAACACAGGAACAATTGATTTATTTCCACTTTCGCACTATTTTGTACTTTGTCCCACAAATACCTTTGAATCTGTCTCTGCCATTTGCCTTTCTGGTTTAGTTGTTTTTGTTCATCTTTTTGCCACCGTTTTTAGTGTGTCATCTTCTCTTTGGTCTGCTGCCTAGAACCCATCTCCTCTGCATATTCCTCCTTCTTTCATTCTGGAGACATCAAAGTCATGCTGTCTAACTTCATCTAGTTCCCTGATATCTGATAGAACCCCCACCCGTCAGCTTGAGGAAATGAATCAGATCATTTATTTTCCATCACTGTCTTCCAAGAGCAGTGCAACGATCATGATCGGATCAGCGGCTGCTGTTATCGTCCGTATTGGACCTGGTTCCACAAGAATGTTTGCTGTATTCCTGGAGGCTCAAACAATCTGCTCGACGGACCTGTTGCAATGGGTCCCACTCCTGGTCCCTTTTGCAAAACCTCTCTCTCTCTCCTTTTCTTTCTTTCTTTCTTTCTTCCGTTAATTCCCTCTGTATTTAATTCACTTTCTTTCTTTCATTTATTGTCTTTCTTTCTTTCATCCATTCAATCTCTTTCTCTTCTCTGTGCTTCTATCCTTCCTTAATTTCTCCTTCTCTCGTTAGTTCTTTATTCTTTATTTTGTTCCAACCCCATCCGCTATGTCTTTGAATACTGCAGTAGCGTCATAGTGGACCTAAAGCAGCCCCGCCCCCTCCCTTCCAGATAGTGACTCAAGGCACCTGTCTAAACCATCTTGTACCTACAGGCATAATATATAATTTATCTTTCCCAGTTGCACACACACACACACACACACACACACACACACACACACACGCAAATACACACACACACACACACACACACACACACACACACACACACACACACACACACACACACACACACACACACACACACACACACACACACACACACAGGCTAATAAACACACTCTCCACCATGTACACAGCAGGAGCCAACTTAATCATCTCAGACAGGTGAAGGCGTAATTGCCAAGGCCAGTGAGGTGAGACAATATGGGCATTTATAGAGAGTTATTCAGGGCCTTATAAGCCCCGGGCTCTGTGTAGTCTGTGATTATATGGCAGTTTGAGACAAGCCAGACAGAAGACAGGCTTTCCCATACCCAATCAAAACTTTCTTTTTACCTTTGGAGTTTCGTATTTACATTCAACCCCCCGCTGCCAGCTGAGTGAGGCTGGCCCTTGTGAAGCAAACCATTGCCTGCCACTCAGGCCTTTCAGCGGAGAGTGAGAGGCAGAGCATCATACAGAGACGGGAGAATCGAGCAGGGCTTTGAAAGGAAAAGCTGCTCGCGGATGCCAATAAAACTGCCAGTCACTGTCAGAGCCCCGTAGGAAAGCGAACCTTCTCGCGTTTCTCCCTCCACACACATCCGCTCCCGTCCACGCGGGCCCCGGCCTCCGCCGTCTCCTCCGTCGCGGCGCCTCCGCTGCGCCTGTTTGTTATTGGACAGGAAGACGTGGGAGATGCAGGGAAAGGGGGGGGGGGATATAGGTAACTCATCATATCACACACACGCCGCCCGGTGCCGTCGGGATGCGGCCCTCTTGAAATGGTCTCCGCGGGACCTGCTGGGTTGATGGTTCCTCTCTTTTCTGCTACTTTGTTGCAGCGTGCCTGTCTTATCTTGTGTCCCCCTCGTACCTCAACCTATCCCCACTGCTCCCCCTTTGCTCTCTCTCCTGCTTTTTATGTTCTTTTTTATGTTTTTCTCTGTTCTGTCTGTCTCACTCTTCTCTTATCTCTCTCTTTTCTCTCTCTCTCTTTATCTCTATTCTCTGTCTCTGTGTCTTTACCCCCTCTTTCTCCTTTTTGTTATCTCTCTCTGCTTCCTCTCTCCTCATCCCGGGAGCTCTCCCTCTCCTCTCTCTTTATCGCTCTTCCCCGTCTGTCTCTTTTCTCCCTTTCTCTCCTCTGTTTTCTCTCTCTCCTCATCATGTGATCTCTCTCTCTCTCTCTCTCTCATCCTACCCGTCTCGACGGGTCTGGTGGGTTACCGTGTTCTGCCTCTTCTACAGTACTTTAAAGATGGTCGGATTTTGGGGTGCAGCTGCCTGCATACGGTAGCTAGTGAGGGGAGGATGGGATGGTGGGTGCTAGTGCTGTCAGTCAGTCAGTCTGGCCCTCATGGCCATCAAACTCAATACGAAATCAAATCAAAATTGGGAAGAACTGCTGCTTATCCTTGCTCGGGGTAAGGCTGTTTGCGTAATGGACAGTAGCGGTAGCTTCAGCCGCATAGCCATGACACAATGAATTAACCGGTTGGCTCGTTCTTAGAAGTTGATTTTGTCAACATGAGAGACTAAGGCCACTATCAAACAGAGTGCGTTTTAGCAGCCTGCGGTGGCGTTTTATAATTGTTTTCAAAGAGAGTAAAGTGTTTTCCTCACTGCCTTTGCGTTGCTGAGCGCCTCATGTTTATCGGATCTAAGCAGCCTGAACGCCTGGAATGGAAAAAACATAATTTGTGTTTTTATCCATTGTCCAATCAGATGAATGAGACAATGTGTTCCCTCCGCCTGTTCAATTTTTTTATGCCGATGTTTAGATAAATGTGAATGGTTAAATAGATGTAAGTGGTTAGGTTGGGAACAGTGATTCGGTGGTTGCCTAGTAACAAAAAAAAAAGGTGCAGCAGGCTGCTTTTCTTTTTGACTGTAGGCTTCAACAGAAAAGGCACTGCGATGCACCTCGTGTCGTTCAGGTTGCAGAACGCCTTATGTCTGACCGTGGCTGGGGGCGCTTTAAGGTGCTTCCCCCTATAGATCGGTAGAGTGAGGAGATTCACGGGTGAGGGTGAACCTTTCATTATGGTTTGGTAAATAACTGGGATAACCTTTCGGACATTGCTAGTAATTTCTGCTGTTCCCTCAATCAGCTACGATCAGGAGCATTGGGCAGTAAGATAAAGAGCCAAAGATTTAAATGCGTCCTCAGCAGTCTTCTGATTGGTTCGCTCGCTTCACATGAAAGCGTCCTCCTACGTCAGACAGACCCAACCCTTTACGTGCAATCTTACTACGTTCAGTCGCAACACATCAGTGATCCGGAAAGGTTATTTTGTCTTGATGAGGCAAATTGCGGGTACAAATTTCTCAGAATATCAATCTCTGTTCCCATTCCCACATGAATCCATGCAGAAAATCCTCCAGAACTTTGCAGGGCAAGACTGCATGCGTGAAAGGGGATTAAGATTACATTTCCTTTTTCGGCTTACATTCGGGCATACCAAATCGATAATTTTGTCACCGTGATGATACAAATATTGTGGAACCCTGTCCGTCTCTCCGTCTATCTGTTCTAAGCTGTTTAGGGGTTGGTCTATTCTTGACCAAGGTATGCTTCAAGAAAAAGCCAGTCACAGCCTCTGCATACTTTTCTCACATCATGCTCACCAGAGCTTGATGTAATATGTGTGACCGTGGTTGTGTGTGTGTGTGTGTCTGTGTGTATGTGCGTTTGTGAACACATCTGTGGTGGTTGTTAGAAAAGATAGGGAGACTTTTCTGGATGACTTGCTGTCTTCCCCTTTGAATGTATGGGCCTTGAAGACCTGAGTTATTGAAGCAGATTAACTCACCTGCTATTTTTTTATCTACTTTGGACAACAAACTTTTATGAACTACCAACCTTATGGTATCTGAGGTTGGTACAGGTTGGTAAAGGTTGGCAATGTTCTGGGAACACGGTGTGTTTGCTGCATGGCTTTCTCAACATGTGTCATTAACTCATTATCTCTTATGTTGAATGTTCACTTTAAACCCACAAATACTTTTCTGAGCATCTGTTTTTGCATCTTGTAATGAGCGTCAATTATTCATGCATTATGTGTATTTGTGGTTTGTTATACTATGTTGAGTGTATGTTTTTGTGAGTGTGTGTGACTGTGTTTCTCTGCACGCACGCATGCATGTGTGTGTGTGCCTGTCAGTGCGCGCGCGCGTGTGTGTGTGTGTGTATGTATATGTGTCAGTGCCTGTGTATGTTTGTCTGTGTGTGTGTGTGTGTTTGTGTGTCGGTGCCTGTGTGTTTGTGTGTCAGTGCCTGTGTGTGTGTGTGTTTGTACGAGTGTGTGTGTGTGTGTCTGTCTGTGTATATGTATATGTGTCAGTGCCTGTGTATGTTTGTCTGTGTGTGTGTGTGTTTGTGTGTCAGTGCCTGTGTGTATATGTGTCAGTGCCTGTGTGTGTGTGTGTGTGTGTGTGTGTGTGTGTGTGTGTGTGTGTGTCTGTGTGTGTGTTTCAGTGCCTGTGTGTGTTTGTACGAGTGTGTGTGTGTGTGTGTGTGCGTGCGTGTGTGTGTGTGTCTGTGTGTGTGTTTCAGTGCCTGTGTGTGTTTTTACGAGTGTGTGTGTGTGTGTGTGTGCGTGCGTGCGTGTGTGTCTGTGTGTGTGTGTGTTTCAGTGCCTGTGTGTGTTTGTACGAGTGTGTGTGTGTGTGTGTGCGTGCGTGCGTGTGTGTGTCTGTGTGTGTGTCTCAGTGCCTGTGTGTGCGTGGGTAAAGTGTCATGCTCTTGTCATGTGTGTTTTCTCCGTGCAGGGTGCGCTGGCCACCCCATTGCTGTCTCTGTGGCAGGCGCAGCACCAGGGCTCAGCCCGCACCGGCATGCCCCAGCGTAGACAGAGTGAGTCACTAACACCTCCTCTCTACCTGGAACCCCACCCCTGTCCTCCGCTCTAACCCACTCGTCCACTCAGCCCTCCCCTGGTTCTGGAGCTCATCGGTTACTGATGAAGGGGCGAACAGTCTGCCGTTTACACTGGGGTTTCACAACAGGCTAACAGAGATAAAAGAGGTTTTATTAATTCATCTATTCTGAGGATTAGATTATTTTGATGGATTTGTTTGCATTGTTAGCAAGCAAGCAATAAGTGTTTTCTGATGTGTCTCTGGTGATGTCTATGCTGGAGTTGTTTCTGGTTGGTTAATGGGCAATGCTACTGTGATGTACCAGGACACGGGTCGTAGACCCTTATCGTCACTAGTTTGGCTGCTTCTTAACTAGTAGCAGACCAATACTTAGTGTAATGAGGGACACCTTTGCATATCTCCAATGACGCCTCTTTGAATGGTCTGTTGAGAACTGTATTGTAATTTCAACAAAAGTGGGCTCCACTTTATTTTATATCATTGGGTACAACAGATCATCTTCCTTTTATAGGGTAGCCATAAAGTTTCCCCTTCAGTAATTTAAAAGGGGTTCTGTAAAACAATGCCAAATCTCCTCTTAAGGCAGGACTTTTATTATAGGTTACGATGTGTTAAAATACAATTAAGGCTATGTATACACACACATTAATTTGATTTATTGCCTATTGTAAAAAGGTAAAATATTCAGTGCATGACTTCGCTAGGCGTTGTGTTGTAACGCCTGTAAGTACACTACAACAAAGTGAAATATCTCATATTTTTGGGTGTTAACTGAAGTTGGACCCAATCGTGTATCATTCAAAAAGACAGGCACTGTTGCAAAAGAAAACCGAGCTGAAGTCACAATCGCTGCCCATCACTTCTCGTCCATTCACAAGGCAATTTCAGAGCGTCTTTTGTGTTTTGATTTTTCTGACGAGAGAGAGAGAAAATTGTCCTTAAACAAAGCAACAGAGAGAGACAAAAGAATACAGAGCTCTGGATGGAGAGAGATAATAAGAGGAGAAGTGAGTCTCCCGCTGCTCTGCTTTGATCATTCACAACGGGGAGCGCTGAAGAATCAAGTGGATAGGATTGGGATGTTGTGTTTTGGTTCTCCAATGTGTGTGTGTGTGTGTGTGTGGGAGAGGGTCTCACCCTGTTGTGCTTAAAAGATTGACAGCACCAGCTGTGCCTGTAGTCAGTTTTAAAGAAATTGTACAAAAATATATGAAAAGTAGGACAAGGAAATGGAGGGAACAGGAGGGCAGACGAAAGAAAATGGTGGAAAGGCAGACATTGAAGGGACTTTATTTCCATATAGAACACATCAGTGATACTCATATTCATGGAATGAATAAAATAAACCAAAGAAAATGCAGCATTTTTGTATCAATGACCCTTCATGCAGCCATCAGCCTCTGACGTCGACACAGCATCCAGAGGCTCTCTCGCTCACCCACAAGCTCACCAGAATGGTATTTTCAGAGATTGAAAATCAAGTTCAGTCCCCTTTTATACTGTTCTCTATGATGAGAAAATAATGTGCTTTTGGACCACAGCATATTCTCTTTGTTTGTTTTCCTCCACCACAACAAAATACTCCAAACCACGGTGCGGGGCGTGGGCACGCCATGGTTTGGTATTGATTCTGAGTTTCTTCACCAGCAACCACCTGTCTCCTCTGAGTCCCCTGTGTTACGCCACCTGTCTCCTGGTCTCGTCCACCCCAATATCCCCGCCCCTGCTTTGTACTGCTTCTCCTTTTGTTCCTGATCTCTCTGTCCCCCCCTTTATGTTCTGTCCTTGTAACCCCCCCCATCCCTCCATCCACCTCCCTCTTGACTTTTGTCTGTCATCGCCCTGGTTCTCACTCTGTCTCTCCGTTCATCCTCTGCCTCCCCATGCATCATGCCTCGCGGCAAGGTGTGGAGCCCCTAGTGCAGTACTTCACTGACAGAGCGTGGTATAGTAACCCTTTCTCTCACATATACACGCCTCCTATGTTGCTTTGTTTCCGGCCTGGTTTTTGGTTCAACGTGAAGCATGCCGATTTGCATATTATTGTCACGCACTTTGCATGCTTTTGCACCGGGTTTGCGGTTGTGGGGTGTGGGTGTTTATTTCTGTATTTTTGTGTCTTATGCCGCCACAGATTCAGCCTGCTATTCTCATAGGTTTTTTCTTTTTTTCACTGAGTTAAACAAACTAAGTTGGTCACTTTCTTCCATCCTTTGCAACACCTTTTTGTTCTGCTGTGGTTTTGTGTGTGCCGTGTGTTCAGTTCAACCAACTTAATGTTTTATTCTTGTCATACTACTAAATTAATCATCATGCATGCTTGGATGCATTTCGTTGTGTTGCGCCGCTCGTACGCTATTTTAGCCTCGGTGTTTTAACTTTGTGAAAGAATAGTGAGTGAGGTAGTGACGTTTATGAGCACCCGAATGATAATGTGTCCGCTAAACTAAAGCACATTACTTCCACTTTCAGCTATGAGGGTCTGGAGATCCATTCCTACTTACCTTAGTTACCCTGATAAATGTAGACCAAACTGCCGTTATACAAATACATTGCCTATGTAAGTGCCTCAATCAGACAAGCTTACTTCCTGCTGGTCTTTTAAAATGTTAAGGATAACATCACGTCAATCAACACGGCATGGCGGATGGATGGAAAGCGGTTATTGGTTAACCCAGATTTTGTGAATGTACAAGGGAGATTTGGATTGAATCAGCCTCATTCTCCCCACTATGGCACAGTGGCCCCCCAGCTTGGATGATCCTGTTTGACATTTGTTTCCGACAACCATCTCAAGAGCTTGAAGGCTCATCTCCCCGGCATCATTTATTCGCCAAACATTCATAACGGTGATGTGGAATCGATCCTACAGATGTTTTAGAAAACATTTGTCGACTAATGAAATGCACTGGATGCTGTAATGGCCGAGTTCTCTCTTGTATACATCATTCAGACAAACATAATAACATTCCCATTATTTTCCAGATAGCCAAACGGGGTTAATTTACTTTATTTCTATCTAAACACTTTCATATAGGCAAATCGTTCATTTTTGCAGCTACGTTTGAGCCACAAATTGGCCTCAAAAATGTTCTTCATCCCCAAGGCAGTTTTTCTGTGAAAGTGGTTATTATCTTTATACTGAGAACTGAGAGTAAACAAAAAAACAGAAGCTATTTCTCCAGCATAGTAGCTAATTATTAAAGACCAGAAGAGACAGAATCTGGGGGATGAAACTCTGTGCTGTACTCAGTGAATTAAAAACGGGCCTATCATCTCTGAGGGAATTAATTCCCATCAACACAGCAGGTACTATTAGGATGTGCATGATCTTAAATATAATTCCATCGTCTGTCGTGTTGTAATACATTTAATTACGGTAAATAGGGTTGAATCGTTGTCTGTAAACACAAATACAGAACGTCCCACGCCTTTTGTGATCGTTGTTAAATGAACCAGTATCTACAAGAAAACACGTTTTCACGCCTCTGTCCTCCTCCGATGTAATTCGTTCTCTATCGATCTCCGTGGCGACATATGATATAATTGCGAGGGCAGCTGCAGACCTGATTATTCGTTGTTACTGGTGGCCAGGCAAGAGGAAACCAGAAAGAAGACATAAAGGCTGGGAGAGCACATAGTATGGCAGATGAATACATGTTTCTGCACCTGTACGGGGTATATATCTTTTGTTAATTTGTATATTCCACTGCTGGCACATACAGTGGCACAAACAAATGACAAATTACATTACATGTCACAAAAAACACATGAGCCTCTAAAAAGAACTGATGCCAGAGATTACTCTTAATGCAAAAAGATCTAGGGTGCAGTGTGCCAGGCTGCCAGCATGTGGAGCTGTGGCCTTTGAAATTCACTTAGAAACGCACGCACTCACTCACTCACACACACACACTCACACACACACACACACACACACACACACACACACACACACACACACACACACACACACACACACACACACACACACACACACACATACACACACACACACACACAAGGTGAATGCTAGTAGGAGACATAACCAAATACATTGCCTTAATCACCAACCACTTAGCCCATTACTGTTTCATTTATGTGTGTGTATATATTTTCACATCATGTGTGTGGCGCCATAGTGTTCTGAAATATAAAAAGAGAAAAATAAAACAAATACATACTCAAAAGAGGTACAGACAAAGGTTTGACCTAGCTTGAAGCATCATTCTCAGAACACCCTGATTTTCCGTTGGATAAAAAGTGTTCTCCAGACGTTCGGTCATTCATGCGATACAAGAGATCAGCAGCAATGATCTAAGATTTCAACAAGTTGGTAGCAAGAAATAATCTGGACAGATCTGTAGTCGATGCTTCACTTAGAAACGCACACACACACACACACACACACACACACACACACACACACACACACACACACACACACACACACACACACACACACACACACACACACACACACACACACACACACACACACACAAGGTGAATGCTAGTAGGAGACATAACCAAATACATTGCCTTAATCACCAACCACTTAGCCCATTACTGTTTCATTTATGTGTGTGTATATATTTTCACATCATGTGTGTGGCGCCATAGTGTTCTGAAATATAAAAAGAGAAAAATAAAACAAATACATACTCAAAAGAGGTACAGACAAAGGTTTGACCTAGCTTGAAGCATCATTCTCAGAACACCCTGATTTTCCGTTGGATAAAAAGTGTTCTCCAGACGTTCGGTCATTCATGCGATACAAGAGATCAGCAGCAATGATCTAAGATTTCAACAAGTTGGTAGCAAGAAATAATCTGGACAGATCTGTAGTCGATGCTGATCGATGTTATCATCCAATCCCATCCTATCACTGATATGGTCAACAAATAAAAAATTCTGGCCAGCCCGTAGCTCTCTCATTGTTCACACAGGTAAACAGTGTTATTGACCGTTTAGTCAGAGCACTACTGTTTGATATTGGGATCGTGACGATAAAGGGTTATTGCCTTTCTTTTACTAACGAGGTGATATGATTTGAGGGGATGCACAATATGCCAAGGGAGTTTGATAAGAAGACCACATAATATGGAGCCTGGTTAACCCATCCAGATAATCACCATCGTCTGCCATGGACTAGGCAGCAATTAATTGTGTTTAATTAAATTCTTAGTGAAAAATCCTCTTGTTCTCTTAACTCTCGCTGAATAAAATTGGAAGTAAGACAAAAAACGAATCCCCGCCCCTAAAAGAAGCCTTTCTTGCAAATTTCTGTAAATCTTTTTAACATCATTATTTTGTCATTCTTAGATTAAAAAACTTTTTGGATCGCTATAATGGATGTATTTACACTTTACTTGGGCATCAAAGTTAGTTTTTGTAGATTACAACGCTGGGCTCCTATTTTATATATCTTTGAGAGAAAGTGATAAGGATCTGCACAGAGAAACAGAATGTGAGATCAAGATGGTCACACTAGACTACATAACCAGGATTCCTTGAAAACAACACTAAAGAAACTGAAATATAGATCAATTTTTTAATATCAGGTTCCTGAAGTCGAAAGCTTTGCAGGAACTAAGTGCGTTTCCACAGCAGGAACCACATTCAGTTGGGGTCAAGGCTTGCAGCGCTGAACACTTCTGATCGGTGGAAGACTCACAGCTACAGTTTTATTTTCATCTGAAGCCGCAAACCTGCATGCTTTTGTTTACTTTAAACTGCAGTAGGTTCAATCAAACACAGAGTTCTTATTGCATCCACACTGGATCTACATTCATGCAATTATTACTTTCTGTTATGTGTTGATTATTCTCTAAATACAAAGGGTTTATTGATGGAAGTACGGAGCATATGCTTTTAATCACCGGCTATATGAGGTTGAGGGTTGAGTCTTTTTCACTGCTGTGAATCTTATTGGAGAATAATGCATATTCGCGCCTTAACTCACACAAAACGATGCAGCACAATGATGCAGTTTTGTTTGTCCGTTTTTTTTTCTCAGTCTTTCTCTTTTTCCATGTCCATATTTGTTAGATGTCCGATATAAGAGGACCTTCATTTGCCTAACCTTCGCAGGTCCTTGCACTACGTTGGAAACACAGACAACAAAACAGCCGTCGTGGAGATGTACATATAGTAAATTGTTATTACATCTTGACAATGAATCATTCCTATTGGCCGGTTGTGATCCCTTCACCACTGCATTCTCTTCATGTCTGCTTTGGTGCACCACTCTGAGGACGATACTGACATTGCTGCAACAAGATAAACCTTCTATCCTAGCCCTGCAGACAACGGACCATCTGCGGGTCTTAGAGGTACCTCCGAGGCCCATCTAAAGGCAGTAATCACCACCTGACAGGTGGACCTGAAACCCGGGCCTCAAACACCCTGTCAGCCTCCTTATCTCTCCTCGCGTGGTGTCCACCGCGCAATTGGCTTTTCATCGCTTACTCTATCCCCCAAACTCTAACCGTACCCTCCAAACTCTAACCGTACCCTCCAAACTCTAACCGTACCCTCCAAACTCCTTCCATACTCTTCAAACTCCACCCATACACCTGAAACTCCTGCAGGGGCCATATGGCCACCATAAATAGGGATTATACAAGTTAATGCAAAAATAGTGAATAAATAATCAAAGATCAAAATGATTCTAAATCTATGTTCATGTATTCATTCTGAACCTGTTTTCTTTTTCTCTGCCATGAAATACTCAATGCCTTCCATAGGGTCTGCAAAATCTTCAGTTTATTTTATCAATGAAAAAGGCAAGGTCTAAAACTTTTGTGCCCGTTGCTTGTTGACCCTCCTTTATACACTCTCCTCACTTTAATGTGTCTCTAGATATTAGGCAGGTGCATAAAAGAGTAATGTGTATGTATGTATTTGTTATATATAAATATATATTCCTCCTTCCGCCCTCCTTTCAGTCTCCAGTACCTCAGCCTTCCAGCCTCTGCCTCAGTCAGCCCCTCCCCCTGGAAAGACCAGCAAAACCTCCAACCGCGGCCCCCAGTGAATCCCGGGAGCCCGAGGAGGAAGCGAGGAGCATCAGAGGGAGGGAAACCGCCTCTGACCCCCTCCTGGCGGGCAATCGAGCGACCCCCGACGAAGATGAGCTGAGCCTCCTCTTTAGCACGCGGCTCCATCTCCTCGACGACTCAGACTCCGGCACTCCGCGGGGGGGCCGCGTCGGAGGAAGCCCCCCCCGTTCAGCAGCTCCATCTGGCCCCGAGCACAGGCCCCCCACCAAGACTCCGGCAGGCTCCGACACCCGGGGGCCCATTTCATCTCCCTTCTCCTCCTCCTGTTTCCCCTCCTCCCCCTCCTCCGCCTGCCCCCGCATGCTGCAGCCCCCCCGGCTCCACAAGCGCGTGTCGGTGCCAGCGCTGCCACCGGGGCCCGCCGGCGGGTCGGCCACGCCCAAGCCGGCCAGTTCCCTGCGGCCTCCGGGGAGCCTCCGGGGGGCCAAGCAGCTCCCGCCCCCGACCAGGGGCCTGCCCTGTTTCGACGCCAGACTCCCATCTGAAGTACAGAGCGCGGAGCCGGCCTCTCTGCCGAAGCCCCAGGCGACAGTGTGGCTTCTGAGGGGCCCTGGGTGCGACCAGGGCGCTCTGCAGCCCGAGCCGGCCCCGGGGCAGCTCAGGTACCCTGGGGCCGCAAAGGTGCTTCCTAATTCCAGCCTCAAATGCCTCCCCAGGCCGAAGGTGCACTACGGTGCTCACCAGACTTAACACACTCGAACGCCGTTTGCTTTCTTCTCATCCCAATTCATTCAGCCCCATCCAAACGTCCTCAGGAGTGGGTCCGTGCGCAGCGCGGGTGAGGCACTCTGTGACAACTCATATATATATATATATATATATATATATATATATATATATATTTGTGTTATTGTGTGTTTCCTGGCAGTGTGGTAGTGGACTGCGCTCTGTATTATTCCAACCCGTTAGGTAAAACCAACCGGCTCATTTAACAAGGGATCGAAGTGGTGGAAAAATGTCTGCTGTGATTATCTTTATACTGACACACGGCAGGGAGGATGCAAACCCCCCAGCATGACCGCCATAGGGGTCATATTTATTGCTTTTTTGCTTTATTGCTTTCCACAAGTTGGTGTGTTGCGGTGTGTGTATGTATGTGTATGTGTGTGGGTGGGTGTGTTCACCTTTGGGGTCCAACCACAGTTCAAACCATAGGTTAAGTCCAGAAGCTCTCACAGAATCAAGCGCCGTTGACCCGGAGTCCTCACAGCACATGGTACAGACAGGGCCGCTCAGAACAGCCTTCATAGTGCACAGCGGTGCGCTATGCCCACGGGGGAAGGTGGAAACAAAAGCAAAACATTAATAGCCATGGGAAAATGAGATGGTGGAGGGAGGACTCTGAAGTGCTGAGTCATAAAAGCTCCCAGGACCTTTTTCATACAAAGAGAACGGGTGTGTGTGTGTGTGTGTGTGTGTGTGCGTGTGTGCGTGCAGACAACAACAACAAAAACAGCCCCCCTGTGTTGGTGAGTGTGAGAGAGTTCCAGGGACAGGGAGGTGAGCGAGGGAGGCAGAGGAACAGATGTGGACGGTTCACACTTGCTTTAACCTCCACTCCCACGCCTCGGTTCGGCGGTGGCTTCAGTCGCTGTCTCCGGGGCCGCGTTGAACCTGTGCGGCGGGTTGGCTCCGCAGGGGACACACCGGCACTCTGAGTGGTGGAATACGTCTCAAGCGGGCGGGTTATCGCGCTGCAATCGGCCGGGTCACGGTTATTTATATCAATGCGAGTTGAGTATTGGGTCTGGTGCAGCCAGTACTTTGGGTCTGGTGCAGACATTACGTGTTTTCCCATATGGTGGTTATGTACTATTTAAATGAGGGGGAGCTTCTGTGTAGATGCATTGCCAGCCAACATTTAAACAAGCAAATGGCACTTCTTAGTGAAACATTCTTCAACACCAATTCTTTCACCAAAAAACATTCATGGTGTTGGTGTGGCGCCACGAACACAGACATGGTGCGTATGTGTGTGCTAGTGTGTATGTGTGCATGTGCGTTGTGCTGTGGTGTGTTGTGGTTAGGGCTTAGCTGCCACATGAGAAAGTGGGGGGGCAATCAATCAGTGCACCATTGATCTGTCCATCCCCTGTAGCCAAAGTAGATGGCCACATCTATCACATCACAGGAAGAGGAGCCAAGAGTGTGTGTGCGAGTGTGTGTGTTTGGTGCGTACGTGTTTGTGTGTGAGCGTGTGTGTCTGTGGCAGACACGACTAATAAAGTTGGTTTCCCCATCCAGGGTCCACGTTGTCCGGGCCAGTAGCAAACAGCCAGCTTAGCTGTAGCGCAGGAAAACACCTACAAACCATTTCAGCACGGTTTAATTTATCACTGAGGAGGTTTGATGGTAAATATTGATAAATATATGGATCAGGGGCCAATTACTGTATTGTCAACATAGTACAAAATGTGATTGCTACTTTTTTTGATTGCAGTACAGCTAATGAAATCTGTATCTGCCCTCCCGCTGAGTAATTTAGGCTTCATTGTGTGCAAATTGTTCACATCCTTAATTAAATAACTGCAGATAGGATGGGAAGGGAGCGATATGTATAGTCAATTAGTTTAGCATTTTCCCTCGCAGTCTCCAAACTCTTATGTGTTCATCAATATTTACTATCTAATTTCATGCTAATTAGGGCCTTGTTTACTGGCAAAAAAAACACAAACGGTTTGCCCACAATGCTTTCCGAACGGACGGGGAAAGGAAAAGCGTGCGCGGAAGTGGTGGCGGCCGGGTGGCCGACGAGAGATAATGGGCGAGGGCGGGGAGGAGAATCACGGAGGGAAGAGAAGGGCGTTGACACCGCGTCGCCGGGGCGAAGAAATGTGCTTGTTTTGTCGCCCCGCCGCTGCTCGGCGAATCTTTTTCGCATCATATTTTGTTAAGAAAACGAACTGAAAAAAGCGATGTGAGAGCCAGAGGCGGGCCGAGCGAATACATATTGGTTTGTTTGTGTGCGGCGCGGTCCAGCGACTCCCCCCAACCTCTCAGCTGTGTCATTCACTGCTTACTGATGCCAAACAGGAAATCAATGTAGCCTGCTGTGTGTGCGTGTGTTCTCTCCAGACACAACTGGGCAGCAAGGCCTTTCTTCTAGGGGGCGTGTGTGAGCGTGTGTGTGAGTGTGTGTGTGTGTGTCTGTGCATGAGGGGAAGTGTGTTATTTGCCCACAGGCCAAAAGTGAAGCGAAGCAAAGCCATGCCAGGTGAGGAAGGCAGTAGCGCTCTCGTTCCCCCTCTGCTGCTGTTTTCTATCTCTGAATCAATGTGTGCCTAGGTTTATACCGTCAAGCCAATCAGTCTCTCTGCAGCCGTACCCAAAACAAGAAGCCGTCACCTGGAGACGATACAATCAATCACAGTGCAGGAGTCTCCACACATCTCCTTGTCAGAGACCTAATAGCAGACTAACAGAAGACAATAATGTGTAATTGCAAAATGAGAAATTAAACCGGAAAAGGCTTAATTGTTTTTCACTAGGATGTAGTTTTCATATTTTCTTTAAAGAACAGCATTTTATTAAATTATAGTGTGTTTCTTTTCTTTGATGCAACCCGGAGGTTTGAATAAAGGTAGCTTTTACGACAAAAAAAATGACATGAATAGGTATGCATCCAAATCCTTTTCCTGCCATAACTGAATAACTGCCTTGACTATATGCAATGGGTTTATACTGTAGCTCAACTGACTGACTACAATGTTGAGTGTTGATGTTAATGATCTGGTGTCCATTAGTACGATGCAGAACCTTACCGTACAGTCTGCTGTCATCTCCCCTCAGTAACTTGTGCAATATTGTTGAAAAACAACAGTAAAGGAGGTCAGGATGGACAACATAAGATGCTATATGTATTAATCACCTATTATGCAATTTACAAAAGAAATTAGTGATATTTCATATTGAATGTGGAGGTAATGCACTTTAAACTACATGGATTGCTAATGCTGAAAGAACACTTAACTGACTGAAATGCTACTTAGTATGTTTCGTTTTTTTCTTTATTTTCTTTAGATTATTTATCCACCGCCAGCCTGTTGTGGACCATTATTTATTTAAGAAAATAAATA